>NC_141053.1:45873608-46473608 GCF_041138505.1 Cibotium barometz
TATATATATATATGAAGAGTTTTACGAAGCTACCATGTGGTAAGAATTTGGGGGTTCTGCATGCAATTTGGAGGTTCGAGGGGTTGGCTCCTATTACTATGGGAAGAGGTGTAAGGTCCTATAATTCTAGAAATTTGAAAAACATTAAGTGAGGAATTATATATGTGAGAAGTAGGGGTTAGTCCACTAGTTATAAACGGCTCTAGGTAGATTTTGGGGTGCCAGTATACGTGGCACCCCATTGACCCCGGTAGTTGGTCATTTGGCTTTGGGACTTGGAAATTTTTCTAAGTCCCGAAGCCATGTCCAAACATTGGTCCGTGCAAAATGTTATGAACATATGTATAGACATCACGTGTACAGATATGTGAGAGGTAGGATTCGAATCCCGAACCTCCATCATCCAAAGCATGTGCCTTACCAACTCCACTATGGCACAACCGTGACCAACCCACGTCTGCACATGTATATAGCCCGGTATTTATACACTTACCGGAAAGGGGTGCCTGATGTTTAACCTCCGGCCAATGGAAAATTCAAAACTGCTGATTGAGAAGGAATTGAACTGGTTTTTTTTTAAAATGTAGTAGCAGTAGATATTTTATGGCTATTTTCCTTCAGATTTCCAGGGTTGGTGAAAGATGAGGAGGAAATGTGTATCTTTTCAAAAAAAGGAAAAAAGAGAACCGTGGTGACTGCGTCCCTGCTACCACACTTGCGATGACTAGCAAGTTGGCATGAATGGATGATGAATTTAGGTTGCATCTTCTATAAATAAATAGAGGTTAGAAACAATTTCGTAATCTTTGAATATGTCTTCGCATGTCCTTGTTCAGCCGGTGACTTTTTCGGCATTGCCTTTATTTTCATTGGTCCGCCCACAGTCTCTTCACGTGAATGCTATGAAGAAATCTCGACGACTAACCAATGACGCGAACATGGTTCCGTCTGTCTGGAAAACTGGTTCTTTCCTCCTCCATTATTAGTACTAGTTGGGAACCGTGTTTTGCAAGTCTTTTAGACTTGCAAAATCAGATATAGCGATAGAGAAGCTCTAGCCCTGCGTGTTGTTGTGATCCGTGTGTGTCTCTCCCAGCATGGAGGCCGGCCTCTCTTCCCAACTGCTCCAGGAGGCCTGGTTCCTCTCCCATGAGCTCAACAGACAATCGCCCACAGAGTCTAGTTACTCTTCTTCATACTCAACCATCTCATCCCCCAACCTATATTGCACTGAGGATTATTCGCCTCCCTTATATGATCACACCACGCCCTGCTCCGAGCTTGCTTTAGAAGTAGAGCCCTCCTCGTTTTCTATGCCAGCTTCAGCCGCCGAGGGGCCTTCTCCACACAAGAGTTACAGTAGTGAGGATGATATGGGCGGCAATTCAGGCCTCGCCCCTTTTGATGAGGATGTGCTCATGGACCCTGTTCTAGACTACATCAACGAGATGCTAATGGAAGAGGGGATGGAGGATCGCACGTGTATGCAGCAGGACTGCATCGGCTACCAGGCCATTGTGAACGGCTTCTACGAGATCATAGGCGAGCACTCCCCTGACTCGTCTGTCGATTCTCCTCAGGATCCCTTTCAGCAGCGCCTACATGAAGACAACAAGAAGCTTCTGGTAGGGGAAGATGAGTACAGCTGGATCGATCAGGTTCTCAATTCAAACCCTTCGACGCCCAGCAGCAGCAGCAGCAGCGGTTCACAGAGTAGATTCAGGCAGGAGGAAGCTCATGTGAAGCCTTGGGTAAAGGAATCTTCTGCAAATTTTCAGCACGATGGCGGTGGCTCTGGTGCAACAGTCGTCTCGCATGGTGACTCCTTTATGAATGCTCGAATTAGTGAGCTTCAGGTGAGTGTCTTGGCCACACCTAGTTTTCAAGTGGACATGATTAATTCAGGTGTAGATGGAGCTTCCTCCTCCTCAAATACTGTACTAAAGCCAGAAGGGCTTTTCTTACAGAGGAAGGGCAACCGTGCAGTAAGCTGGATGAATGTGGGACTGGAGGATGTGAAGGCGTCCAACTCGGGTGTGAAGCTGGAAGAAGATACTTCTGCTGCTGCTGGCCGCAGTAGTCATGGTACCAGAGAGGGGCAGCAACAGGGCAGCGGCGATGATCATCAGCTTATTGAAAATGGCGATGATGGTCTCTCGTTTGTGAATTCCATAGTAGAAACAGATTACGCAAATCTGTATGTTGGGGAATCGTCGCCTTCAAGAAAAAGCTGCTTCTTAGCAACTACAGACAAGGGTAGTGGGCTGCAGCAGGGCAGTTCCAAGGAGAAAGGCAAGGGCAATAACTCTAATGGGGAGCAGACGTTTTTTGATCTGAGGGAGCTTCTGGTGAGCTGCGCTCAGGCTGTTGCGGGGGGGCAGTGGAGGAAGGCCAACGAGGTTCTGCAAGAGCTCCGTCAGAACGGCGCTTCTCCAAATGGGAACGGGCTGCAACGCGTGGCTCACTACTTCAGCGAGGCTTTGGTGGCCCGCATGTGCGGTACGGGCGGCGGCCTTTACAATGCCACATCCAATAACAGGTCATCGGCGGCCGACCTGCTCAAGGCCGCCAAGCTGGCGTTTGAGTTGTGCCCTCACGTCAAGCTCCTGCACTATTTCGCCAACCAAAGCATCCTCAAGGCTGCAGAGGGGGCCTCCCGCCTTCATGTCGTGGACTACGGCATTCTCTACGGCCTGCACTGGCCCTGCCTGATCAACGCGCTCGCGGACCGCAAAGGGGGCCCCCCTATGTTGGTCATCACGGGCATTGAGCTCCCGCAGCCTGGCCTGAATCCGGCCGAAAGAGTAGAGGAAACCGGCCGGCGATTGGCGGAGTATGCCAGGACCTACAATGTGCCCTTCGAATACCACGCCATAGCTGCCAGCAAGTGGGAGGACGTAGAGCCGACCTCGCTCCACCTCCGGCAAGGCGAGGTGTTGGTGGTGAATTGCATGACCAGGCTCCGCCACCTCCTAGACGAGACCGTTGTGGACCCTAGTCCTCGCCAGAAGGTGCTTAGCAGGATGCGGAGCCTCAACCCCAACCTTCTCCTGACGGCCGTGACGAGCGCGGGGTACAACGCGCCTTTCTTCGTCACTCGCTTCCGGGAGGCACTCTCGTACTACTGCAGCAAATTCGACATGCTGGACGCGACGTGCGGCGAGAGCCCAGAGAGGATGACGATAGAGAGGGACCACTTCTACCGCAACGTTCTCAACATCGTGGCTTGCGAGGGTGTGGAGAGGGTGGAGAGGGCCGAGACCTACAAGCAGTGGCAGGCTCGCATCCAGAGAGCTGGCTTCGAGCAGCTGCCCATCATGCCCACCATCTTGTCCAGAGCCAGGTCCCATGCGAAGAACTACTATCACAAGAATTTCGACGTTCACGATGATTCCAACCGGTGGATGCTGTTGGGTTGGAAGGGCCGCACTTCATTGGCCATCTCAGCTTGGAAGCCCATGCCGACATAGGTGCACTCTTTTCTCGTCTTATACATGTATGATAGGGTATGACTTATGAATAGATGACAAGCCCTTTTGATGCTCTCTTATCAGCCAGTTATTTAAATCGAAATATACAATAGTTAGAAATAAAATCCTCTTTGTTTTAGCAAGTTCTTCTGGATGCCCACCCATGAATAAACTAGAATGAATGGGTAGTTGGGATGCGCTTTTGCTTCTCGATCCACGAGTGAAAGGTGACCAATATCACACTATAGAAAAGCGTATATGACAATTTTGTGTATTTGTCAAATGTGAACAAGGCAACTCTATTTGCCCAGAATTTTCGATAGAATATAGTGTAGCGTGGATTTCACAAGTGTTGTGCATGCCACATTCACAAAGTTAATTCACAAAATTTATCTTTTTCGAGTGAATATTGTTTTGAAGTTGCACATGCCCAAAAATTTGTGGGTATTGGTAAAGTAGTATCCGCATAGGAAACGATCGTACAATGACGAAGATTATTGTTGACAAATCCTTGTGGTGCAAAAAGAAGACTTATGTTAGGAATAGTGTTAATTAACATTACTTATTATAAACATATAGAAGTTATATGCTCTCTTTGTAATGTGTGAAAAAGAAAGGAAAAAGACCTTACATAGGGTTCGACAGAGAGGTGGCATGATTCTTGCTATAAATTTATAAACATAAGGGAACACGCTCTTCTATTGATTAGAAAAATACTTTGTGTTGAAAGTGTAGCGAATGAGTTCCTTTTTAGTGACATATTATATGGAATTTATACTTACATTGTGCTCGTCTCAAATAGGCTACTTATTATATCTCGCTACTTTTGATGCCATTTAGCCTTTGAAGCGACAATGTTGATGTTGTAGTTGGTAGCCTTACTATTATCCTTGGTTCTCTCAAATTGTTACAAATGCTTGTAGTCTAGTATAACATCAAATTTTAGTTTTAAAAGATTAATTTAGCTTTATAAATGTTTAATAAATTTCACTGTAATACCTTTATTTATGAAATTAATTAATTAAAGTTTATAATTATACATTTATGCTTATAAAAATAAAAACTAAGCACTAAAATCAATTGCCCAAGTTCAACTATACGAAAATGCTTGTTTAAAATCACAATTACCTCTTCAATCCATGGTGAGAACTATCGATGAACTCGATAAAAATAAAATTTTGATTATTGCAACAAGGGGCATGTTAAAGGAGTGAGATTAAGTATATTGCAAGAAGGTTAAGCGCTTGAGTTCTCACAAGGGACTTTTAACACCGTCTATTCTTGGCGATGGTCACTTGCCCTTAAGTAAACATGGCTTAAGTTAACATCGTCTATTCTTGGCAATGTGGTCCCTTGCCCTTGTTGTAATAACTAAGCTGCTACAAGGTCTCTCTCATTCCTTCAAAACGTTGTTCACTATTTTTGTCAGTAGAGAATACATAAGCTTTTCTCATCAAATCATGGCATATGTCAACTTTATTGACATGTAGATATCCTCTATACTCCTTGCATCTAGAAACTTCATCAAAATTGTTTCTTGGTCGTTTGTGCTTTATTCATTTGCCTCCTAAAGCATAAAACTGAAAAAGATCTTAAGCTTCAAAATGAGTAGTATAGAAGAAAGTACATATACATCATACTTAAAGCAATGAGATTAAAATAATAGACAATAACAATATTACCTTTCGAGGTTGGGTAGCTTCAAGAGAAGATGGCATATCATCATCATCCATAGAAGAATCACCTTGAGAGAAGTAGTGCACTAAGTGAGAATCATAAGTGTTTCTATAAGAGACCATGCCATATCATCATCCATAGAAGAATCACCATGAGAGAAGGAGTGCACTAAGTGGGAATCATAAGTTTTTATATAAGTAAAGTAACTCAAAAAATACAAACAAGTAAAAAATGAGTTAAAATTTTAATATAAGTATGTTTTAAAATCATTTAAAAAGAAATGCTATTAACATTATATATCTAACTACCTTGAGCTTTTTTAATTTGAAGGTAGAAGAAGCCAAGGTTTATTTATCCTCCAAGTGTTTCTATGACTTGGTACTCATCTACACCCATGTTGAAATTTTAAAAAATAAAATTCTCTAGGCTTTTAATCATCATTAAGAAAGTAGACATGGTAGAAATATTACCTTCCATGCTCATGAGATTTTCCTTGTATTTGATTCATGCATTGGTGAGGCATTTTTATCTCCAACAATCTTTATTTAAAAATTAATGTCAGTTAGTATATCTAAATCTACTCTTCAAATTTATAAAAAAATAAGAAGGTGATAATTAAACCTCTTGCATATGGCATGTGATATTAAGCAACTTTGTATAGGTTCTAGTATTTTAATGACCAACATCCTCCTTTGTGTTCTAAGAATCATTATCCAAATAGTCACGTGATTGAGTACCTATCATCAATCAAGATACTTTCATAATCTATAATTATAACAAAAAGAATAATTTGAAAGAAGTAATCATTGTGATTGAGTACCTATCATTAATCAAGATACTTTCATAATCTATAATTATAACAAAAAGAATACTTTGAAAGAAGTACTCATCGCGTGATTGAGTACCTATCATCATTGAAGATACTTTCATAATCTATAATTATAACAAAAAGAATACTTTGAAAGAAGTAGAGATGAACATAAAACTAAAGATTGATGTATCGAATATATTACTAACCTTCTCTATATTGTTATTGTTAATAAGTGTAATATATGGAATATAAAAACTTGCATTATCACTCTATAGTTCAAAAATGATCAATGAAACCAAGGTTAAAGTATCAAATACACATATGGCTACATAAACTTCTTTAAGAATAAAATAATATTTATAAAACGTGAAACATACCTTATTAACGTTTGTAACCTTGTTCACGAGTATCCTTAGACTAGAAATTGAGCTTGCATTGTCACTACTATTAATATCATATTATATTTATAAAACGTGAAACATACCTTATTAACGTTTGTAACCTTGTTCACGAGTATCCTTAGAGTAGAAATTGAGCTTGCATTGTCACTCTAAGATCATAAGTATAAATGAGGAAGTTAATACTATTAATATCATATTATATCTTTCTTCATAAATAATATTTTTTTTTCCCAAACAAAACATGAAAGAAGTATTTATAAGTTATATTACTTGTAATGTATGAATACCATTGGCATTCTCCTCATTCATATGATCATCCTTTGTTAGTTTCATATTATTTTACATGTACTTTTACCTTCAATGCCATTGGCATTCTCCTCATTCATGTGCTTATGCTTTGTGAGTTTTTTATTATCTTAACATGTAATTTTATTATTATTAGAGTGAATTTAAATTTACTAAAGCAAGAGAAGCAAAAGAATGAATTAATTGAAACTTTAGTAAGCATACCTCATCCATGGTTGAGATGGATGCCGATTGAGATATTATTTTCTTCTAGCTGGATTGTAATGACTTTAGGTACCATGCATACGCATCTTCTATCTTCCAAGAGTAAGATGTGCCTCAAAAATCCAATGACGTTAGCTCATGATAATGATCCTTAATAATGGAAAGTATTAAGGCTTTTCCTTCTTTGTTGTTTCGTAACCAGAAATACCTTTCATATCATTAGACCAAATACACACAAGGAAATAATTGGCTTATAAGACATGATGGTCATCGGGATATAACTTTTTAACATAAAGTCTCCTATATAACTTCTCATTGTCTCTTTGGAAAAGCTTAGGAGCACAAAATATTTGGTCATACCTTGGGGTATCCAAAGTGCTACAAGGCATGCTAAGAGGACTCGTGTTAGGAGCTTCACTCTCTTTATCACCACTGGAGATGTTTCATTAGCTGATGAAGCATTTTTATTGCTTCATCAGGAGTCTATGTCATCATTTGTTGAAAATATGAGGTAATCTCAACACCTTTCAAAGATACCATCACCAAATATCCCTAATGAAACAAAATGTCATAAAACATGTAAGGTAAAATACCATATGTATACTCTTATTATCCTTACACTCTTATACATAATGCATAAGAACTATAAATTACCTCTATTAACTTTATGCATAGCACTATATGTAAGAGCACTCTTACACTTTATTCTTTATGGAAAAAGACTTATACACAAACTCTTATGTGTAAAGACCATTATTCTTTTATACGTAGCTATATGCATAAAGCTATTAATCGCATAAAATTAATAGTGTTTTCCAAAATGTATAGCTCTTATGTATACACTCTTGTGGAGAATTCATAAGAGCTATGTTGGTAGACTCTTTTGTATAGCTCTTATGCATACACTCTTATGAATAATGCACAAGAGGATTCTTGAGTACATAATATACTTTTATGCAAAAAGTCATAATCACTTAAATTTGACAAAAAAGATTAAAAACATCAATGTACTCAAGGATGCCAAAAGCAAGAAAGTAGAGAAGGATTGAACACTTACAAAAAAAGATCAACGTAGAGGTAACCAAAAAAATGAGAAAACAAAATTTTGCTTAAGTGAAACACAAGAGAAAATCCATAAGGCACAAAGATGTACTTTCACATGAGTAAAAATTTAAGGGTCATCTATAGATAGATAATTATCTTAAAAAACAAGTATACAAACATAAGAGAAATCTATAAGGAACAAAGACGTACTTTCACAAGTATAAATTAAAGGATTGAATGTAGTAAAATAATTATCCAAACAAAATAAGTATATAAATTTATCTTAAGTTAAATACAAGAGAAACCATAAGGAACAAAGACATACTCTCACGAGTGCAAATTAAAGAATGGAGTGTAGTTAAATAATTATCACAAAAAATGTAACTAAAATTTGGCTAAATGAAACATAAGAGAAATATATAAGGCACAAAGACTTACTTTCATGAGAGCAAATTAAAGGATGGCGTGTAGTGCAATAATTATCTAAAAAATAAGTATATAAAAATTTTCTTAAGTGAAATATAAGAGAAATCTATAAGGCACAAAGATGTACTTTCATGAGTGAAAATTAAAGGGTGGAGCCTTAGTTAGATATCTATCTCTAAAAAAATAAGCATAGTTACATATTTATTCCTAAATAATAAGTATACAAAATTTTGCTTAAGTGAAAAACAAGAGAAATTCATAAACCACAAAGATGTACTCTCACGAGAGCAAACAATGAAAGAATATATTATACTTAAAAATTTATCCAAGTTAAACAAGCATACAAAATTTTGAATAAGTGAAGAAACATGAGAGAAATCCATGACAAAAATATGTACTTTCATGGATGCAAATTAAAGAGTGGAGTGTAGTTAAAAAATTGTCCAAAAAACCAGTATACAAAATTTATCTTAAGTAAAACAAAAGAAAAATCCATAAGCCACAAAGACATACTTTCACGAGTGCAAATTAGAGGATGGATTGTAGTTAAATAATTATCCAAAATAACTTTACATAAATTTTCCTAAGTGAAATACAAGACAAATCTATAAGGCACAAAGATTTACTTTCACAAGTGCAAATTAAAGGATTGTTGTAGTTAAAATAATTATCCAAAAAAGTATACAATTTTTTTAAAGTGGAACACAAGAGGAATCTATAAGGTACAAAGACATACTTTCTTAAGTGCAAATCAAAGGATGGAGTGTAGTTAAATAATTATCCATAAAAAAGCCAGTATATAAAAAAATTTATTAAGTTGAACACAAGAGAAATTCTTAAGGCATAAACATGTACTTTCATGGACACAAATTCAAGAGTAGAGTATAATTAAATAATTATCCAAAAAACTAATATATAAGTTTTTGCTTAAGTGAAACACAAGAAAAATCCATAAGACAAAAAGGCATACTTTCACAAGTGTAAATTAAAAGGTGGAGTGTACTTAAATATTTATCCAAAAATAAGTATACTAATTTTTTCATAAGTGAAAGACGAGAAATCCATCAGGCACAAAGTCATACTTTCATGAGTGTAATTTAAAGAATGGAGTGTAGTTAAAATAATTATCTCAAAAAGATAAGTGTAAAAAGGTTTGCTTAGTTCTTTAAGCTGTTTGTACAGCTATTTTGAAGATTGGTTGTTGTAGAGGAAGTCTTCTTCTTCATTGTAATCGGGTGTTTCCCAGTGGGGGCGGTTATTATTATTTCCACCATGCTTGCACTGAGGGTGTCCACCACAGTGCTTCCCTGCTAGTACTCCTTTTGCTTCCAATGTCCACCACCAGTGCTTCCCTATTGATGCTCGATTTGCTTCCATTTTTACTTTTCAAAACTGGAAACTAAGGATTAGTTCTGAAAGCGTTGATTCTGACAGACTTCACTAGTTCTTATTTGAAGTCAGAGGAGGATTCTTCTTCTGTAGATGACGGTGGAGGACTTGGTTCTTCTTTCTGAGCCTGAGAAGTCCATGAGGATGTCCACGGAGATATCTCTAGCAAGTTCTGAATCTATTTGAATCAATTTATACTCTGCATTTTCTGCGAGAGGAGAGCCTTTACTTCCTTTTTACTTGCCTTAGGGAAATCTTTGGCATAGTGGCCTTTCTTGCCACACAGAGAAAGCATGCATCCCCTGTATTTACTGCTTTCTTTTTAAAGACTCTTTTGAATGGTTTTCTTTTGAAATACCTTTTGTGTCCTTTGGAGGCTTTGCGTTTTGCCTTATTTAACTTCTTACAAGAGCAACTTTCTGTTCCAAACTTGTATCCATAGTTTCTAGATTCATTCCAGGTATCACAAAGCTTACCTGGAAGGTTGGACCTTTCATTATAACTCTTCATCATTTTTGATACCCTTTTATCTCTGCACATTTGTTGGAGAATGAGGAGGATGTGCCTATGCACTTCTCCAAATGTCATGTTCTGAAGCTGTCAAGACCTCTGTTACTACCTGCTTCATCTTCTGTGGTTTGAAGATATTTAACAACCTTTTCTGATAACTCCTTTGGATAAGAGCTTATGTAAAAGTGCTTGGCCAAGGGATCATTCCATAGCTGCCCTTGGAAGATCAAGTGTGATCATGTTCCTACTCATCAACTGCTTCTCCAAAAAATTACCTGAGTAGAAGCTTTTCAAGAGAGGCTATCCCTTTGCCCATCTCTATGGTTTGTGTTTCTATAGGAAGCTGGTACCACCATGTTCTCAAATTTCCTTCAAAGAAGGAAGCTGGTACCACCATGTTCTCAAATTTCCTTCAAAGAAGGTGAGTAGGGTGAGCATCACTTGATTTGGATCTTTCTGATCGATGGATGTAGTCATTTTGTCAAGGACTGCTCTGGCTTGTTGCTTTGTAAGGCCATCTAGGTTTATTGATTGTAGTTCTTCTTTGTTTAGTAGCTTCGCTGTGCTGATGGCTCTCCTTTCTCAAAGGGGGCTACTTCCATATTAACCTTTCCATTGTTGCTCCTGAGATGAGTTCGGCTTTTGCAAGCCGTCTGTTGTAGTCAAAGACCATTTCAGAATCGTCGACTTTATCTTCCTAACTGAATGTGAAGGATTTTCCTTCTCCCATATCTTCATCATCTATTACCCATGCAACTAGGAAAATAGGTTGGTCATTCCGGATGTAGGGAGCTCTTCTTGTGATATTATTTATGTATTCTTCTCAGGGAGCTTTCTACCATTTGTGCCTTCATGAGAGATGCATTCTCTCTATCCAATATCAGCTTCTGAGAAATTGATGGAAGAAGGGGCTTCTTGCAACATGAATGTTGCGAGTTTTGTGTCTACTTGCACACATTCTGGGGCTTCTTCATCATCTGAATTTGCAGACAATTCTTCAACTATATCAAAGTCAGGATTTGGATTCAAACCTGATATTATGGCCTCATCGATCTTTTGGGGTTCGTTGATCCTCCTGGAAAGCTTCATATTTTGGAACATATCCATAACATTCTCCCATTTTTCTTTTGCAGCTTTGATGCTGGCCTTTTGTTGCCGAATGTTATCTTCCCTCTAAAGATGTATTACCATCACCATTTCTACAGTAAGCCAGGATTTGTGGGTTGGTGAAGATGGCTCGTATGTTTGCTCATGATATTTCTCTTTAAGGATCCTATTTAACCTTACCAAGTTTTCTGCAAGTGAATTCTTCACTTCGATGTGATTGAAAAGCATCCTTGACTCGATTTGGTTGAGTCTTTCATTTGCATGATAGCTTGCCTATTCTGTATTGCCCTTTCATTTATTGTAGAAAGAGCCTTGGAGTGCTAGTTTGAAATAGAGAGACATGTGTTTACTGCTTGATCGGTTGGTTGGTCTCCATGTGGTGCATATTCTCGTAGTAGTATCCTTGCTTGATGCCTTCTTGGTCAGTGACTATGGTGACATCTCGGATGGGGAATAGAATTTTGGTGTCACCTTATTGTCTACCAGGAGGTGTACTCATCATAGATACTCTGCCTTTTGCTCTAACCACCATGCATCCACAAGCTGTGCAAAGCTCTGTATCTCCATTGGTGATGGTTTGGAAGTGATCGCAAAGATCAAGCCTCATTGTCCCTAGTTTTTGGGACAAATCTTCAAGCTGCCTCAGCTTTTCTTCTTTTGACCTAGGTTTGACATTTGTAGATACACAAAGAGACTTGCTGGTTGAAGCTTCAAGGACTTCTTCTTTGATCTGCAACAACCTTACTGTTGGATAAGGGAGTTCTTTGGGTAGATTCTCTGTGTCAAAGGTCCATTCCTTTGGAATCTTTAGATCTGACCACCTTGTGACCACATGATGAGCATAATACTGCTAGATCTTTCGTCTAGCTTCATGAACACTGTCATGCTTTGATGTGCATCTTGACGGTTGTTCATGTATCCAATCTTCTTGTTCTCCTTCTCTGCTATATGCTTTAGAGCAGAGGCATTCCAGTATTCACATATCTGCTGCACATTCTCCACTGCACAGACATAGTTTTTGTGAAATTCATGAAGTCTTTTGTGTCGAGGGTTACCATGATTGCAAGGGATTTAAGATAGTAAGGATCTCTGAGGATAGAAGATAGTCTAGACAAACTGTAGAGAATGAGGGTCCTTTAGAGAGGGGAGTGTCCCAAGCAGCAATTATAGACTTTTGCACATCTTTAACTCTTGTGTCCACCATAAGAGAAACTAGAAGCCTAACGGGCATACCCTTTCTATATAGTGGAATGGTGCCTATACAGATGACACCTAGATGCACATAGTTGTATCCTAGTTCTAAGGCATTCTTGAGATCATCTTCTCTGTCTAATGGGTAGAAGTAATGAGTTTTGTTAGAACCAAACCCTATGTCAGCAATAGACTCACAAATAGAGAATTTGGTAGAAGACTTGAGTTTGAACTTTCTATCTACATCATACAAGGCTTTTGGGCGAATCTCGGGAATGCTCCACTTGGGATGTGTAGCATCATCCCCAAGACATAAAGTGAAGAAGAGGCTACCATATTGCTTGACTCGATTCGAAACCTCTTAGAGATAGACTTGATGAGAGATAACATTGCCATTGATCAAGGTAAGAGAGGAGTTTGCTGTGCTCGGTCGTTGCGTGCGAACTTCTTGCAGTGCCTCAAGGTTCGAATGCCTTAACGTGTGACGGCACCCCCTGACTGTGCTTAGCAACTTAACGGTGATGAAATAGGCTTCACGAAAAGTATCACCTTGGACTGCAAGAAAAGTATCACCTTAGACTACAAGAGAGACAAATACTCTATTACTCCAATATAGATGGGTGAATGATGATCAATACCAGAGACTATAATAAGAACGCTTAAAGAGAGATTGATAAGCTTTGACAATCAAGGAAAGCAATAAGGATTAAAGACAAGAGGATTGAAAGGTCGGGGCCCTGATACTAGAAAGCTATTTGCGAAAAAACAGAGGCCGTAAAAGAAAAACTTGTCAAGAGTATAACGAGAGAAATGAACACAATGATTTCAATAATTATATATTATGATGGCAGGAAAAACTCTGGATTGAGAGTGAAAAAACTTGCGACTCAATGTACAAGAGAGTGAAGGGAGAGGATGGCTAAGGAAGGCTCACAAACTAGAGAAAGCATACACTAAGGCGTATATCTCTGTTTTTGTGAGGGTGCATATTTATACCCAAGCATGCCTTGATGCCTTGAAGCCCAAGCTGAATGTCTTGTCATTCAAGCTTGATGCCTTGAGGCCTACGCGTCGGATGTCTTGGGGGTCCAGTCGAGTACTATTTGTAAAGAGAAACTTTACAAGCGCACTACGTTTATGTGCACATGGGTGTAGTCCAAAGAGGGTATCTTTCAGAGTGAGGTGTACGCTACCGACATGCCCGGTAGGTAGCACTATTGTAACTTGTAGCATACTCTATCGAGACAAGCTCGATAGATAGCATTTTTATATTATGTGGTTGACAAAAAGGTGCAACCACTCACCCAAACCATGTGGGCTATGTTACATCAATTTTGGAGCAATGTACATATAATGATTCCACTAACCCTTTGCGAGTCAGCATGTCAGTAACACAATTATTTGTGCCTTTGACATGTTCACACCGGAGAAGTCGACCGTTGCCGATTTTGTGCACATTTTTTGAAGAGAGAAAGCCCATGAAATTATTGAGATCTATCTTTAGTGTGAATTCCACGGGAAGAACAAACAGCCAAAAATTCTCAAAACAATTTTTGGCGGATAGAATTTCCTTGTGGATGGAAGGGTAATTTAGTTCTACATCATGAAATCTTCCTATAGCATATCTGCAAATTTCTTCCTTCCCATCCTTCGATTCCGTGAGAATGCCGCCCCAATATTTGTCAGAGGCGTTTGAATAGATTATAAGATGTCCAGCTGGGGGAGATGCATCTTCGGAAGAGAGAGGCATTTTTCCTTGATCTTCTTGACCGCTTCTGTCTGTTTGCGATTCGGACTTGTGAGTCAAGAACTTTTGGAGAGGTTGCCGATCTTTGGAGAGGTTGAGGGGATAAATGCAAGAGACATAGATGAGACATCCAAGATGTTGAGATTCAAGCTCGATGTCAGCTTGTGCCAGCTGCACCATGTGTTGGCATGTTAGGTAGTAACATGTGTGAGACATAAATGACCACGTCCAGCTGGTCATAGTGTGTGGACATTAGCTAGGGTTAGCTGTGTGTGGACACAACACATAGTGTGTGTTGTGTATTATGGATTATGGCTTTATGCATTGTGTGAGAAGGGAGATGGCTTCCCTCTATGGTTAGGGTTTAGCAATATACATTAGGGTTTGCTCCTGTGTTGTCTACTCTCCCTCTACTTGTTTTTCATCATGGTATCAGAGCTTGGTGCTTTCTATTAGGGTTTATGAGAGTGAGTGAGAGAAGAGGGAGAAGAGGCTGTGTAGCTTGCCTTTGATGCTCAGAAGCTTGCCTTTGATGCTCAGAAGCTTGGAGCACACCGATTTCTATAAGATCTGAGAGCTTGGTCTACCGGGTAAGGACTACTAAACACCCTTGAGCGGATTGCAGGTGATTCAAGCACAAACAAGGCAAATCAGGGTTGCCCAAAGCAAAAGAAAATTCTGGTTTTTTGCAAGCTTTCCATTGGAGCTTGAAAGTGGTGATGTATTGTGAGAATAGATGCAATTTGGCAAAGGAACATGTACGTGACAAGGATTAATGTATTGGAAACTCATGTGTAAGCCTTAAATTGAATTTGGAGCCAAGATTGGTGTATTTATGTGAGAGGAAAATCACTGGTTTGAACCCTTCACAAAAACAGAGAAATGATACTCATTGTGGATGCAATTAAAGCTAGGTTTTTGCAAAAATCACTCAATTGATGGATTGAGTACATGCCTAGGAGTGTTGGGCACCCATATCTATCTTCAAACAACTCTATGAGCTCACCAATTCTCCTCAGGAGAGCAGGCAGCGCAGCATATCATGAGGAAACAGAGCAGTTTTTTAACTTTTTGCTAAGTGGAGGCCAAAAATAAAGTCTTGTGGTTGACAAATTCCAAAATTCTCTTAGCAATTGTGTGGTACATACACTTGAGAAGGTTGCTATATGATTGGTTGTAGCAATTATGCATTATGGAGCTGGAAATGAGCTGATTAAACAGGCTGTCTATTGTGATTAGTGAAATAGAGGGTGATTAATTGGCTAATTACTCTCTTATCTTAAACAATTGGTCTAATTCCTTTTACATGGAGTTAGTAGACATCAATATTAAGCTAATGAATGCATAGTTTCTCAATTTGGACAAGAATCAAAGGAATTAGAGCACTTTGACTACTGGTCTTTTCTGGTTTTATTGGTTTTTCTCAAAACAGAGAAGGGGATCTGACAAATTTGATATGTACGCACCTTGGTTGGTGTTGATATGCAACATTGAGCTTGTTTAGGTGTCAATGCAAGTTATCCACACTTGATTGAACCACTACATTGTAATTTGAAGCCTTGGAATGCGTGTCAAAACAGGGTACCTTGGACTGCGTATGCCAGTTCATTTTGGATGCAATCAGTTTGATTTTCTACATCAAAAGTGAAGTTTGTTGAGTACTTTGGAGTATCTGGAACACTTATTAGAGTGTGGTTTGAGATGAGGAAGGCTCGTTTACAGATTTGAACGTGTGCAGAAGGTACATTTGCATTGAGCAAATATGTCAGACAACCCAGTACAAATAGTGGCATGGAAGTATAGGATTAAAAGTTTCCTAAAGGGAAAAGGTTTTTGGAATCTTGTTATAGGTGCGGAGCCAGAGCCGGAACTACCCCGACAGCCTACACAGCAACAGGTTGTAGCTCATAAGCAATGGTCAGAAAGAGCATACAAAGTTTTGCATTACCTGTCTATATGTATCTCGGATGCTATACTCATACATATACATGATGCTGAGAATCCCAAGGATGCATGGGATACATTAGTACAGAGACTAGTGCTCGTCGCAAGTCTTAGTTGAGACAACAGATTCATAATGTGAAACGGAAAAGAAGGAGCATCCATGATTATGTACAAGAGATAAAGAAGTATGCAGATGCATTGGCAACAATCAATGCCCCCATGCCTGATGATGATTTGGTACGCATTACCTTGCTTGGTCTTGGTAAGGAGTATGTCTTTTGATACATCCATCTCGGTTCGGAGTTTAGGTTTACCAAATTTTGATAAGTTAGTTTCACTCTTGCTTGTTGAGGAAATCAAACTCAGTGTGACTCTTTTCATGATGCATCTACTAGCCACGATGATAATGGTAGAAATAAGGCTTTCTATTCACAAAGGGGATTTAGAGGCAGGGGGGATTTGCATCACGTGGCCGTGGTAATGGTCATGGATGGCAGGACAGGTCAACACAACAAAATTTTCAGCCTACATATGGTGCTAGAGGTGGTCGTGGATATACACCTCACAGAGGCAGAGGTAATCCTCGTGGTAGGTTTAAAGATTGAAAGGGATGCAGAAGTTTGGATAGAAGCCATGGACGATTACTTTTCGGCTGCTGGTACAGGAATTAGGAATCAATCCATGCTTGCCAGATTCCGTCTTACTGGGGACGCCAAACTTTGGTGGAAGCAATGGTGCCGAGATAAGGGCATCACTGAAGATACCCAAACCTGGAGTGACATTAAGCAAGATGTGAAGAAGTGTTATCTTCCCCCATCTCATGAATCTATTAAGATGAATGAGTTCTTCAGCCTCAGGCAGCTTAGCTTAACCTTGGATAAATACTACTCAAAATTTGTCACACTTGGCAAATATGCTCCACCTATGTCGATCACTCAACAAGTGGCTTGATTTTGCCAAGGGCTGAATGAACCTTTGGATTCTTGCCTTGAAGCAATGAGGCCAACTACTTTGCAAGATGCTCTTACCCGAGCCAAACCTCTGGCTAAAGAAGTAAAGAGTGGTCAAGCAAAGAGGAGAGTCTATCCTGAGTCTAACCCAAGGGGGCGCCTTCAGAGGAATTACCAATCGAATTTCTGCCACAACACTATTGGTCAGTACCCCAATAATTTTATCCCGATGTAGTAATTATCCAGGCATCTAATCAACGAACGGAACACGCCCCCATGGTTATGGGGCAAGGCCGGACATTTTCGTCAAAAACAAATACCCCATTCCTCGCATCGACGAACTTCTTGACAGACTTTATGGATCCAAAGTTTTCTCCAAGATGGATTTAAGGTCTGGCTACTATCAAATTAGGATCAAGGAATCAGATATCTCCAAAACCGCTTTCAATACCCGCTCTATGGCCACTATGAATTTACAGTCATGCCATTCGGATTAACCAATGCTCCCGCCACCTTCAAGCAGGATATCTTCCGACCCTACTTGGATGAATTTGTCCTTGTCTTCTTTGATGACATCTTGGTCTATTCTCAGTCAAAAGAGGAACATGAGGAGCATGTACGCAAAGTATTGCAAATACTACGCGAACATAAGCTCTATGCCAAGAAAAGCAAATGTACCTTCTTCACTTCCCAAATTGAATATCTAGGGTTCATTGTCTCCTCAGAGGGCATCTCAGTAGACCCTGCCAAAGTCAAGGATATATTGGAATGGCCACCCCCTAGGACAGTCAAAGAAATCCGTGGGTTTCTAGGCATCACAGGATGGTATAGGATCTTCATCAAGGATTATGCCAAGATAGCCGCACCCTTAACTGATCTCCTCAAGAAGGAATGTAAGATAGTATGGTTACCAATCCACCAAATCAGTTTTAGCCAACTTAAGACTATCCTCACCTCAACACCAGTTCTGAAGCTCCCTAACTTCACCAAAGAGTTTGAGGTTGTCACTGATGCTAGTGGCCTTGCACTTGTTGGTGGTGTCTTAATTCAAGAAGGAAGGCCTGTGGCTTACACTTCTCGTAAGCTTAAACCCTATGAAGTCAATTATGCCACCCATTTTGATATCAAATTTTGTCCTAGAAAGGATAATGTTGTAGCAGATGCCCTCAGTCGCAAATCCTTCATAAGTGCAATCTCTATGCCAAATAACCCCATCCTAGAGAAGGTAAAGCAGGTTTCACCTCATGACCCTGATTACCAAAAGCTAGTAAGCCTAGTTCACAACGAGGAGGCACCCATAGAAAAGGAAAATGTATTGATCAAGGGATACACCCTCGATGATGAATGCCTCTACTTCATGCATAGGTTATGTATTCCCAAAGATCTTGCACTGAAGAAGATGATCTTGTATGATGCTCATGACAGCCCCGTAGCAGGACACCCAAGCTATGCAAAAACCTTGAATGCCTTAAGGAGAAGTTACTTTTGGCTTGGAATGAAGAGAGATATCCTTCAGTACATCAGACAATGCCTTTCATGTCAAAGGATTAAAGCTGAAAGAATCAAAATGCCCGGGAAACTCCAACCTCTGGACATTCCTCAGATGAAGTGGGAATGTATCAGCATGGATTTTGTCACAAGTTTTCCCACAACACAGGGAGGATATGATTCTATTTTAGTAGTTGTGGATATGCTTACCAAAGTGACCCATATTATCCCAGTAAAGAAGACATTTAAATCTTCTGATATTGCTCGCCTTTTCATCAAGGAAATCTTTAGGCTTCATGGATTGCCAAAAAGAATAGTCAGTGAGACCGGGACTCTGACTTCACTTCAAAGTTCTGGACATCATTATTCCAGGCTATTGGAACACAACTTTGTTTCAGTACAGCTTACCACCCAGAAATAGATGGTCAAACTGAGAGAGTTAATTAGGTTATAGAAGACATCCTGAGAGCCTATTGTGGGCGTGAACCAAAGAAGTGGATTCAGTATCTCCCTCTAGTGGAATTCTCTTACAATACATCCTATCACCAAAGCATAGGGATGTCACCATTCAAAGCTCTTTATGGTCAGGAATGTTTGTCTCCCCTAAATTTCTCTGACCCCACACTAAAGGTTGAAGCCTCTAAGATGATGCTTGAAGAAATGGAAGAACAAACCAAAGCCATTCGTAAGGATATTAAAGCCGCCCAGGATCAACAGAAGCATTATGCTGATACCAAAAGATCTGAAAGAATTTTCCAGCAAGGAGACAAAGTCTTTCTTCGAGTGCAGCCAAAGAGAAGTTCTTTATCTCTTGGAAAATTTAGGAAGCTGAGTCCAAGGTATTGTGGGCCTTATGAAGTCATCAAATGTTTGGGAAAACATGCCTACAAACTTCGCCTCCCGCCGACCCACCTCAAAATCCATGATGTATTCCATGTAAGCTTACTAAAGCCATATGTGCCTCATCCTGATCATGTTCTTGATGATGAACAAGTTGTAATGCCAACTCAGGGAGTCCTTGAAATGAGACCTAATAGAATCATCGACTCTAGAGAAAGAGTGCTTCGCAATAGAATCCTTAGGGAACATTTAGTGGAATGGAAAGATTACCATGAGGAGGATGCCACTTGGGAGGAAGAGTCAACCCTCCAAAAGAATTACCCAGAGTTCGTGTGCCGAGATGCGGACATCTCGAGTTCTTTTAGTAGGGAAGGATGTAACATACCCATTGTAAATAACAATGTACTTGCTTCAGAGTTGAAAAATATAACTTAGTTTGTCATTTTTACGATAAGAAAACTTCTATTTTTGGAAAATGAGCCATTTTTGCTAAGAAATTTGTAATTTTGAATCAAATTTGGAATCTACGCGTAATTTTACGCTTAAAATAGTTTTTTCTGAACTAAAAACGCGTACCCGGAATGGGTTTAATTAAGCTTTTAAGCCTTTAATCTGTGAACTTCCGACCTAAAATAGTAATTATCCAGGCGTCTAATCAATGAACGGAACACGCCCCCATGGTTATGGGGCAAGGCCGGACATTTTCGTCAAAAAGTTTTTTTTGACCCCCCCGGGACGACGGCGGCGGGCGGCCGGCGTGGGCCCCACCACGGGTGCCGCCCGTGAAACGACCGACAATCCCCCAAGTGTGTACACGACCTAGACGCACCCTCCAGCACACCCCTACACGTACCCCCTCCTCCCAGAACCCTCTATCCACAGGTGTCGCGCTAACTCTCTCTTGGGGACACCTCTACCCCCATGTGTCACACTTTCTCTCTCTTCGAGACACCTCCACTCCCAGGTGTCTCGCGCCCACACTCTCTCCCGAACACCTACACCACCCAGGTGTCGCCTTCTCGCACCCGGATGTCCACCCTCCAGCACCTATAAAAGGACTCTACCAGTCCCCTTCTCCGAATAAGCCCCCAGTAAGGCCCTAGGCGCAAGCCCTCCCTCAAGCTCTAGGACATGTCCTACACTCTTCTCCCCCCCGTGTGAATAGACTTAAAGTGTGCCCCTTGCCTTACTCTCCCTAGGCCTCCCTAAGCGTGCACTCTTCCCTAGGCCTCCCTAGGCGTACACTCTTCTCTCAAGAGCTCTCCAAGTTAAGGACACCTCTCAATTTCCCCCCCATATGCGGTGACTTAAACTTAGGCTAAGAGGTCTTTCCTACCCATAAGCCCAACAAGCTTTTCCTACCCCAAACGGACTCCGTTTTCAAATCCGTTTGAACCAGTAGAATTCTCTCTTTTCTCTCCAAGTTCCCAACCTCTTATATTCACCCCATTCTCTCTCTATCCTCTTAAAACTCTAGTGCTCCTATGGCACCGAAATGCCGTCGAAATGAAGAACCACGCGCTGCCCAAGGAGGGAATGAAGCGAATCGCGTCCCTGAAATCGACTTCGCCCCTCTTGAAGCGAATAGGCACAAAAACGATAACCAGGTTGGTCATTTAACAAGTTTAAGTAAAATTCTCTCTTATGAAGCTTAATGCAAAGACTCGAAATAATAGGAAAGGAACCAAGGTTAAACCCCTAGTATAGATGGCCTAAAGTACCTTGTGGTTACCCTTAAGTAAAGTTATAAGAAAATAATCTTGCTTTTGAATCATTGTCTTTCCGAAACGATGGTTTTTGTTAATGTGTGAATTCATTGAATAAAGGCTATGTCTCTTTTTATTGGATATACTACTGGTTTATTGCTAACATGCAGGTACAATTTCTCCCCCCTTAGCTAACTCCGTGCTTGCCTGTGTAGCCGGGCGAAGGATATAGCGAGGCCGGGAGTCGGCCCAAGGCAATCCCCTCCTATGCCACTGGAAATTGGATTTCACCACTAGGGTGATGTATATATGCTGCCTAGTTTTGTGGGTCCAGGCTAGTGCGGTGACTTAACCCCCACCTCATGAGGAGACGTCCCCTCCGAAGGGCGAGAGGGTTTGGTACAAGCGGCAGTGGGTCCAGGCTAGTGCGGTGACTTAACCCCCACCTCATGAGGAGACGTCCCCTCCGAAGGGCAAGAGGGTTTGGTACAAGCGGCAGTACCTGAGGGGGTGACAGGACGGCTTGGCCCTCATCGGCGGCTGGCTGACGACGAGGGGAGACGGTCCGTGAGGTTTACCCAGCTGGTTGAGGCTGGAAGATCGAATTCTAGATCATCGGTGTGGTTGTGGTTGTGGTTGTGATTGGATTGTGGTTATGGTTATGGTTATGGTTTGGACATGGAAGTTTGGATTGGAATATCGGCCTGGTTCCAGGGTCTTTGTAAATATTTTTCACTGTAAGTATGTTTGTTGATTTCAATGTTGTGCTAAGGAAGATTTCTTTTAAGGAATCAAGTGTAATTAATTAACAAAGGAATTTGTTTTTAAGTGTTTCACAGTGTGATAGGACTTAATTAGAAAACAATTGAACGGGTGAGTGTGTGGAAAGTGGGAGAATGGATGCCCTGACGGTACCATTCTAAGGATGGGTGGACCCGATCAGTCGGGTAGCTTTCTACTAGTCGTAACTTACGATACTTAGGGAATAGTAGAGTCCCGAACAAGACTTGTTTTAGGGGACCGAGCCAGCGGCCGTGCCTCATGAAATACGAGGGGGAAAAAGGCGTTGGCTTCCTTGAACCAAGTGTGGGTCTTGTTCCATCTCCACGCACATTCCGTGCTGGGGATTAGAATTTCCTTTAGGATGACTATGCTTCCCCTGCGAGATAGAGTTAGGTCCCTCTGTTTGCTCGTAACCTCGTATTTCTATGAGATCGAGGTGTCGTCAATCGAAAAATAACACAAGACTTAACCGCCTATCAAAAGGATTCCCCCGCGCCCTACGGGTAGGGGTCCTTACAGTGCCAGAACAGTGCGAATTTCGAGCCTGCACCGCGCTGTAGAGCCCAAATTCGCACTGTTCTGGCATAGCTTCCTTAGCCCTCTAGGAGTAATTCTGATGCATTCGATGACAAATAATGTATTTTTACACATGATTAAAGGTATTTTTATCTTGTAAATTACTATTTTTTATAATTAACGTACTCAACTTCATTATAAATGCATCAGAAATGATCACGATGAGTGGCTGGGGAAGAGCAGTGCCAGAATAGTGCGAATTTTGAGCCTGCAACACTGCTGCAGAGCCTAAATTTGCACTGTTCTAGCATAGCTTTCCTAGTCCTCCAGGAGAAATTCTGATGCATTGGATGACAAATAATGTAATTTTACACATGATTAAAGCTGTTTTTATCTTATAAACTATTGTTTCTCACAATTAGTGTACTCAACTTCATTATAAATGCATCAGAAATGATTCAGAGTGGCTGGGGGAGCAATGCTAGAACAGTGCAAATTTTGAGCTTGCACCGTTGCTGTAGAGCCCAAATTCGCACTGTTCTGGCATAGCTTCCCCAGCCCTCGAGGAGCAATTCTGATGCATTAGATGACAAATAATGTATTTTTACACATGATCAAAGGTATTTTTTATCTTATAAATTACTGTTTTTCATAATTAATGTACTCAACTTCATTATAAATGTATCAGAAATGATCCTGAGTGGCTGGGGGAGTAGTGCCAGAACAGTGCAAATTTTGAGCCTGCAGCCCCGCTGTAGAGCCTAAATTCGCACTGTTCTGGCATAGCTTCCCCCGTCCTCCGAGTGCAATTCTGATGCATTGGATGACAAATAATGTAATTTTACACATGATTAAAGCTGTTTTTATCTTATAAACTATTGTTTCTCACAATTAGTGTACTCAACTTCATTATAAATGCATTAGAAATGATCCTGAGTGGTTGGGAAAGTAGTGCTAGAACAATGCGAATTTTGAGCCTGCATCGCCGCTGTGCAGAGCCTAAATTCACACTGTTCTAGCATAGCTTCCCTAGTCCTCCAGGAGCAATTTGGATGCATTGGATGATAAACCTTGTATTTTCATGCATGTGTTTTTATCTTGTAAACTATTGTTTCTCACAATTCGTGTGCTCAACTTCATTATAAATGCATCAAAAATGATCCTGGGTGTCTAGGGGAGAAGTTCCAGAACAGTGCGAATTTTGAGCCTACATCATCGTTGTTGCAGAGGTCAAATTCTCACTGTTCTGGCACACAGCTTCCTCGGTCCTCCAGGAGCATTTCTGATGCCTTGGGTGACAAATTGGCACATGATAGACACTCCATGTTAAACAAACATGATGACACCGAGACATTGTAAGAGAAACTTAAAATTTTAATTATTAGAAGGTTACAAATGAAAGCCAGATAGGCTTGTTACAAAGGGGGGTTTGAAACAAAAGAGTTGCTTCAAAAAGAAGGTTAACATCTAAGATCTCTAGATCGTGTCTCGCTCACCTTGAATGCGCCGAGCTAGTTACATGTCCTTGGTAGATATGGTAATCCTCTTTGTATGTATTGCAAGGAGGTTGGTGTCTTCAAAAAGCCCAACAAGGTAAGCCTCGGGGAGGCTTCTTGCAATGCTTCAAGGGTAATCCCCTACACACGGAACTCTGTTCTATATCGTTGGAGAATCTCCTTCACTATACGAGCGAAAGGGGCTCTTCTTATCAGCAACTCTGATAAAACTTGATTTCTTGATTTATTCTGATGCTTGCAATTGAGATTGGAGAATATGGGTTTGCTAAGCTCCACTTGTAGTCAATCTTCTGCAGTATCCTAACAAGCTAAGCTCTCCTTCACCAATAAATTGCATAATAAAAGATGATAAATCGTGGAAAGGAGGGTTTGCTCTCAACGGAGGGTCAACTGGATAGAGATGCCCATCAACACAAAGATCTACATTTTTCTCCTTAGCTATCCTACAAGCTTGGACAGATTGTGCATCAGTAGGATGGGGTTTTTTAGAGTTTCCATACTCTTCAGGAATACAAATGTGTAAATCAACCTTCCATTTTCTAGCTTCACAAGGGGCTACACACACAGCTTGCAAAGGCTCCATAGCTAAGCAGAGGAAGAAGCTAAAGTAGAGAGATCCTCAAAGGGGGAGAGAGAGAGAGAGAGAGAGAGAGAGAGACTGTTAAAACTTTGCTGTTGGAAGTTTAACACGAATCCGTTTTTCTAAGTAGAAAATGATATTTTTGATATACAAATATACTAACATGGAGTTTCTTATCAATAAATTATATTTATGAGAAAATTTAAAAAATAATAAATTTTGGGATCCCCACAATTTTGGGATCTCATGGATGTAGTGGTTTTGACAGTTAGTTATGTTTATGGGGTTGCGGGGGGGACCTGATAGTTAGTTATGGATGTACTGGCTCCTGACAGGCTTCTGACTTGACCCTTGAATTACAAGCTTTTTGGAGGGAAAAAATTATTTTCATCATACATATTGGTTGGGTGGTGTTTTTTCCACCTCAAAATGTAAAAAAATAAAAAATAAAAAATTTTCATTGTTTGGGGCCCACCTAAATATGAGAATGTTTTGCTGATGTGGAAGGGAGATATGGTGGGAGTTAATGAGAAAAGAGATTTCAAACTGACAAGAAAGATTCAATTTGTAGAGAGTGAAGATAAAAAATTCATACATATTGGTTGGGTGGTGTTTTTTCTACCTCAAAATGTAAAAAAATATTTTTTTTTTCACTTTTTGGGGCCCACCTAAATACGAGAATGTTTTGCTGATGTGGAAGGGAGATATGGTGGGAGTTAATGAGAAAGGAGATTTCAAACTGACAAGAAAGATTCAATTTGTAGAGAGTGAAGATAAAAAATTCAAAAAGTAAGAGAGAAAGTATGAGAAAAGTCAAAAAGTAAGAGAGAGAGTATGAGAATATTCCCTTTAAAAAGTGAAACTAGCGAGGTATGGCTGATGTGGCAAGGCAAAAAATAGGGGTCATCATAGCCTTTGTCTCCCTTAAGCACAACTTTTAAAGCTCTAATCCCTTAAAATTAGGAATCCTTAGGAGGCTCTTTTTGGGTCCAAAAAATTCCTAATGCCTTGGACACACTGGTCAAAAATGCCAAACCAGTGTCCATGGAGCAGAAGTTGTTAGAATGGCAAAGGACTTTGCCAAAGATTTCATTCTAAAAGTCCCGCCAAAGCCAGCTCCCTCATCCTTCAAGAGATTTCAAACACCGGGAAGTTCTTCCAACTTTCTGCCTCCAAAGAGACACCAAGGTCCTAACCGAGAATGTGGAGACGGGAAGCTTCAGAAATGAAGGAAGACATTTCCCCCGAAGTACATTCTCAAGAACTTTGGCTCTCTCCAGAATGCAAAGGGAAGACCTTCGAAGCAGGAACAGATGCTTCAGATGTCAAGGACTTGGGCACCAGCTCAAGGATTGCCCATCTCCTTCTATGGGCCAAGGAAGCCACGGACCCAGAGTTTCGAGATAGACTCCTTCTTATTAGTCCAATCAGGGTCCCCAGTGCCAAAATCAGGGTAACCCTAAAAGAGTGCCAACTCAGCCTGTAGCCTTCATGCAAAGCAGTCTCTAAACTCCCTCCCAAAATTGGAATAACCAAAGAGAGAGAGATCCACCTCAAACTGCAGCAGCAGCTAGAGCAATCACCATAGCTGAGGAAGTGGAGGAAGAGAAAGGACAGATCTATGCAGCAATTGAGCATCAGGGGAATAACCATCAATTCTCAGTCCTCTAGACTCCAGCAGAGTACCAGGGTAAGAAATTCAAGCTTTTGATTGATTCAGGCAGTACTCATTCTTTTATTTCCCCAGGATGTCTGCGTAAATTAGTCCTAAATAAAAAATCAGGGGAACCTATGCAAGTGGAATTAGCCAGTGGGGGAAGATTCTTTTCACTCACCTTGAGACTGACCTTATTCAGTTTAGCTTAGATGATGGGAACATAACAGAGTGCCAGTTCAGAGTCCTACCCCTGGGAATATATGATGGAATCCTTGGAATGGATTGGCTCCAAAAGAATTAGGCTGACATTCATTGTCACAAAGGAACCGTCTCTTTCCTAGACCTTCAAGGGAATAAAGTTCAAGGAATTGGAATTTCTGGATCCCCAGTGCTGCAATTAGTCAATGCTTCCAAATAAAGGCAAGCTGTGTATGTCATTAAACTGAATCCAGTAGACATAAAATGCAAGGCTAAAGAACCAGAGTGGTTAAGTGAGTATGCAGATGTATTTCTTGAAGAGCTGACTGAGATGCCTCCGTCTTGTGAAGTAGATCATGAGATTGAATTAGCCCAGCGTGCATACAAAATGCCAGTCCCTGAAGCCATAGAACTTAAGAAAGAGTTAAGACAACTGTTAGAGCAGGGATTCGTCAGACCCAGTGTCTCACCTTGGGGTGTGCCCGTTCTCTTTCAAAAGAAGAAAGATGGAACGTTAAGACTCTGTATTGACTACAAAGGACTGAATCAATTAACAATTAAGCATATTGATGAACTTCTGGATCGGTTAAGTGGTACCCAAATGTTTACAAAGATAGATCTCAAATCCGGGTACTACCAGATTAGAATCAAGGAGCAGGACATCCCAAAGACAGCATTCAATACTCGCTATGGGCATTATGAGTTCACAGTCATGCCGTTTGGATTGACTAATGCCTCGGTGACATTCAATCGTCATATGCAAGATATTCTCAGAGAATACTTGGATGATTTTGTTCTTGTCTTCTTTGATGATATCTTAGTGTACTCAAAGAATGCTACATATCATGAAGATCATGTGCGCAAAGTCCTGGAAATCCTAAGGAAACACCAACTCTTTGCAAGAGCAAGTGTTCCTTCTTTGTTGACCAAAAGGAATACTTGGGACTCATAGTGTCAAAGGATGGGATTTCTCCTGACCCTGCAAAGATCCAAGCAGTAGTTGAATGGCCAGAACCCAAGACAGTAAAGGAAGTCAGAGGATTCCTAGGGTTAGATGGTATAAGATCTTTATACCTAGGTATGCTCAGTTAGCATCCCCTTTAACTAACCTTCTCAAGAAAAGTACACTTTTTCAGTGGATTGCAATGTGTCAGAGTGCCTTTCACAAGCTGAAGATAGCCTTAGTAACCAACCCTGTTCTTAAATTGCTAGATTTTACCAAACCCTTTGAGGTAGTTTTACTGATGCTGCCAATGGATTTGCCTTAGGCGGTGCTCTAATGCAGGAAGGTCATGCAGTGGCCTATGAATCCAGAAAACTCAGAACACATGAGAGAAATTATGCCGTCCGTGACTTGGAGTTACTCTTTATAATGTATGCTCTGAAGTTGTGGAGACATTATCTTTTGGGACAAAGATTCACCTTGATGATAGATCATCAAAGTCTAAAGTGGATCTTCACTGTTATAAAAGGAATAGGTGTCATTGATTGGCGTTGTAAACCACCATGAGTAAGACCTATGGAAACTTGGATGGTTATCATAAATAGCTTTGTAAGTAGAGTTAGCATTGGCATCATAGTAGCCATGGATATTTTGTTGAGGGAGGGTGTTAGAAATACACCAAAATATCATGTGATATTGGGGATATGGGCATCCGGTCATTAGGTTTATAGCCAACTTTGTGTGAACACTCTAGATGTGAACAACCTCTTAGTTAGGGTCAAAAGATAAGGTTTGATGCCTATAAAAGGTTATTGTACTTGGTGGTTCAATCATCTCTCATTCATTCATAATACAATCACCTTGTGTTGTGCCCAACTTGCTCTGTCTTGCTTTCTCTTCTCTCTCTTCTTTTTCCTCCTCAACCATGGAGAGTTTTCATCCTCCATGGCTCCATGGCGAACTTGTGATTTCCAACACATTCATGTGGTTTTTATAATGATGGTATTGATCACTCTTGAACACTCACTCTCTCTTTGTCCTCATTCATGTGAAAATAACTTAAATAAATTTGCTTTGCCACCAAAACAATGCGGTCTCTTAAGTTGAGGGTAAAAAAGCAAAATTACATCAAGATCAAACATCATACATAACTTGTCTACATGAACACACATAATATGTTGATCAATGTGTGTGTATGACAAACAGAGAGAGAGAGAGAGAGAGAGAGAGAGAGAGAGAGAGAGAGAGAGAGAGAGAGAGAGAGAGAGAGATGGTAGGATATGTGTGTGTGTGTGTGTGTATGTATGTATGTATATAAAAACGGAAGAGATATGGTAGGAGAGAGAGAGAGAGAGAGAGAGAGAGAGAGAGAGAGAGAGAGAGAGAGAGAGAGAGAGAGAGAGTAGGAGAGAGAGTGTGAGAGAAGAGAGAGAGACAGAGACAGACAGAGAGAGAGATGGTAGGAGGGAGAGTGAGGGAGAGAGAGAGAGATGGTAGAAGGTAGGAGGGAGGGAGGGAGAGAGAGAGAGAAGGTAGGAGGTAGGAGAGAGAGAGATGATGATGATGATGTTTTATCATCCAAGGGAGGCCAAATATTCACTTATGGGACTGCTAGTGTGTTACAATAGTCTCCACCCAAGGTAGTGTGGCTACACTCTTTTTGGTGAGCCATTAGTTGTTGATGGCTATGCTCAAAAAGCATCCCTTCATTCCTCCCACTTTTTCGAGGGTGGTGAGACTTAAGGATTTGTGGGACACTAGTACAACCTTGAGGAGATGTGAAAGCCCTCGTCGAATCTCATCATGCGCCAGGCAAGCAATCATCAAGTGATGCTCATCCTCGATTGCCTAGCTGTCATAGAGAGTGCAAGTGTAGTTCTCAACTGTCTCACCTCTCCATAGCCCACTCTTGATGCCTAGGTCACGAGAGCGAGTATGTAATTGAGCTAAAGATCTACGCAATCTTACAACCATAGGTATGCTCAAGGATGGCTGTGTACATTCGGCTTTTGTTTTTTTGTATATGATCCAACAATTTAGATTTATGTGGCTGATGTAGTATTGCATCTTAGTTACCTTCTTTGCATCCTCCCATAGAACTTTCAATGCATTAAGTAGCTCTAGTTCAATAAAGCTCAAGAAAGGCATGCATTGAAAGATTCCTACCCCCTCCACGCAATGGATTCGGGGGTGCTAGTAGTGGAAGTAGCACTTCTTGCATGGGGCAAGATCCCTCACTCGAGGCGTCGCCCCCACGGATATCCGGACAAGAGACTAATCCCTTGGTTCTTCAAAAACCGAACCCGGAAAAACTTCCCCCTACTGGAAAGCACGGGCGATTCCTCCAAGATATTTGTACTCTAACGTAATCAGGGTCATTACTAACCAAACTGATCCGACCGAACCTATGAGTCACTTGGTCAGATCAAGGAAGAAACTTGCACTTGGATCATAGAAACCAACGCTTTTTTCCCCATCGAGAGGCACAGCCGTTGATTCTTTTTCCATAGAACAATTACTATCCGAGATTTACTTCATCTATCGTATTATAACAGAATTGAGTCTCATTTTACGGATCCATCAGTCCAGCCTTAGTCCCATGGGTTAGCCAACCACCCAACCACTGTAGTGATGGGATCCAATTAGGAATTTGGTTATGTTTTGTCCTGGGTACTAGGGAAAAGAGTTCCCAGGCCCCCTAGCTGGATATTCATGCAAATTTAATGCCAGTCACACCACTTACACACCCAATATGAAATTGCCTTTTTCATAGATTCAGCTATCTTTAAAACAATCATTTAATGAAACCATAGTGTCACTGATCATAATCCTCCAAAATATCCGGTTGAATTCTAATTTCCAATCATTCCTTCATCGGTGTACCTATGGCATCATTGGCAACCAGAACGTTCACCACCTGTCCCTTAGGGGCCTTTTCGTCGATAGTTCCTAGCTCATAGTACCCGACAATATATTCACTTAAAAAAATCAAGATGGAATCTCCGTTGAAGATCAGTAAGATCAACCAACAGATCCATATAAAAGAGCCATGGACTCATCCGTTGAGGACCAGCAAGGTCAATCAACCAGATCCATGCCCGGTTTCAGAAAACAACTCTTACTCCTTGTTCCAATATCTTCCACGATGCACGTGTGGGTATTTTCGGCAACCCAGAGCCCGAGCACCGTATGGTCATCAGCACCCTCTAGGATCCTTCGCAGATCACCTAGCGCTTCACTCATAGGCTGCTTCCTTGCTCCCTCATCCACCGTACCAGATACTCACCATTTAAATCGAACCAAGGATGGTCAAGACCTCGTCTGACCTTGCTACACGAGACGTCCTCCGTTGGCTCTCTGTCAGCTATTGCAACTTTATCAGTTAGGTCTTCACCACCACCACGACCTCATTCTCAAGATGGTCAAAATGCTTCCCCAGCATTATTGACATAAAATAGTCATTTAAAAATAGGTCATAAATACAATTTCTATAATGAACTCTCGTCTTTCACATTGTTCCACATCTGTCTACATTACTTAATCCATAAATACAGTTTCTATAATGAACTCTCGTCTTTCACATTGTTCCACATCTGTCTACATTACTTAATCCATATCCAATTCATATGTATTCCTATTCTCATCCAATCACATTCATTTCACATGTCATCTCATTCATTCTTATCCCAATTCACATCACATCACATCTCATCCATTCACATCCCATATCATTCATTTACATCCGATTCACATGACATCACATCATCTCATTCATTCACATTCTGATTCACATCACATTACATGTCATCCATTCACTAACATCAACATCACATCCTTTCACATACACATCCACATCCATTCTTTCATATACACATCCACATCCATTCTTCCACATACACATCCACATCCATTCTTTCACATACACATCCACATCCATTCTTCCACATACACATCCACATCCATTCTTTCACATACACATCCACATCCATTTCCATTACATCACATCTTATTTTCATCTTATCACATCATTTCACATGCTATTCCCATTTAGTAGTTTTTTCTAGTTTGATTCCGATAATAGGACTTTTTCTAAATTTCTACCAATTGCTTGGCCTAATTAAAGGTTCCTTTTCTCGAACGACTATTTCTATATTCCTTCTCAATTCCTCAATTGAATTATATTCAATATTCCTCTTTTGAATAAAAGAATTCATGGGATTTACAGAAATCAATTCTACCCATATTTTCACTTTTGATAAATAATCATAAATTGAATTATACTAAAAATTTCTCTTCTTTCCATTTAATTTCTTGGATCTCAAATAACATGGGAATTCCTCTTTTTTGCATTTAATTATTTGCATTCCAATGTCATGGAAATTCCTCTTTTATTATCAATATTTCTCAAAATAAAATACCCGTTAATTTCAATATGCTAGGAATTTCTCTTTTCCCATCTAAATGATGGAATTCCAAATGTCATAGGAATTCCTCTTTTACCATTTAAATATTTCTCATAGATAAAATAAATTTATCTAAAATTCATCTTTGAATTTAAATAAAATACCCATTAATTTTCAATATGCTAAAAATTACACTTTCCTCATTTAAATATTTGAATTCCAATATGGTGGGAATTCCTCTTTCATCATTTAAATTTATCTATGCAAAAAGATAAATTTAACTAAAATCCTTCTTTAATTTTTAAATAAAATATACATTATTTTAGCATCCCAATTTTTATCTTACTTCATTGGAATATATGGATTTGCATTGTCATGGGGATCACTCTTTTAACATAAAAATGAATTACTAAAAATTTCTCTTTTTTCTAATTAACTATTTATACATAAACATAAAATCAAAATTTCCATGGTTATAATGAGAATCATTCAATTAATCTAGGATAATTAATCCTAGAATATGGTAGGAAGTCCTCTTTTCATATTATGGATGAAAATGATTTATGTGTTAATTTTTTAAAAATTTTACCATAGCTTCGCTGTTATTACTGATAATTCTCAATAATTTTGAAAACATAAAGTTTAGTAATATCATATGATAGAATAACCATTAATTGGATCACTATCCAATTATGGACTTGATTCCTAATTTTTCCATGAATTAAATAGCATCAAAGCATTAAAAAGCCACTTATTTGGCCTCAATTTGACAAGCATAGAAATTACTTTTAGATTAGAGAATTGCTTCATGAGAAGATTCATTTGAATATAGAATAGGTCATAGGAATGACCATTCTTTGGGGGAGAGAGAGACATGATTTAGAAAAAATATTTAATTTAATTTAAACATTTAATTGCTTCATGAGAAGAGAGAACATTTGGAGATTAAAAAAAAAGACCATAAACCACACTTTACCTTAATTGCTTGATTCTTTAATCAATGTAGAGGTCCCCAACCAATCAATTGGTTTGATATGTTGATGAAGACTCCAAGGAAGATTGAAGAGAGAGAGAAACTCCAATCTCTCCAATTTGTAGAGGATTTTTAGATGATAATAGAAAATATCATTATTTCAGTATAATATTGGCATGGTATAGTTCTCATATTTTTTTACAAAGGGCTAAGGATCTATTTATAGGTGAGGGAGGCCTCTAACCAAGTCGAACTAGTTTCTAGAATTTTCCAGGTTCAGCTTGGCTAAATTTGGACAAGATTTGGACCTAGTTTGGCTTCCTTTTGATTTGGTTTGATCCAAGAGAGAGGAGAGATAAAAATATCACAATATTTTTGAGTTTCAAACTCCACCACACATGTGAAATAGGTGCCTCCTTGAAGAGCCCCCTTCTCCTTACCAAGGTGTCAAAATTGAATCATTATACCCAAAATATCTCATTTTTTAGTAATATGCATAGTTTTTTTACTAATAAACCTTGTACTTAGTCAACTCTTCATCTTAAGTGGGCATTTACTCATTTTTGGGTATTTTTCTTTTATAAATTAGATTTATCTCCTCCCCACACTTGGATTGATCCTATTGGCCAATAGGAACCTTACTTAGACCATAATCCAAAAATTTCTGAAAATCTAGACCCTTAGGCTAAGGTCCTTTATACTTATTTTCAATTAATTCCAAATGCACATTGGAAAGTTCTTTTTGAATTTCTGTTTCAGGGGAAACCATTTTGACACTAGGAGGATTTTTATATCCAAAAATATCTCAATTTTGGATTATCTCTCTCTAGGCATTTTCTCTCTCTAGGTCAAAATAGGGTAAAACAGAATCTTTCTTTTATTTCAAAGAGGGGAATAATTACAAGATCAGAAGGGGAGGTTCTTACACCTGTACACCTCAAAAGCTGGAGGGAGGAATCTTACATGCATGTTCCATCTCTGAAACCACCTCTTGATGTATGAGACCCATCCCAATGTGAGGATTTTGCTTTTCTTAGTTTTCTGTAGTTTGGAGATATCCTCCTAAGAAAGTTTAGGAAATCTGTACCCATCTAAATTGCGAACCTTTGTGACATATTCATAAGTTCTCTCCAACGCAAGCATCTCAAGCGGCCTATGTCCTGTCTCCCAAAGCACGATGGCATAGGGAGTGGTTACCTTCACCCCAATGTGCCGACGTAGAAACGTATTTGTGTGTGTGTGTGTGTGTGTGTGTGTGAGAGAGAGAGAGAGAGAGAGAGAGAGAGAGAGAGAGAGAGAGAGAGAGAGAGAGATGTAGGATATAGAGAGAGAGAGAGAGAGAGAGAGAGAGAGAGAGAGAGAGAGAGAGAGAGAGAGAGAGAGAGAGATGTAGGATATAGAGAGAAAAGAGACAACGATGAGAGTGTGATAGAAGAGAGAGAGATAGAGATGGTAATAGATAGAGAGAGAAAAGGAGGAGCTAGGTTGGAGGGGAGGGGCTAGGCTGGCCTAGGCTCAGCTGGGCTAGGAGGTGGTGGGGAGAGTTAGAGAGAGAATGTTCAAAGTAGAGAGAGAGGTAGCCAAGAAAATCTCCCTCCACCAAGCTCCCTTATTGACAACCCCCCCAAACTGAGGATCACAAAAACTAGTGGGGCTATTCAACATACACCTCCTCTTTGAGGTGTCCATTCTGAAAGGCTAACATCACGTCCATTTACATCACTTTCCACTTCTTATGAGCAGCATATAGTTGGTATCAAATGGCATGCAAATGGTGGTCAATCTATGTATGGGGATAAATGTCTCTTGTTATTTCCCTCAACCTGTGCAAAACCCTTTTCCATGAGTCGTTCCTTATACTTCTTTACTTGGCCTTCCAAAACCCCCTAGTGCTAATCACCTTGTGTTTCTCTAGATAATCCACAAGATCCCAAGTGCAGTTTTATCATAATAAGGGAGGCATCCTCATTCTGCATGTCCCCTCTCTTGTTTGGACCTACATGTGCCTCGTCCAAACTTCTTGCCTCCTGCACCTTCATTTATTTAGACAATCAAGGCCATATTGAAAATAATATGTGCCCAAGTCCTCTTCTACTCTATTCTCTTTGACTTGTGAACAACTGCTCTTCCATAGCTAGTGGAACATTCTCGTCTAAAAGCTAGGCTTCACTCACTTTAGATATAGCATATTCCTCTATGCTTAAGCATGCTTGTCTTCTTTATCACTAGGTTTCACCCCTACTATGGAATAGGTGCACGCATCCCCTTCACCGTTGATGTGGGAGGCTGTGGGTCCATAGCTGGTAGTTGTATCTACTAGGCTACATTTTTATTGATGGTGGATAAAGTGGACAGAGCCTCCTCCTCCACCTAATGGGGTTGTTAGAGCACCACGTCATCACGGCTCACTATGATCTTCCTTGCCTTATGGTTAAATAGCTAGTTACACCTTGAATCCATAGTGTACCCTAGGAAGGTACTCTTTTTGCTTTTGGAATCCTACTTGATGAATTTGGAACATCTATCACATCCAAATGTTTTGAAATATGACAACGAAGGCTTCTTATTAGAAAATACACATGTTCAACAGTTTCCCCCTTTACCACCTTGGTGTGTAAGTCATGTTCTAAGTATATACACCTCATCTTAAAGGGTATTGGCATTCCTTTCCCCTTTAACATACCCCTAGTCATCTCAAGAATGGTGCAATTCTTTTGTTCCACCACTCAGTTTTGTTGAGGAGTATAAGCAATAATTAACTCTATCTTTTGATCCCATTGGTCCTTGTACTAGGCATTGAATTCACCTGTTGATGTAAACTCTCCACCCTAATCTTTTGAAACTTCTTTAGCTTCTTTCCTACTTTAAACTTTCCATGCATCTATCTTATCCCAAAGAAAATATACCCAAATTTTCTTCTATAGCCATTGATGAGTAATATAAGATAGGAAGAACCACCCATTGTAGTGGCATGTATCGAGGAATGTTTTACCTTTGCATAGATCTCTTTAATCAGTACAATTGATTGCAGTTCTAATTACAATGAGGCCAAAAGTGGAGATGGTGTCCTTATCTCGGCTTGTTTTTGCTTCAATATGTTTTATAATTAAAATTCACAAATTGTAGCTCTTGGTTTCAACACATGCCCTTTTTTTCCAATTTGAGTTGTCTTTAGAGACGTTTTTTTCCTTGGCATTGAATTGATTTACAAGAAGCAAGCAAATCAATGCTATTAAAAATGTGCTTTAATGTAATTCCAAGGTTGATAATCAAACAAACCATTTGAAAGTCTACCTTGCTATGTATTGATTTACAAGAAGCAAGCAAATCAATACTATTAAAAATGTGCTTTAATGTAATTCCAAGGTTGATAATCAAACAAACCATTTGAAAGTCTACCTTGCTATGTCATGGATGTCGATGTGCCGTGTAAGTAAAAGTTTGACTAGGCAACCTCTTTTTTTTTTGCACCCTCTGTTGGGATGTCAAAACTAACATGTGTACCAAACGAAAAAAAACTACTTACCAAGAGTTGATGTTGAAGAACTAGTATATATGCATACCAAAAATGCGTAGTCTTTGAGCGTTTACGTGGTGTCCCCTCTTGTCCATGGTGGTTGGGAATGACCACTCGTTGCCCCCTTTCCGAAATGGGTCTCATGATGACTGTTGTTGAATGGAAAGGGGGCTTACAGCCCTTGAAATCATCGGTGAAAATTTTGGGAATGTGAGTCAAAAAAAGTGGTTGAAGAGAGCAGATAATTTTGAATTTTGAAGGGAGACTTAGCAAGAGATGTCTCTTTAATTGAATCAGGAAAAGAAAAGAATTGCTTCTTTAATGCCTTGTAGGTTACTCAAGGTACATACTAAGTGGCGTGAGATGTACTTGTGTGGGCTAAGAGAGAGACAAGGCCCCGACTTTCAAACTCTTGGGAATAAAAAGTTCGACGAGTCGGGCAAAAAAAAAAAAACCTCTCGTAAAAAGCGATTTTTGTGATTTTTGAATAAGGGGACAGGGCTTTTTTTTTTTTGACAAGTCAACCTCTGTGTCGAAAAGTTTTGCAAGCATACTGTGTGATGTAGATTCATAAAGTTAATAATATAATAATAATTTATTTGCTTAGAAAAGGAAAAAAGTCCCAGGCCTCGGTGTCACCTTTGTGGGTAGTTTGCAGAGACGCGTCTACCCAGCATGCCATCGCTGCTGCAGTTGTGGTGGATAACTACTAACACAAAAAGTCGTCACCTACACACACGCTCGTTAAACCCTCCAGAGTGCAGGCTCCCCCTCGCTGCCTATTTCTTCATCCCCCCCCCCCCCCCCCCTCTCTCTCTCACACACACACGCAGCTTTGCCAGGGCATCTCAACTTTGCCATTGCATCTCATGCTCTTCATTTTCTAGGTAGCCCATCTCTCTCTCTCTCTCTCTCTCTCTCTCTCTCTCTCTCTCTCTCTTTTTCAAGCTTTTAGGCCTGGCTATGTTGCATAAGCAGCTTGGTCTACCCCCCACCCTCCTCTTGCTGCTTTTGCTCTTCCCTGTAGCCCACGCAGCAAGAGTTCGGCCCTTCCAACACCATCACCGACATAGCTGGCGCCGTGGCCACCATTACACACCCTCATCCCCAGCTACAAATGAACAGTCCCATCACAGACGACAAGCCCTTCCCCACATCCAAATGGTAACCATGAACGAAGTAGCTCCAGCAGGTACACACTATGAAGCCATCGACGGCCTGGCCAACATCCTGGACACTCCTGTGTCCGGACCTAATCGTGGTGGGAACTCGGCTAGCCTCACCGTAGGAAAATCCCATAATCTTGGTCATATGTTGCTGCACAAACCATTGTCAGGGCCTTATAGTCCAGGGGGCAATATAAATCAAGTGTTTTCAGCTCCATCAGCCCCTATTGCAGCAGGCAGTTCTCAACAAATTCTAGCAGCTTCTTCAGGACCCAATCCGGGGGGCAACTCAAAAGCAGTAAAACGCTCACTGATCGATGCAAAATCAGTACAAATCTCTCTAAATTCTGCCCAATTAGTCGGTGGATCATTGGAATTAAACAGCTTGGCTGCAAAAGAGAGCATATTTAGCATGCTGCCAAGGACTCCTGTGGCACCGTCAGGTCCAAGCCCGAACCACAACTAACAGGCAGAAATTTTTGTGAAGCAGGGGCAGATGGCGAAGGGGAATTAATGAAAATGATGGTAATTATGAAGCTATAATCAAACGATGATGGATTGGTAGGAAAGTCCATCAATATAGAATGTGATCAGTAACAAGAAGAAGAAGAAGAAATTAGAAGGACCCAAATGATCGTGATCAGTAACAAGAAGAAGCTGAAATTAGAAGGGCCCAAATCGATCAGTAACCACCTTCACAACCAGCTCAGAATGCATGGGCATAGCACCTAGCAAAAAAAAAAAATCCAGTAATTTAATTTGATTATGATAGAAAATGCACATCTTCCACCACTACATTATTACCTTAGCTGTTGAGATCCCAACTTCCAATCCTAGTGGAGGCCACATCGTTCCAAGGTTTACAAGGACAACATTTTCTCTTCATCGAGATAGTCACATTAGATGTATACATAAACTAAGAAATGAAGATAAAATTTTTCTCCTTTGAAACCTCATCCATGGGCCCAAGGTTTATTATTTCAAACTCTTAACTTAGCATCTTTTTCATCTATTAGATCTTCTCCTCATGATTCCCCATCAAAATGAGGTCATCTACATAAAGGACTATAATCATGTACTTGCCCTTCTACTCAAATAAATTATTGAAATTTGCATGAAGGGCTTTTAGAAATAACAATACTCAGAAAATATGTGTGAGTCCACCCGTACCAAGATTGAGGGGCCTATTTCAACTTGTACAATGCCTTTGAAGTCTACATACCTTGCCTCACAAACTAAGGATCATAGAAACTAGTGGCTATACACCTTGAGGTGTCCATTCCAAATGGCTAACATCCACCTACGTCACTTTCCACTTCCTATGAGCAGCGATAGATAGTATCAGATGGCATACAAATGGTGGTCAATCTAGCTATGGGAGTAAATATCTCCGGTTATTTCCTTCAACCTGTGCAAAACTCTTTTCCATGAGTTGTGCCTTATACTTCTTTACTTGGTCTTTGAGAACCCCGTGGTGCTGATGACCTTGTGTTTCTCTAGACAATCCCCAAGATCCCAAGTTTGGTTTCTCATAATACTAAGGGAGTCATACTCATTCTGCATGGTCCCTTTCTTGTTTGGATCTGCATGTGCTTCCTCCAAACGAGGGATTTCACTAATGTAATGACATAAACGATAACATGTTAATAACTCTTGTTATTAACTCTCACGCATTACGTTAATAATGCATTTATTCATGTTAACCTTTTGGAACTTGCTGAGCAGGTAATCCCACCGAGGTTCATCCATATCCCACTGGTACACACAAAGCCCGAGAGGAATCTTAAATACCTCATCGGGGTTACTACATAGCTCGATAGGCCTAGTGGGCTATGCAGAATCCTTAGTAGGGTATTTTCTATTTTATAAGCATGTCCCAACTGATGTCATTATGTAAAAATCTCATGGGGAGTGCATCCTAGTGCATCTTTCCTTTGTGGATTTACGAGGGATTTACCTACGGAGATCTTTTGATTAAGCCATTGGTCCTTAGTTTATGGACTTTGGGCTAGAATTGGTTCTTGATGTGGATATCCAACAGGCGTAGTGGCTAAGGACAATGTGTGCATCAACTAGGTTACTTGCTCTTGACTGTGTAAAAGGTAATCCTTCACCTGCATATATCATGCTTCAGCTATACGTTTTAAGGGTTTAGGATAGGTATGTCTTGCTTCATGGGCCATTAGTGCTATGTTGGGCTGCATTGGTCCTTGATGTGGGCCATTGGGTGTATGAGTTAGTAGCATGTGCACTCATTGGGCCATCATATCCTATCTTGGGCAATGTTTAGTCCTCCTTAATATAGTTTTATAGTGCATTTTGGTAAAAAAAATGAGTTTGTTTTGCTATAGTTGAATGTTGGGAACTGGGGATACCCATCTGTTAAATTGTTTAAATAATCAATGGCTTTGTATGAGCATAGACTTTGATATGTTGGCTTTGTATGTGCTGCATAGACTTTGATATGTGTCACGAAAGCTGAATGTTAAAACTATTTGTTATTGTGATATGTTTTCCTTGAAAGATTTTAATTTTATTGATATATCTTCTCTTTGAAATTTGCATGTATTGTCTTTGAAATTCTTCTTTTATTGAATCGATAGAATATTAAGAAATGAGAAATAAAACTAGATGGTAAGAGGTCGAAGACATTGGACCTAGTGCATCAAGGTCTAACACGCAATCACAAACTTATGCTTGGTCTAGAGTGGCAATGCATAAAAAATGTATGTGGGTGATTTATTGAATGGGAGTGCAATTTGTGTCACGTGGTTAAATCAAGTGGGGCACCTCAAAGGAGGGATCATTTCATTAGCAGTGCGAAGAAGTCATATCGCAAATGTACACATCCTAGTGCTGCCTACTGCAGTACCAAAGCGGTTACTACTACTAGTAGAAGAATCTCGAAAGAGAGATGCAAAAATATTACGCTGGATGCCATTGGAGGTTGAAGATACAGTGGCATGAGAGACTCAAATAACCTAGATACCAGAGAAATTGAAACACCAAAAGCAACACTCCAAACCACAGAATTAGTGAAGCATTGGTGCATGTGGAGCATGACAATGCATCCTCAAAATGCAAAACTAGGAATGCAAATGGTAATATGCGTCAGACAACCTTGCATGAGAGCTTTCATGGGATCATGCTTGAAGATGCCCAAATGGCTTTAGTAGAAGCAATTTTCTTCATAAAAAATGCTATGCTTATGGTTGATAGTGAGCATTGGAAGAAGGCCTGGGAAAAAATAGGTCGATTTAGTCCAAGATTCTCCTCTCCTTCATATCATACCATGAGTTCTTTACTAGAGAAATGCTATTTAGATGTAAAAGAATGTGTTGAAAGGGTTATATTGACTAATTTATCATTGTCGAGTTGTACCATAGTGAGCAATGGATGGTCCAATGTTCACTGGCACCCTTAAATAAATGTAATGGTTGTGTCTCCATGAGGACTAAGTTTTATTAGGGATGTTGATAGCACTGGGATGATCAAGACACATAAGAATACATTGCTAATGTCATCTCTATAGTTATCGACAATATAAGTGCTAAGAATGTGGTTCAAATTGTTATGGATAATGCTAAGAATTATAGAGATGCAGAAAGGATTATAAAGGATCACTATCCTAACATATATTCTAGTGGATGTAATACACATAGCTTAAACCTTGTGTTACCAGATTGGTATAAAAGTGAGGATACAACTTGGTTTTCAAGTATTATTGATATTTGTCGGTATTGGAAATTTGTACTCAAGGGGAAAAGAGTATTGGATGTGTATCATTCTTGTATGTCATTCATGTTGAAATTTCCCGTTGAGACGGTTTTGTACCCACTTTTATACTTTGGAGTCATTGCTTCGAAACAAAGATGTTCTGGTTGAAACATTCTCTCACATGGCCTTCTGTGAATGGGAATCAAAAGAGAATGAAGTAGTCCAAGGAAAGGCAGTAACATTTAGATCTACATTGCATAATGATAAATTTAGGAAGACTGTTGATGATGCCTTTCATGTTATGTGTAAGATTCCTCCCTCCAGCTTTTGAGGTGTAAAGATGTAAGAACCTTCCCTTCTGTTCTTGTAATTATTCCCCTCTTTGAAATAGAAGAAAGATCTTGTTTTACCCTATTTTAGCCTAGAGAGAGAAAATATCTAGAGAGAGGTACTTCAAAATTGAGATATCTTTGGATACAAAAATCCTCCTAGTGTCTAAAATGGATTCCCCTGAATCAAAAGTTCAAAATGAACTTTCCAATGTGCATTAGGAATTAATTGAAAATGGTATAAGGGACCTTAGCCGAAGGGTCTACATTTTTAAAATTTTTTGGATTATGGTCCAATTAAGGTTCCAATGGGCCAATTGGATTAATCCAAGTGTTGGGATGAGATAAATCTAAAAGAATAAAAGAAAATACCCAAAAATTAGTAAATGCTCACATAAGATGAAGAGTTGACTGAGTACAAGGTTTATTAGTTAAAAATTAAGAGATATTACTAAAACAATGAGATATTTTGGAATAATGATGCATTTTTGACACCTTGGTAAGGAAAGGGGGACCTTTGAGGTAGGCTCCTTTTTCACATGTGTGGAAGGGTTTTTTTAATTTAAAAAATTGTGATATTTTTATCTCTCCTCTCTCCTAGATCAAATCAAATAAAAAAGGAAGCCAAACTAGTCCAAATCTTGTCCAAATTGAGTCAAATTGAACCTGGAGAATTCTAGAACCATGTTGGACTTGGTTAGTGGCCTCCCCCACCTATAAATAGACCCTCATTCCTTTGTATTTTCATATTGGAGATATACCATGCCAGTATTATATTAAAATAATCATATTATCTCTTAAATTTTCCTCTCTCTTGGGAGCTTGGAGATTCTCTCTCTCTACAACAACCCTTGGAGTTTCTCTTCTCCTCTTGGTGGACTAATTGATTGGTCGGGGGCTTCACTGCTAATAGAGAATCAAGCCAAACTTGGAGGTAAAATCAAATTTTATGGTTTTTTCTAATTTTCTCAATGACTTTCTTCTTCTCAACACCTCTCAAGCTTGAGAAGCTTCTAGATGATTGTTTTAATTCAAATCAAGCTTTCCCTAAGAGTCTTAATGTTTAATTAAGAGAAAGTTAATGTTTATGCTTATTTGTAATGCTTTCTTTAAGTAAATCTCTCTCTCTAAAAGAATAGCCATCTTTATGGCTAAATCCTTTGGAAAAGGATGCTTCTCAATGATAGTCTCTTAATTCAAAGCTAAACTAAAGAGTAAGAAAATGATATTTTATGACTTTGTGCTATTAAAATAATGGTAAATTCTTTTAGATTGTTTATGAGTAGTTAAAAACTACTTTAACTCATTCTAAATGAGAAATGGATTATCCTAACAATTTGGGAAAAGAGGAATGTTGAAATTAGCTTAATCTAGTGAGATAATCATAGTTATGTTTATAATTATGGTGAAAATTATCATTTAAGTTCATAGTTTGATTTTAAGCATAAAAGAGGAACTACTATCATATTTTCATTTACAAGCTTTTATTATTCTAGGAAAAATTGAGAATTATCAGTAATAGTAGCGAAGCTATGGCAAAATTTTTAGAAAATAATACATATCTTATTTTTATGCATAATGCTAAAAGAGGACTTCCTACCATATTCTAGGATTGGATATCCTATGCAAAAAGAATGCTTTTCATTATATTCATGAAAAATAAATTTTTAGTATTTATGCATAAATATTTAATTAAAAAAAGAGAAATTTTTGTTAAATTTATTTTTTTGCAAAAAGAGGAATTCCCATGATATTTGAGATCCAAGTAATTAAATGGTAAAAGAGAAATTTTTGGCATAATTCAAATTATGAGTATTTATCAAAAATGGAATTTTGAGTATTATTATTTTTATTGGGAAATATGGGTAGAATGGATTTTTGTAAATCCCATGAATCTTTTACTCAAAAAGAAGAATATTGAATATATCTTACTTGAGAAATTTGAGAAAGAATATGAAAATATCCATTGAGAAAGCTTCAATAATGAGAATCTGGAATCCCTAAGGGGATGAGGATCCAATGAGTAAACAGAAGTTTAGAATTAATTCTCATTAATGAAGCTTAAGGAATGAAAATACAATACGTAAATGCTCTTTCTGAGTTTTTACTATTCAATTATGATAAGGTTTATTTTTCCCTTTTAAACCTTCAACAACACTCTGATTCGTAGATTTAATGGGATCGAGAAAAAGTACCTTTAACTAGGCCAAGCAATTGGCAAGAACTTAGAAAAGTCCTATCAGTATCGAAAGTAGAAAACGGTACTAAAAGTGGATGTGATGATGTGGATCTGAATGAATGTGATAAGTCCTATCAGTATCGAAAGTAGAAAACGGTACTAAAAGTGGATGTGATGATGTGGATCTGAATGAATGTGATGGGATGTTAATGGATGTGATGATGTGATTAGATGAGATGTGAATGTGATAAGAGAAGATGTAAATGTGATGTGATACGATGTAAATGTGATGTGATAAGATGTGAATGTGATGTGAGATGTGAGTGGATGTGATGTGATATGAATGGATGAGAATGAGATGTGATGTGATAGATGCGCATGTGAATGAATGGATGGATGGATGTGGATAGACGTGAATGTGAATGAATGGATGGATGTGGATAGAGGTGAATGTGAATGAATAAATGGATGTGGATGAATGTGATGATGAGCTGTGAATGGATGTGGTGTGATATGGATAGATGTGAATGTGATGTAATGTGGATGGAATGAATGTGATGTGATGTGATGTGGATGGATGTGAATGAGATGTGATAAAATGAGGATGGATGTGACGAGATGTGAATGAATGTGGGATGTGAATGGGTGTAATAGATGTGGATGGGTGTGATGAGATGTGAATGGTTGTGATGAGATGTGAGTGGTTGTGATGAGATGTGAGTGGATGTGATGAGATGTGAATGGGTGTGATGAGATATGAGTGGATGTGATGAGATGTGAATGGATGCGATGAGATATGAATGGATATGAATGTGATGTGATGAGATGTGAATGGATATGAATGTGATGTGATGATATCTAAATGAATGTGGTAAGATGTGAATATGATGTAATGAGATGTGAATGGATGTGCATGTGATGTGATGATATCTAAATGAATGTAGATGGATGTGATGTGATATGAATGGATGAGATGTGATGTGGATGGATGTGTATTTATGAAACTGGTTTTTAAATGACTGTTTTATGTCAAGAATGCTGGGGAAGCATTTTGACCATCTTGTGATTGAATGAGGTTGTGTAGACCTAAGTGATAAAGTTGCAACAGCCGACGGAGAGTCAATGGAGGACGTCTGGCGTAGCAAGGTCGGCCAAGGTCTTGACCAGCCTCAGTTTGATTTAAATGGTGAGCTTCCGGTACGGTGGATGAGGGACCAAAGAAGCGGCCTATGAGTGAAGCTCTAGGTGACCTGCGGACAAAGGAGCCTAGAGGGTGCTAACCATACGGTGCTCGGGCTCTGGGTTGCCGAAGATACCCACGCGTGCGTCGGGGAAGACAATGGAACAAGGAGGTAGAGTTCTTTTCTGAACTCAGGCATGGATCTGGTTGATTGGCCTTGCTGGTCCTCAATGGATGAGTCCGCCCTTTTATATGGATCTCTTGGTTGATCTTACTGAGAGTCCATCTGGATTTTCTTATGTGATTATATTTTCGGGTACTATGAGCTAGGAACTATTGAAAAGGCCCCTGAGTGAACAGGGTAGTGAGCGTTTTGGTTGTCAATGATGCCATAGGTACACCAATGAAGGAATGATTGGAAATTAGAATTCAAGCTAGATATTTTGGAGGATTATGATCAGTGATACTATGGTTTAATTAAAAGATTGTTTTAAAGACAGGTGAATCTGTGAAACAAGCAATTTCATATTGGGTGTGCCAAGTGGTGTGACTATCTTGAAGTTTGCTTGAAGCACCGACTAGGGGGCTTGGGAACTCTTTTCCTTGGTACCCGGGGCAAAACATAACCAAATTCCTAAATGGATCCTATCACTACAATGGTTGGGCGGTTGGCTAACCCATGGGATTGAATGGGGTTAGGCTGGACTGATGGATCCCTAAAATAAGACTCAATTATGTTAAGTTACGATAGTTGAAGTAAATCCCAGATAGTCCTTACTCTATGGAAACGAATCAACGGCTGTGCCTCTTGATGAGGAAAAAAGCGTTGTTCTCTACGATCCAAGTACAAGTCTCTTCCTTGATCTGACCATGTGACTTACGGGTTCGGTCAGATCAGTTTGGTTAGTTAAGGTCTCGACTATGTTCTAGAATAGATTTTCTCGGTGGAATCGCCTATGTCTGCTGAGTGAGGGAAGTTTTTCCGGAGCCGGTTTTGAAAGAACCCAGGGATTAGTCTCTTGTCCGGATATCCGTGGCGAGGCCCCGAGAGGGAGACTCTGCCTTGCGTAAGAAGTTCTACTTTTGCTGCTAGCACCCTAGAATTCGTTGCGCGCGGAGGGGGCAGGGATCTTTCATTTATGAAGCCTATTATGCTTGCCATATACGCAGACTATTGGTGGTGATGCCTTTCATGTTATGAAGCCTATTATGTTTGCCATATATGCAATCTTGATCAAAGGACATCTAATCTTGGGAAGGTGTGGATGACATGGTGGATTGTGTAGAGATGAGTCTCCAGAAGAGCTCAAGGACTCTATTGTGAAGCCATGGAATAGGCCTTTCACAAGTAGGCAGGGAAAGTCTTGTTGAAGTACTTTCACAGACGATGGGTAAGTGCTCACAATCCTTTGCATAGTGGTGCCTATTTGTTGGATATGGAGTATTAGAACATGGACCTCATGACCAATGAGGAAGTTCTTCAATCCTTTTATACGGTGGTTAATGATTTCTATCAAGATTCTGAATCATGCATAAAATGCATCTTAGAAATATCAAAATTTAGACTGAAAGAGGGTTCATTTGCAGACCCTTTCCTCCTGGAATTGTCAAAGGAATATCTTGTTTATTTGCATCTACAACCACTTGCCATGAAAGTTCTTGGAAGTGGTGATGATGAATGGTAGTAAACATTGTTTGCATCTACAATGACTTGCCATGAGATTTCTTTCCCAATGTGCTTCCAATTCAAGTTTAAAAAAATTTCAAAAACAAATTGGAGAACATACAAATATGTTCACATTACCATTTGTAATCGACCACTAGTAGCAGACATAGGAGAAAAACATGTTTACATGTATTATAATGAGAAAATTTTACAGCAACTTGAAAGCCATGACTACAAAGAGGATATGCCATGATGGATGTATGATTGCAAAGACCAAGAGGACAATATGTTCTTTGATGTTGGTTGAACTTTCACTATAGAAAAACATGTAGAAAGAAATCTTCAATTGAGATGACTGAAATTGAAGTGGATCTCTCACGTAGGCTTGCAAATTCTCATAGCACTTATCGACAGTGATGATGAGGAACTTGAAACACCGAACAATTAAATTAAATGACAATTGAATATAGTTTCATTACAATTTTGAACATAGTATTGTTGGAATTAGGGTTAGGGTTGTAACAATGCACACACACAAGATAGAGAAGCTTGAAAGCACACAAACTCACTAGATTAGAATGAACAAATGTGTGTCAGATACAAAAGATAAGTATACACCCCAAAATGAGTAGATAAGAGGGTGTACATACGCAAAGGGGAAAAAATCTCCTAGTGAGGGAAAAAAGGCCCCGGTGATCCTAAGTGTGTTCACACACATCACTACCATATAATGCTACAAATCCCCCCTGGAGTGATAATGTGAACATATATAGGGTATGGTCGATCAATCTTGAAAAGGCAGTAAGCCCAAAGCTTTACAAAAAGCTTCAAACTTTTCACGAGGAAGAGTCTTCGTGAATAAATCTGCCATGTTTTCATGTGTAGGCACATAGACCAAGCTGATCTCTACTGCAGAGTCTTTCCCTGACAAAGTGGTAATGCACCTCAATGTGCTTAGTGCGAGCATGAAACACTGGGTTCCTTGCAACTGCTAATGCACTCTGGCTGTCAAATGAAAATTGTAGTGCTAGATGACTGTCCAACACCTAAATCAGCCATAAGACGTCTGAGCCACACACACTCAACTACTGTAGCTATAAAAGCTACCCTGTACTTAGCTTCACAGCTGGAAGTGGCCACTGTAGGTTGCTTCTTACTGAGCCATGATATACATGAATCACCAAGGCGAAAGAAAAACCCACTAGTGGACACTCGTGTGTTATAACATCCAGCCCAATCTAATGAATCAGGAAAAGCATGCAGTTGTGACTCACCCCCCTTTGGATAAAACAATCCAAAATACTGAGTGTCCTGCAAATAGCAAAAAACCCACTTGATAGCCTGCCAATGTGTGAGACCCCTGCCCTCTCCATGCGGCCTTCTCCAGGGCACTGATAGCGGAAGTAGCAGCCTCTCGTGCAGGGCAAGGGATTCCCACTCAAGGCCTCGCCCACGAATGTCAGACTAATCCGATGGCACTTCTTCCGAAGCCGAGACCAGAAAAACTTCCCTCACTTGGAAGGCACAGGCGATTCCGCTAGGGAAATCATCTAACGGAAAATTTATCTAACGAGTCAAGGCCTTAACTACCTTTTCTATTCCGACCAAACCCGTAGGTCACATGGCCAGATCGAGGAAGAGACTTGCAGTTGGTTCATAGAAATCATCACTTTTTTTCCCTTAAGCGAGGCACAGTCAGTTGATTCTTTCCCATAGAACAAGAATCTTCCTGGGACTTATTCTAACTAACGTAACTTGAGCATATAAACTGTATCGTAGGAATCTACCAATGTAGCCTAACCCCAACCGACCCATGGGTTAGCCAACCACTATATTGGTGGGATCCCTTTATATAAAAATTTGGTTGAGTTTTGTCTCGGGTACCAGGGAAAACTGTATCGTAGGAATCTACCAATCTAGCCTAATCTTCCTGGGACTTATTCTAACTAACGTAACTTGAGCATATAAACTGTATCGTAGGAATCTACCAATCTAGCCTAACCCCAACCGACCCATGGGTTAGCCAACTGCTATATTGGTGGGATCCCTTTATATAAAAATTTGGTTGAGTTTTGTCTCGGGTACCAGGGAAAAGAGTTCCCAGGTCCCCTAGCCGGCACTCATGCAAAATACAATTCAGACACACCACTTACGCACCTAATATAAAATTTCCTTTTACAGATTCAGCTGTCTTTAAAGAAGAATTAAAATGAAACCATAGTATTTCGATCATAATCCTCCAAACTATCCAGTCCATTGTTTTACAATCAAAATATCATCCAGACTCTCTGTTGAAGACCAGCTAGTCAACCAACGAGATCCAATTTCAAGTTCCACTTCATATAGATAATTCCTTATCAGTCCATTCATATCTTCCTCGACATATGCATGGGTGTCCTAGCAACCGCGAGCCCATGCATCGCCTGGTCAGAACCCTCTAGGATCCTGCATAGGTGTCCTAGCACTTCACTCAAGGACTGCTTCGTCAGTCCTCATCCATCGTACTGGAAGCGCACCATTTTAACCATACCGAGGCTAGCCAAGACCTTGGCAGGCTTTGCCGAGCGACGTCCTTTGACGACTCCCCATCAGCTGTTGCAACGTAACTCTCCTTAGTTTAAACCATAAGCCAAATGCTTCCTCTAGCATTCTAGCGTAAGACAGTCCTTTTCAAGAACAGAGTTTCTATGCAAGTAAATTTCCCATTGAGTTTGATTCCACAAGACTCTTTTTCTCAAAATCCAGACTTTCTTAATGAAAATCACGAATCTCGTATCAGGGTAATCCACCCATCAATTTCAACAAATTTCTAACTTATTTCTCGATGATTTTGGGTCTTAAGGAAAATTTCTCTAAATCAGCTTCTTCGTATTGAAGAAATGGGAATGGTCACAAGGTTTTGCTTAATTTCTAATTCAAGAGATAGGTAAGCATCTTACTAGCGCACCATTCTCGCGTGGTCGTGGTCTAACCATAAATTACTCGGATTTAATCCTAGCTTTAATTCCTAAGGATTTTTCTTCTATTTATCAGATAAATTAACTGGGATTTCCATTTGTAAGGGTAAAATCCAAAATTATGAAAATTTATTCTTTCCTAGCCACAATAGAATTATAAATAGTTCTATTCGAGAATAATGGAATTTTATAAAGATAACTCTTTTTCCAATAATCCATTTGTGAATATGCATACATCATTTTATTGATTTATTCGCATAGAAATATCTTAAAATATTATTTTCTCTATTTTGATCCTCAACATTAATATACCATAATTTTCTACATGAAATTATGGTGAAATCTTCTCTTTTAACACCGAATTTAATTTATGCATTTTTTAAATCAAAGTACGATGAAAATTCCTCTTTTTAATAAATAAAAATACCCATGTTTTGAAATATGCCAAGAATTTCTCTTTTAATATTTAAATTATTTGTGTCTAGAATATCATGGGAATTCCTCTTTTGCATCTAAAATGTTTTTTATGCATGAAAAATAAATATAACAAAAATTTCTCTTTTCTCTATTTAAACAATTATGCATAAATACTATAAAAGTATTTTTCATAAATATGACAAAAAATCATTCTTTTAGCAAAAAATATCTATGCCTAGAGTATGACGGGAATTCCTCTTTTTGCTTTATTAAATTTATGCATAAATATAAGATTCGTCTTTTTTCTGGAAAATTTTACCATAGCTTCACTGTAATTTATGAGAATGTTCAATTTTCTAATCTTAAATAAATACTCATAATTGAAATGTGATAGGAAATCCTCTTTTAAACTAAAATTCTATCATGCATACGTATCATAATTATAAACATAATTATATTTAAACCTTTTGATTATTCTTAAAATATCCATTCATTTTACTATATGAAAATACTTACAAAATGTTAGCATAACTCTCTTTCAATCTTAAAATGAATGAATATGATTTTTCTTAATCATAAACAAGCTTGAAAGAATTAATCATCAATTTAACTAGATTAAAAATTATAAATATACTTAATCTTTTTCTCTAGCTTGTCAAGCCTAGAGTTTTGATTAATATAATGAGATTAACATTAAGATCCATCCTTCTAACAAGCATCTAGCCATAAAGATGATTAATCTTTCAAAAAGAGAGATGTGCTAATAAAAAAAATTATAATTAAGCATAAAAGATTAGCATTAATCCAATTAAACATTATGAATCACTAAAAGCTTGATTTCAAGAAAAAACCATTGATTAAAAAGCTTCCCAAGCATTAGAGGGGTTGGGAAGACGATTATCATTGAGAAAGATAGAAAAACACCATGGATTAAGGCTTACCCTTGATTTTTGGCTTGATTCTTTTCCAAAGAAGTGAAGCCCACAAGGCAAGCGTGGCCACCAAGATGGGGAGGGTAATCTCCAAGAGAGGATGGAGATTTGTGAAGCTCCAGAGGCAAAATAGAGGGATAATAGAATTACACTAAAATGAAGATAGTACTGGCATGTAAATACACAAAGATAAAAATACAAAGGGTCTATTTATAGGTGAGGGAGGCCACTAACCAAGTCCAACTGGGTTCTAGAGCCTTCCAGCTTCAGTTTGACCCAATTTGGACAAGATTTGGACTAGTTTAGCTCACTTTTTGATCTAGTTTGCAAGAGAGAGAGGAGAGATAAGAATATCTCATTTTTTTGAATTAAAATGCAAGGTAATGATGAGAGAAATTCACCTACTTCATGAGACCTCTCCCTCCTTACTGAGGTGTCAAAAATTGATTTTTTACTAATAAACCTTAATTTTTAACTAATAAACCCAGTACTTGGTCAACTCTTCATCTTATGTGAGCATTTGCTCATTTTTTGGGTATTTTCTTTTATTCTTTGTATTTTTGTCATCCCAACACTTGGATTAATCCTATTGGCCCTTTAGAATCTTATTTGGACCTTAGTTAAGAATTTTTGAAAATGTGGACCCTTAGGCTATGGTCTTTAATACATATTCAATTAATTTCTAATGCACATTAGAAAATTCTTTTTGAACTTCTATTTCACGGGAATTCATCTTATGTATTAGGAAAAACTTTGTATCCAAAAATATCCCAAAATTGAATTACCTCTCTCTCGAATATTTTCTCTCTCTAGGTCAAAACAAGGAAAAATAATGTTTTCTTGCATTCTGAAATAGGGGTTGATTACAGGGGACTGCGATAAGAGCTTATACATATTTTAGGACTGAGGAGGATCCTTACATCCTCTCCCACTTAAAAAACACGAGATGTTCTCATCTTGCAAAGTGGGGATAGTCCTTTACCAACTCTTCTTCTTTCTCCCAAGTGGCTCTCTAAAGGGTAGAACTTCCACTTGACCAAAAATTCTCTCAGGACTATGTTGAGATACGGAGCTCATCTAGTGAGGTGGTGGACACTGATGATCCACCTGGGGATAGGCCCCACACTTACACCACTGGCATGGTTAGTGAGAGATCATGGGTGATATGCGACCAGTGGGATGACAGGCTATGTGACAGCCATTCTAGAGACTGGCATAGTTATAGCGCCAGCTCATTTAGTTGGGTTCACACTATAGAGAACCGTAGTATGTATTTGGTTGAGTACCTTTTCATATTGTGTGTACTCTTATCTTTGTATATGGTGTGTTGAGTGTTGTGTGAAGAAGAAGCAAATTTTCAGCCTCTCACCTTGTGTGTTCTCTTTTAGGGTTTTGTGAGTGTGTGTGTGTGCTTGCAAGAGCTCAAGCTCTCTTCTCCCCTGCATCTTTTCATGGTATCAGAGCCTGGTTCATGCTAAGGGCTGAGCTGCAAGCAAGAGAAGCACAGGAAGTGGTACGAGGGTAAGAGCTTCATCTACTCTTCCCTATTTGTATTGGCGACTACACCCTTGTTGGGAGCTCTATGGGAGGCACCGGCAAACGATCTCTGATTGAGGAGCTTTCTTCGCAGGAGTAAAGCTATAGGGCAACTATAATGTCCTATCAGACAAAAATTTTTCGGGCCAAAAAAGTGTTTCGGGCGCGTTAGGACCTCCGTTTTTCATCAGAAAGTAGGCGATTTTGAGCACTGCGGGTAAGTCATCGATTCTCTGCACAGAACTTTGTTTTGAGAACTGCAGGAAGACAGATTGGTTGTGCAGACATTGTGTGTGCTGCAAGAAGGAGGTAAAATAGCCCATTGGGTGTATGTATGCACATTGAGGCCACTAGGTGTGACATTTGAGTGTAGTACAGTACCGATGTAGAAAATACAGTAGTTTGTGCAGGACAAACCAGAGTGTTATTTCTGGTAAATTTATGTGTCTGGAAAGATGTCAAATGATGGCATAAACGAGATTGTTGCTATTGAGAAGCTTGACAAGAACAACTTCCATGCTTGGAGGTTCCGGTTGACAAATTTCCTGATGGGAAAGGGTTACGGGGACTATATAGAATGTGAGCAGCATGAAGAGGCACTGGAGATACCGGAGATCAATCCAAGTGCTACAGATATGAAAGAGTTCAAGGATTGGAACCAAGGAGCCAGAAAAGTTATGTATTGGCTCTCTATCAGTATACAGGACATCATGATTAGGTACATACAGGATGTCGAGTCCCCCAAGGAGGCGTGGGACACCTTGGTGAAACTCTATGAAACAAATACCAAAGTACAAAAGATACAGTTGAAGAATGAACTTCATACTATGGAGAAAAAGAGTATGTCTGTGAATGACTATGCATTGAAGATCAAGGGTATTGTGGAATCCCTTGTATCTATTAGTGTTTCAGTAGTAGATGATGATGATAAGGTGGAAGTCTGTCTACGTGGTCTCGGACCACAATACAAGGCATTCAAGACGTCTATTCAGACTCGAGAAAACATTCTCAATTTCACAGATTTGGTGTCTATCTTGATTATAGAAGATAACAGCTTGGGTGAATACCAACAGTCTTCACAAAACAAAAATAGTTCAGAGCAACATGCCTTCTACACAAGTTCAAGAAGAGGACAAGGTAGAGGAGGCCGTGGACGCGGCCAAGGAGGTGGCCGAACAAGTAATCAGAATTATGGCCAGCAGTAGCAGCAACAACAGTCCTAGAATTCACAACAACAACAACATGCAGGCGGAAGAGGCCGATTCAGAGGCAGGGGGAGTTAAAGAGGTCGTGGAAATTGGCAAAGGCAGTATAATGATACACGTGGATGCTTTTATTGTGGTAAGCCTGGACATGTGTAGGCAGATTATTATAAGAAGCAAGCTGACATGCAAAATGAGAAATTATAGTAAAAAAACTATGTATCCTCAAGAAGAAACAATGAGGATAATGAAAGGTTGTTTGTTATGCAGCATGTCAATAATGCCATGTCTGAAAATGTTGAAGGAGCACATAAAGATGATGTATGGTACGTTGATTCAGGTGCTCAAACCACGTGACAAGTCATGGGGAGTGGTTCAAGGAGATGAAAAACCTTGAAAGACCAGGTTTTGTGGAAACAAGGGATGACACTGGTCATCCAATTGCCCATGTTGGAGATGTGCCGCCATTGTCTATGTGTTGAGATATTCAAGCTCGATGTCAGTGTGAGCCAGCTATGCTATGTGCTGGCAGATTAGGTAGGAACATGTGTGAGACATAAATGACCGCGTGTCCAGCTGGTCATAGTGTGTGGACATTAGCTAGGGTTAGTAGAGTGTGGACACAACTCATTGTGTGTTGTGTGGATTATGGATTAGTGCATTATGCTTTGTATCAGAGTGGACATGGCTTCCCTCTATGGTTAGGGTTTGCAATATACTTTAGGGTTTGCTCCTGTGTGTGTGTCTCCTCCTCCTCTACCGTTCTTTCAACATGGTATCAGAGCCTTGTGCTGTTTATTAGGGTTTATGAGTGAGTGAGTGAAGAGGGAGAAGAAGAAGCTGTGAAAAGAAGCTGTGAAGCTGCCATTGGAGCTGTGAAGCTTGGAGCACACCAAATACTATCAGATCTGAGAGCTTGGCCTACCGGGTAAGGTCCTCTAAACATCCTTGAGCGGATTGCAGGTGAAACAGGCAAAAGCAAAGCATTTTAGAGCAAATCAAAGCAAGGCAAAATTCTGGTTTTTGAAGCTTTCCATTAAAGCTTGGGGAACATTGATGTATGGTGAAAATACAAGTGATTCTGGCAAAAGACATATGCATTTGTCAAAGAGGGATGTATTAGCAACCCATGTGCAAGCCTTGAACAAATTTTGGAGCAATTTGGATGTATTTAATTGAGTGGAAAACTCTGGTTTTTGACCTCTCACAAAACAGTGAATAAGAAGCCCAAAATTGAAGCATTTGGAGCATGTATTTGGCAAAAATCAAAGCTTTGGTGGATTGCACATGTGCCTAGGTGTGTTGGGCACTCAAATACCTCATCAATTAACACTTAAACAACTCCCAAATCCTCTAATTACAGGCGGCGCAGCTCACAACAGAGAAACAGAGCAGTTTTTCTGGTTTTTGCCTACGAGGAGGTCAATTATTCATTGGTTGCTTGACATACTTCAAGTTTGCTTTAGCAATTGGATGCTTTATACTTTGGAGAAGAGGGCTATGTGATTTGTTTGGCCAATGATGCTTAATTGAGCTGGGAATGAGCTGATTAAAACAGGCTGTCCACTGGTTGCAGAGAAACAGAGCATTTTAATCGAGCAATTAATCTTTGGTGTTTTACAATTGGACAAATTCCTCTTACATGGAGTTGATGGACACTATTGCTAAGCCAATGAATGCCTGGTTGCTCAATTTGGTGAAATATTGAAGGAATTAGAGCCAAATCATTACTGGTTTTTCTGGTTTTTTCAAAAACAGAGAAAGGGGTTTTCAAAAATTGATAATTACACGTCAAATGGAGTTGATACTCAACATTGAGGTTCATTAGGTGTCAATGCAAGTTGCCTATACTTGATTGCACCATTACTTTGCGATCTGGAGCCTTGGAAGGTGTGTCAATACAGGGTATCCCGCACTGAGTGAGACAGTTCATCTTGGATGCTTACAGGTTGATTTTATACATCAAATTTGGAGTTTGTTGGCTATCTTGGAGTATCTGGAACATTCATTGAAGTGTGGTTGAGCTGAGGAAGGCTCATTTACAGATTTGAAGTGTGCGGAAGGTGTATGCATTGAGCAACATGTCCGATAATCCAGTTCAGATTGTTGGTGAAAAGCTGGATAGGAAGAACTTCCAGGCATGGAAGTACAGGATAAAGAGTTTCTTGAAAGGAAAAGGTTTTTGGAATCTCATTACAGGTGCTGAGCCAGAGCCTGAGCTACCTCGGCAACCTACACAGCAGCAGCTTATTGCTCATAAGCAATGGTCAGAGAGAGCATTCAAAGTGCTGCATTATTTGTCTATATGTATATCTGATGCTATGCTCATACACATTCAGGATGCTGAGAATCCCAAAGATGCATGGGATACTTTGGTCAAGATGTTTGATACAGATACGAGTGCTCGCAAGTCTCAATTGCGACAGCAGATACACAATGTGAAAAGGAATAAAAGGAGCATACATGATTATGTGCAAGAAATCAAGAAGTTTGCAGATGCATTGGCCACAATAAATGCCCCCATGCCTGATGATGATTTGGTGGATATTACCTTGCGTGGTCTTGGCAAGGAATACAAATCATTTGATACATCTATCTCAGTGAGGAGTACAGGTTTACCCGACTTCGATGAGTTAGTTTCCCTCTTGTTGGTTGAGGAAATCAAGCTCAGTGATTCATTTCTGGATGCATCTACTAGCCATGATGATGGCAGAAATCAGGCATTCTACTCGCAGAGAGGTTTTAGAGGCAGGGGGAGATTCGCATCACGTGGACGTGGTGGTAATGGTCGTGGATGGCAGGATAGACCTCCACAACAGAATTTTCAGCCTTCTTATGGTGCTCGAGGTGGTCGTGGTTATGCACCTCAGCGAGGCAGAGGTAACCCCCGTGGTCGAGGACGTTGACAAGGCCAACAAAATTCTATGCAAGATGTTGAATGCCATTATTGTGGCAAATATGGTCATATGGCGAGAGATTGCTTTCGCAAACAGAATGATTTGAGAGGGGGAAGAGCACAACGTGGTGGTCATTATGGTGGAAACTATGCACAACATGGTGGCAACTATGCATCAAGTAGCAATGATGGAACTGCAAATCATTTGTTTGCCATGAAGCATGTTGTGGGTTCTATGACAACAAATGCTGAGAATGATGATACATGGTATATGGACTCAGGAGCATCAAATCATATGACATGCCATGGTGAATGGTTTGAGCACATGATGCCAATGGATGTCAAAGGCTATGTGGAAATAGGTGATGATACCCAGCATGTCATTACACATGTTGGAAGTGTACCATTGGTCATGCATAATGGTCAGACAAAGTCTATGTCAGATGTGCTGTATGTGCCTTCGATCACTAAAAGCTTGGCCTCAGTTGGTCAAATGGTAAAACAGGGATTACAGGTTCGCTTCAATGAGCATGGATGCTTCGTTGAAGATTTCAAACATGGATGTAGAGTGATTGCTAAAGGCAAGAAAGAAGGAAGATTGTTTAAGCTGGATGCTGGAATTCCTGAGCTAAAATCAGCCATGTTCTCAAAGAGCAGGAATGTGGTACAGGATATTGATATGTGGCACAAGAGGATTGGCCATGTAAATATACAGAGATTAAAGAACATGCAAACAAGAGGCATTGTCAATGGATTGCCTAGGTTCAAATATGATGGACATATGCATGTTTGTGAAGCCTGTCAGTTTGGGAAGCAGGCAAGATTGAGGTTTCCTAGAGAAGGAAATATGAGTAACAGGCCACTTGAGATAGTACACAGTGATGTATGGGATTATGATGAGACGTTTAGCCCAGTGGCTAAGATGGGCACAGTGAGAGCAGTCATTGCTATGGCTGCAGCTAATGGCTAGGAAATGCATCAGATGGATGTCAAGAATGCATTTCTGAATGGAGATCTACAAGAGGAAGTATACATGGCACAGCCAGAAGGGTATGTACACCCTAGATATCCTACTCACGTATGCAGGTTGAAAAAGGCATTATATGGTCTGAAGCAAGCACCACGTGCTTGGAGTGATAAGATGAGCAGATATCTTATCTCACTTGGTTTCCAGATTTCTACAGCAGATTCTTCACTGTATGTGAAGAAGACACAGCATGGGATTGTGTTACTAGTCATCTATGTGGATGACTTGATTATTACAGGTGATCATGGTGCAGATGTGATGCATGTCAAGAAAGCCTTGAGTGGGCAATTTGACATGAAAGATCTTGGTGAGTTGAGATACTTCCTTGGCATTGAAGTGGTGAAAGATCATGCAGGTACTTGGTTAGTACAGCGCCAATATGCATTGGATATGTTGGCAAAGTATGGCATGACAGGGTGTAAACCTATGAGTACACCATTGGAGCAAAATGTGAAGTTGCGGGCTGATTATGGCGAGGAATTGGATGATCCTTCCATGTACAGGAAGATGGTTGGTAGTCTCATATATATGACTATCACACGCCCGGATTTGAGTTATGCAGTGGGGCTGGTTAGCCAGTTTATGCAGAGCCCCAGGAAACCACATTTGGATGCAGTGAGACGCATCATGAGATATGTGAAGACCACAGCACATTATGGTCTATTTTATGAGAGTGGTAAAAGCTTGGACATTCATGGCTACACAGATGCTGATTGGGCAGGTAGCGCATATGACAGGAGGTCTACTAGTGGATATGCTTTTACACTTGGAAGTGCTGTGGTGAGTTGGAGTAGCAAAAAGCAACCTACAGTTGCTTTGTCCAGTACAGAGGCTGAGTACAGAGGTGCAGCCATTGCTACTTGTGAGGCTGTATGGTTAAAGAGTCTCTTGGCAGATTTATGTGAGCCTCTTGATGGCAAAGTTGTCATACATTGTGACAACATGAGCAGTATGCAGTTGGCAAAGAATCCAGTATTTCATGCGAGGACCAAACACATAGAGGTCCATTATCACTTTGTCAGAGAAAAGGTGCTGGATGGTACAGTTGATCTTCACTATGTGAAGACTGATGAGCAGGTGGCTGATATCTTCACGAAGCCACTTAGCAGGGAGAAGTTTGAGTACTTCCGGACTATGTTGGGAGTACATGGGATGAGCTTGAGGGGGAGTGTTGAGAGTCTTGATATCCCAAGCTCATCTACATCTTCATCGGCAGTACATCATGAGCTTGAGAGGGGCTGTTGAGATATTCAAGCTCGATGTCAGTGTGAGCCAGCTATGCTATGTGCTGGCAGATTAGGTAGGAACATGTGTGAGACATAAATGACCGCGTGTCCAGCTGGTCATAGTGTGTGGACATTAGCTAGGGTTAGTAGAGTGTGGACACAACTCATTGTGTGTTGTGTGGATTATGGATTAGTGCATTATGCTTTGTATCAGAGTGGACATGGCTTCCCTCTATGGTTAGGGTTTGCAATATACTTTAGGGTTTGCTCCTGTGTGTGTGTCTCCTCCTCCTCTACCGTTCTTTCAACACTATGCAGGATGGCAAAGTGAAGTACCTTGAAGATGTACTTCATGTTCTGAACATAACAAAGAATCTGGTTTCAGTTGGCGAGATGACTGAGTAGGGCTTGCAGGTTCGGTTTAACCCTGATGGTTGTTATGTTGAAGACTTTAAAGACAAGTGCAGGTTGGTTGCAAAAGGCAACAGAGTGGGCAGAATGTTTACATTGAATGTAAACATGCCTGAAGTGAGTGCTGCAATGTTTGCAAATGGTTCAGGAATTGTTGCAGACATAGACATTTGGCATAAAAGAATTGGACATGTGAATATGCAGACAATGAAGTCTATGCAGACTAAAGGAATTGTGATAGGGCTGCCAAAGTTTAAAGTTGAAGGTGTGCAAAAACTATGTGAAGCATGCCAATTTGGAAAGCAAACAAAGCATGTATTTTCACGTTACAAAAATGTGAGCAGAAATGCACTAGATGTTATGCATTCAGATGTATGGGGTCCTACGAAGACCATGTCTATGAGAGGCTGCATGTATTATGTGACATTTATTGATACCCACACAAGGAAAGTGTGGGTATACTTCATGAAGGAGAAGGGTGAGGTGTTCACTCATTTTCAGAATTTCAGAGTTATGGTTGAAAAGCAAACAGGAAAATATGTAGTGCCTAAGGTCAAATGGAGGGGGAGAGTACTTCTCAAATGAGTTCTCTGAATTTTTGAAGAAGAATGGTATTCGGAGACAGTTTACATGCAGATACACTCTGCAGCAAAATGGAGTTGCTATGAGCGAAAAAACAGGCACATTGCTGAGATTGCGCGAGCATTGATGGGAGAGAAGAATATGTCGCATAGCTATTGGGCTGAGACTGTTTCTACAGCAATTTACATCATGAACAAGACTCCAACTGCAGCCATACATGATGTAACTCCAGAGGAGAGGTTTACTAGCAAAAAACCTGATTTGTCTCATCTGCTGAAAGTCTTTGGATGCATTGCATATGTGCATGTGCCAGATGAGCTGAGAACTAAGCTGGATCCAAAAGCTGAAAAATGTGTCTTTATTGATACTCCCTTGAGAAAAAGGGATACAGGTGTTATAACCCTGCTATACACGTGAGTGTTGAGGGTAAGTAAGGATGTTGTTTTTGATGAGAAGATGAGCAGCTGGTATGCTGCTGAAAAAGAAGCTGTTGGGATTGATGTGAGTGTAAATGTGGTTACACAGAATGCAAGTCAGCAATCACAATCTTTGAGTGGACTAGAAGAGTCCTCATCTAGTGGTTTAGTTAATAGACCATGGAGTGGCAGGCTGCGTCATAATACCGATCCTGCAAATGTGATTAGTACATCATATAAAGGCAAAGAGAAAGTGGTTGAGCCCCTTAGTATGCCTGACATTTCTGCAGGGCATTCTCATGTTGATGGAGAGTCTAGTGGCTCAGAGATGAGCCTTGATGAGGATCTTGGGATACCTGCTATGAGAACACTGGTGTAAAGAAGGCTATGGAAGCCATGAATGCAAAGCGAAGATCTGGGAGAGTGAAGAATCCTATGCTTAAGAGGTTTATCTCCTATGATGGCTATGTGGCACATCACTATGCATACATGGCAAAAGTTGTATAAGTTGTAGAGCCCACATGCATTGATGATGCTGTTGGAAATGTGTGTTAGGAGAAAGCTATGGATGAGGAGATGGATGCACTATATGGAAATGAGACTTGGGATTTAGTGCAATTGCCTGAAGGCAAGGAAGCCATTGGATGCAAGTGGGTGTACAAAGTAAAACATAACAGTGATGCAAGCATAAGCATGTACAAGGCTAGATTGGTAGCCAAAGGATATGCGTAGACATATGGCATTGATTATGAGGAAACTTTCAGCCCAGTTGCCAAGATGGCAACAGTGAGAGTTGTGATAGCAATGGCTGGTCAAAGCAATGGTCTTTACATCAGATGGATGTAAAGAATGCATTCTTGCATGGGGATTTGTAGGAAAAGGTGTATATGTTGCAGCCACCTGGTTATGAGGATGTGAGTCACCCCGAGCATGTTTGCAGGTTGAAGAAAGCCTTGTATGGCTTAAAACAAGCACCAAGAGCATGGTCTGACAAGATTTCTGAATATCTTGTCACTATTGGCTTTCATGTAGCCAATGCAGATTTCTCGCTGTATGTGAGACACAGTGATAGAGGGGTTGTGCTTGTTGTCATCTATGTAGATGACCTGATCATTCGAGGGACCATGATGCGGTTGGAGTACCATCTGGCCTTGAGTCGTCAGCGAAATCAACTGTTCATCATCAAGCATGTGATTCGGGCTGGGTACACACTTTTTAAGTAAACTGACATGGAACACATTATGTACCTTGAGATGGGGAGGCAGAAGAAGTTCATAAGCTAGATCTCCTACTTTCTTTATAACAGCATACGGTCCACAGTATCTAGGAGAGAGCTTCTTGTACTTCCCTAGAGATAAAGAACTTCTTTTGGGTCGTACTCGAATGAAGACCATATCTGATTCTTCAAACACTCTCTCTGATCTCTTCATATTAGCATACTGCTTTTGCCTATCCTGGCAGCCTTAATATCTTTTTGGATTGATTGCATTTGCTGCTCCATATTATCAAGCATCTGTCTGGACATCTCAACTTTGATCAATGGGTCGGAACAAGTTAATGGGTTGGAACATCTCAACTTTGATCAATGGGTCGGAACAAGTTGATGGTGTAAGGAAATCTTGTTCGTACAGAGCTTTGAAAGAGCTCATCCCGATACTTCGGTGGTGATAAGAGGCATTATAAGCAAACTCAACCAGGTGCAAATAGCTTAACCACTTCTTTGGTTCTCTGCCCCATAGCATGACCGAAGGATATCTTCTATTACCTGATTTACTCTTTTAGTTTGGCCATGTCTCTCGGGGTGATAGGCTGTACTGAGATCCAAGAAAGTTCCCACTGCTTCGAAGAATGCAGTCCATAACCTTGACGTGAACTTAGGATCTCTGTTGCTTACTATCCTCCTGGGTAAGCCATGCAATCTGAAAATCTCCTTGAGGAAGACTGTGGCAACATCCACTGTAGTGTAGGTTTCTTTTACTAGAATCACATGGGCAACCTTGGTTAGTCTGTCAACTACCACAAAAATGGAGTTGTAAGCTAATTGCACTGAAGGTAGTCCAGTAAACAAAAGCCATACTGATACATTCCCACTTCATCTGTGGAATGTCTAAGGGATGCAGCTTTCCTGGCATCTTAACTCTCTCTGCCTTGACTCTTTGACACATTAAGCACTGATGCACATGATTAAGTACATCCTTTTTAAGTCCTGGCCAGAAGAAGCTCTACTTTATAGACATGTAGGTCTTTATGAACCCTGGATGTCCAACTATCATGCTATCATGGACTTCTCTTAGAATCTTTCCCTTCATTTTCTCATCATTGGGAATGCATAGCCGATTATTATAATACATGCATCCATCATCCGATTTGTACCCAAGAACTCGACTCATTTCCTAAGGAGTCTTGCTTTCCTACATCAGTAGGGTAGCAATAGGGGCAAAGAATTTGTCCTGCATGATTTTCTCTCTTACTTCACTGATCAATGGATTTGACACCAATGTTATTGCAAGCAAGGAGGTTTTCCTATAGTGAGCGCATATGCTACCACATTTTCTTTCCCTCACCGATACTTAATCTCGAAATCGAATTCCTGCACAAGGTCTACATCCATCTTCTTTGATGCATGTTGAGATCCTTTTGGGTGGTGAAGATCCACTTCAGACTTTGATTATCTGTCATCAAGGTGAATCTCTATCCCAAGAGATAATGTCTCCACAACTTCAGAGCATAAACTACTGAGATTAACTCCAAGTCATGGACAACATAATTTTTCTCATGCGTTCTGAGCATTCTGGATTCATAGGCTACTGTATGAACTTCCTGCATAAGAGCACCGCCTAGGACAAAACCACTGGCATCTGTAACTACTTCAAAGGGTAAGGAAAAATCTGGCAACTTAAGGACAGGGTTGGTTACTAAAGCTGTATTCAAAAGCACTCTGACACATCATTAGGAAGTGAATGGGGTCTTCTTGGGCCCTTTAATTTGCCCAAGCCTAATCAACGTGATTAAGGAATAGCCAAATGGGGGGTTGCCATGTGGACTGAAATGTTGGGTTTGTAAGAGAGGTGTAAAAGGGGGGGAGGCAATTTTACAATTTTTGGACCTCCATAACTTCTACATACAAGCTTCGATTTGAGCAGAGATTATAGATCTGTGATCTACGCATCAAGAGCTTTCCATAGATATGTTACATGATATGGTTTTGTCTGCTAGGTTTTAAATTCCATTTTTCCTCCAAAATTCAAATTCGAATAAAGTAGCCGTTTTGAAGCTTCTAATTAGAAAATGTTTCTTCTTAAGAGAAAAGGTTTGACTCCTTAAACTGCCAAATAAAAGGGCCCAAGAAGCTTTCCATTGAGGTCCTAATGAGCAGTCCAATGAATATAGGGTACTCTTCTTGAGAAGGTGAAAGAAAGTAACAGGGGTGGGTTAGTCCCTCACCAAGGGAGTGGCTCATGAAGGAGTCACCACTTAGCATCTCACGGGAGAAGCTCACCATTGATTCTTGGAACAAATAACATTATCATGAATGAGCCATAATCCCATTTACATTGGTATTTATACTCCACCCAAGAGTTCACACCTACTTACTAGTTGTCCATGGCCTTGGGCCCATAATGCTTTCTTACAAACCATCCCTTCCCCAATGGTTTCGTCCTCGAAACCTCAAATGAATACCCCGAATTCGGAGAAGAATGTTCCATGTGGCTGAATTTACACCAACCCATATTGCTCTATCAATGCTTCATATCCCTCCAATGCTGAAATAGGTTGCCATGAAGCTTCTTCCTTAGGTAAACCTTTCCATTGAACAAGATACTCCACCAAGGTACGAGTGCGAAGTACCTTTTTCCTTGTACCCAAGATAGCTTCTGGAATGTATTCAATCATTCCCTCTTCATTCATTGGAGGTAACTCATCAACCATTTGATCGATCATACCCACATATCCTTTCAAGTGAGAGACATGAAACACATCATGAATCTTTGTTGTAGATGGAAGTAAGAGTTGATATGCAACCTCCCCAACTCTTCGTATCACTTGATAAGGACCATAATAGCGATGAGCTAGTTTGGTGTTGGTGCTTCCCTTCAAAGACACATATCTTGACTTTGGTATTCTCAAAAGAACCCAATCTCCCACTTTGAATTCCAATGGTCTTCGATGAACATTGGCATATTGTCTCATTTTCTCTTGTGCAACCTTCAAATTACTTTTGCATTGTTGCAACAAAGCTTGCATCCTTTCAGCTTCCTCCTTGGCATTATGGTTAGAAGTCTCATATGTACCCACCAACATAGGCAAATTGACCTTGTAACCATATAAAGCCTCAAAGGGTGACATGCCAATGCTCACATGATATGTTGAGTTGTAAGCAAACTCAGCCAAAGGTAATGACCATCGGTTTCAGGATGATAGGCGGTGCTTGGAGTAAGCTTGGTTCCCATATATTCAAACAATGTTCTCCAAAAAGTGCTCATGAATTTGACATCGCGATCACTCACAATTTGTGACGGCATACCATGCAACTTGAAAACCCCATCAACAAATTGCTTGGCAACATTTTGGGCTGAATATGTGACCTTGGAAGGAATGAAATGGGCCACTTTGGTCAATCTATCCACCACAACATACAAGCTGTCCCACCCTTTCTTTGTGCGCAGAAGGTTAGTAATGAAATCCATTGATATATGACTCCATTTGCCTTCGGGAATGGGCAATGGCTGAAGCAAACCTCCCGGTTTATGTGTAGGATCCTTGTTCAATTGACATGATCGGCACCCACTTACATAAGCATGAATGCTCTTCCACATCCCCTTCCAAAAGAAACTTTTCCTTATTGCATCAAAGGTTTTGTAGACACCCAAATGACCAGCCATAGGAGTACAATGCATCTCTTCCATGATCTTCTTAATAAATGATGAAGTAGGAACCAAGTAGACTTTTCCTTTGTAGTAGAGGAGACCATTTTTCAGCTCATAATGGGGTAACTCTTCACATACACCTTGCTGTAATTTCTTCACTATTTGTGAGGTTTCTTCATCAAACAAGTACTCTTCTTGTATCTCCATGATCCAATCTTTATGCACCTCAGAAATAGCATACAATGAGCAGGCCCACATACGAGAAAAGGAATCACCAACCACATTTTCTTTGCCCTTTGTGTATGTGATTTCAAAATCATAGTTTTGTAGTGTTGCTACCCACCTTCTTTGCTTAGGAGACAAATTGGGTTGTGTGAGGAAATACTTTAGCACCCTATGATCACTTCTCACATAAAAATGACTCCCATATAAGTAATGGTGCCATTTCTTGTTAGCATGGAGTATAGCAATCATCTCTTGCTCATACACATGGAGTTCTCTTTCTTTGTCATTCAGCTTTCTACTTTCATAAGCAATGACTCCATGGTCTTGGTAAAGTACTGCACCAATCCCTCTTCCACTTGCATCCGCCCTTATTGTGAAAGGTTTGGTAAAGTCTGGACATACCAAAATAGGTGCTGATGTGAGCATCTTCTTCATATCTTCAAAGCTTTTGTTGGCAATGGCATCCCAAAAGAAGGTTTCCTTCTTCAATTTGTCCGTCACATTGGGGCTGCAATTTTTGCATAGTGGGCAATAAAGCACCTATAGAATGAAGATAACCCCAAAAATCCCCTCAATTGAGTAGTGTTTGAAGGAACCGGCCAATTCCTAATACATTCCACTTTCTTTGGATCCACACAAATGCCATCCTTGCTCACAATGTGACCCAAATATTCCACCTCATGTGCCATGAAGGTACATTTTGTCTCCTTAACATACAACTTGTTTTGCCTCAAGACCTCCAAAACCTCTTTCACGTGCTTCAAATGCACTTCCTCATGTTTGCTATAGATAAGTATGTCGTCGAAAAAGACCAATACAAACTTGTAGAGGAAAGGTTGAAGCACTTTGTTCATCAATGCTTGAAAAGTTGCCGGTGCATTGCATAATCCAAACGGCATAACCATGAATTGGTAAAGACCCCTTTCTGTATACGAAATGCTGTTTTGAACTCATCACCACTTTTCATCCTTATTTGATGGTATCCGGAACGCAAATCAATCTTTGAAAAGCATGTGGCACCCTTCAACTCATCCAAAAGATCATCCACCCTTGGTATTGGAAAACGATTTTTAATGGTGATCTTATTCAAATCACGGTAATCAATGCACATGCAAAAAGTACCATCCTTTTTCTTCACAAGTAGCATCGGAGAAGCAAAAGGAGATTGACTTGGTTCAACCCATCCCATGTCAATGAGTTCTTTGACTTGCTTTGCCACCTCTTCCTTTTCAACCTTTGACAAATGATAGGGAGGCTTGTTGATTGGTTTGGCATTTGGTTCCAAATCAATAGCGTGATCAACACTCCTCTTTGGCGGCATTGATTTTGGCATGGTAAACACATCTTCATAATCCTTGAGTAGCTTAACCATGTCCACATTTTCGATGCAATCCTTTTTGCTATTATCTTCCTCTTTGCAAAGCTGTAGTACATAAACATAGCCCTCTTTCTTGAACTCTTTCTTCAGTAGCATTGATCATGAAGAGCTTGGACCCTTGCATTCCATTCAATGTAATAACCCCTCCATGATGCACAGAACTCATGAAACTTTTCTGTAAGTTCATGGTAAAAGAGTTCAAAGTGGACAGCCAATCACATCCAAGTACTATGTCAATTGGTCCCAACTCAATCACCAAAAGATCAACTTTGCAAGAGTAGCTCTTGGACAACTCCAATTCTGTACTTTGACACTTCATATTGCAACCCATTGAATCACCATTGGCCACTTGCACCATGTGCTTGTTTGGTAAAGAAGTTGGTTGCATTTTGAGAGTGTTCAAAGACCTTTTATTGACAAAACTATGCGTGCTTCCAGTATCAATGAGTGCATATGCTGTTCTCCCATTCACCTTGATCTTCAATCTCAATGTGTTGGCACCCTTACTTCCCGCATAAGCATCATGAGAGATTGTACACAAGGTAGTATGTGCACTATTGTTTTCATTCCACACGCATAGAGGCATCCCATCATCCATTTTGTCATGAGCAAACTTTAGTTTCCCACCCGGATTAAAAGGAAACTTGGGATTTTCTTCATCAAAACCATCATCATGAGAACCTCCACCCTCATGAGGATCTCCCCATCCTAAGGCATCATTGCATTCAAGGAATTCCTCCTCCTCATGATTAGCATTGTCCTCAGTGATAATGTAGCTTATGGAAATATCCTTGGATTTGCATACTTTGAAGTGATCCTTGTTCCATTTTTCTCCACATTTGAAACATAGACCTTTGAGCCTCATTTCATGCAAACGGTCCTCCTTGATAACCTTGCTTTTTGAACCCCCATTTGCTGGCTTGGACTCATTGTATGTAGCTTTGTTGGACATAAATGGTGGTTTAAATGGAAGTCTATTAGACCCTCTACCATACACGGTAGGAAATCTTGGAAGATTAGGTCTTGTGTTTGCATGAGAACCCATGTCAGTCCTTGTGATCACTTCCCCTTTGATATTCCCTTTGCTAGCCCACTTTGTCAAATACTTCTCTTCATGAATTTCTGCAAGCATCATTGCCTTCTTCAAAGTGGTGGGTTCATGAGACTTGACATCACCACCAATAGGAGCTTTCAAGCCCCTTATATAGTTGACAACAAGATAATGCTCATCAAAGTCGTCCAAGTATAATAGAAGCTTTAGAAACTTATGAGAATATTCCTTCACGGTAGTGATTTGCTCTAGCTTGTCCCATTCCACAATGTGATTGTCCCTTTGCATGCGAGAAGTAAACTCTTCTGCCATGTCATTCTTGAATTCTTCCCAAGTAGTGATGACATAACCATGAGATTGCTTCCTCCTCCACCAAGTGTGAGCAAAACCTTCAAGATGAAGTGAGGCGAAGTAGACTTTGGCAATCTCGCTCCTTGGGCTGATTTTGAAGTAGAGATCCATCTTGTTTGCCCACTCTTCAAAGTCTTCGATAGAATTTGATTCTCCTTTGAACTTATTAAATATGATTTTGTCCTTCACAGCATTGTCAAAATCACCATGCATTCTTGAACCCCTCTGCCGTGCTCTTGGATCATCAAATCCTCTTCCTTCACCCAAGTGTCTATGCATTTGCTCATCTTCCAATTGCCAATCACCTGCATCTTTAAATCCCTTCTGTTCATACCCTCTTCTTGCATCTTGCATAAAGGATGAAGTTCTTGGAATACTGGCATTGGATCTCTCATAAGAAGCATCACCCATAGGTATCTTGCCCTTGTCCATGTAAGAAGAATGTGGCATCATTTGAGGTGGCATCATTTGTCTTACTTTGTTCTCTTCTAGCATAGAAGGCTTTCCATCATGTTTGGCATCATAATGTACACCATCCATTGCATTCATATCGGCTTCTTGGTTGAGCTTGAGAGGAGCCAATGCACTAATGGCTTTCTCCAAGTCTTTTAACCCTCTTTGCATCACGTCATCCAGGTAGTGGTGTCGCTTGTCGAACCGTTCCATGAGGTGTTCACCAAATTGTTGTTGCCGATTTGTTTGGTTATTTTCAATCCTTTGAAACATACTCTCCATAGCCATTAACATCATGTCCACGGTTAGCGGAGTAGTTCCCAAAGATTGAGGCATTTCCACTGGCTGAGATTCATCTGGAGATGGTGCTTTTATGGTTGAACTTTCTTCATTCCTCGTTGATGAACTCGTTGCCATCATTGCTTCGGGTTGTCTTTGATCATTTTCATTCCGGGCCCCCTTGTTTTGACCTCCTCTAGTCATTTCCATGCGCGTAATTGATCCCTCCTTGCAAAGACCACTTACTTGATTTTTTTTTCTCTATTCAAACGGTATCCGATTTGGGTGATCTTTATATCGATGCGAAGCTCTTGACGAGACGAATAAGAATCCCCAAAAATAGATCTGAAAAAGTCAATAGCCTTTGACTAGTCAACTGTACCGGCTGAAAGTCAACTCTTGATGTTAACCGCTCAATTCTTATCCGATTTGGGTGATCTTTATATCGATGCGAAGCTCTTGACGAGACGAGTAAGGATCCCCAAAAATAGATTTGAAAAAGTCAACAGCCTTTGACCAATCAACTATTCTAGCTAAAAGTCAACTCTTAACTTTGACCGCTCAATACTACTCCGATTTGAGTGATCTTTAATTGAAGAGCTTTCAGGACAGATTTGAAAAGCTTTTGAAAAACCCTAGAAATTCAAGGATTTGTCCTGGCTACAAGTAGGCAAATTTTGCAAAAATTTTGCCATGGTCTCCCCTCTTTTTGCACCAAATCTCAATCAAATCAAAGCATCTCAATCAAGTATTAAAATCCTTATGCATTTGACCACTGTAAGCAAATCAATCCTCAATCATTTTTCCATCTGAGCATGTGACCTTATGGCATCAATTTTGTCCTTTTGCATAAGAAGTCGATGTAGAGGATTTGCTTGTTTGCTCAAGTCGAATGAAGTGGTCGATGAAGCACGTCGATGCTTGCCGATCTCCCGGCCAAGCACTTCTCACCCCTTCACCAAGTTTACATCCAAGGTGAAGGTTGAGGCCATTTCTTTACCACCAAGTACCTAATCCTCTTCCTTACCGCGTTACTCGGCACTAACGGCAAGGAAGATTCAAGACATTCTCCCCTTGGCCTCTCCTCCAAATGCCAAGGTACCCTTACTTCATTCTAGATTCTAGGAATAAAATCGTGAGTTACAAGCTCAAATGAATGAGTAGAGTTGACTTACAATTGATTTATAGCATGACTCATGCTCATTCATATCATAATACATGGTTCATAGTGCTTCCTTCATCACATCCACTCATGGCAATGTCAATACATTTCCACATACATCAACAACATCCAAGTGTCACGGAGCGGTGATCTCGGGTCGTGTTCTGGGCGCGAGTTCCTGCTCGGGACTAGAAAATCCAGTACAAAAGTGAAAACAGAGAGCACTTGCTGAATCTTGCACCTCAAGACCTATAGCTCATCTCGAAGAGGACGACGAGCCGGTCGTTTTGAGTACTAGAACTCCAAAAACGGAGTTCGTATGAGAGAGTTATGACCAAAAACGTGCAACCGGCAATGGAAAACGGTGTCACCAAAAAGTGGGCTTCCAACCCAAAACATTTTATTCAATCCCCCAAATGTGCCAAAAGCTATGCTCACTTATGCCAATATGCAAGGCATAGCATTGAATGGCTATGTGTAGCATTCAAGCATTCATAATAATGCATAAAGAGCAGCATGAATGGCCATGATTAAAGTCCAATTTCTGAAAATTAGGATTTTATGTGTAATAAAACCCTAATTCACTCCATAGCTTGAAAGAATGCTTCAAAATTGTAAGGAAGTGATGGAGCAACTCACCAATGTCACCCGGGAAGCTTTTTAAATTTGTTGAAGGAGATGAAGATTAGGGTCACTTTGGTGAAAAACGTGGGCAGCTTTGGTAGTGATTTTCAGCCACATTGGGATTCCCATTGCTCATGGAAAATAGGTGAAATACTTCATAAAACATTGCTAGATACATGAGAGACTCAATGCCCTTTGCTCATGTTGAGATTCCATGGCTAGGGTTTGCAAGAAAGCTCCCAAACAAAAAACGTTTTTGATTAACAACTGCTAATCAAGATTAGAAATTTTCCCCAATTTGGTCCACTCATTCAAAAAAAATAGGTCCATGTGCTCAGATTTGAACCACAAAATCTACCTTAGCCATATCCCCTTCCCCCATGAATCAAATGAAGCAGAAATTTCATGAAATGAGAAGAAGAAAAGAAAAATTAAAAATCATGGATCAAAAGCCATGCTCTGATACCAATGAAAGAAAGTAACAGGGGTGGGTTAGTCCCTCACCAATGAAGGAGTCACCACTTAGCATCTCACGGGAGAAGCTCACCATTGATTCTTGGAACAAATAACATTATCATGAATGAGCCATAATCCCATTTACATTGGTATTTATACTCCACCCAAGAGTTCACACCTACTTACTAGTTGTCCATGGCCTTGGGCCCATAATGCTTTCTTACAGAAGGTTAGTCAAAGGGGATGCTATCTGAGCATATATGGGTATAAATACTCGATACCACTCGGTGAATCCTAAGAATCCTATGACTTCTTTTACCGTCTTGGGCTTTGGCCAATCTACGACTACTTGAACTTTTGCAGGGTCAGGAGAAATCCCATCTTTAGATACTAAAAAATCTCAAGTATTCTACATGGTCAGCAGAGAAGGTACACTTACTCTTTTTTGCAAAGAGTTGGTGCTTCCTTAGGATCTCCAGGACCTTACTCACATGATCATGATCTGCTACATTCTTAGAGTATACCATGATGTCATCAAAGAAGACAAGAACAAAATCATCCAAGTATTCTCTGAGAATGTCCTCCTGAATGAGGTGGCATGACTGTGAAATCATAATGCCCATAGCGAGTATTGAAAGCTCTGTTTGGGATATCTTGTTCCTTGATTTTGATCTGGTAATACCCGGATTTGAGATCTATCTTTGTGAACATTTGGGTTTCGCTTAACTGATATCTAGAAGTTCATTGATCCTAGGGATAGGATACTTATTTTTAATTGTTTATTGATTTAATCCTATGTAAGCAATACAGAGTCTTAACGTTCCATCTTTCTTTTTCTGAAAGAGAACGGGAACACCCCAAGGTGAAACATTGGGTCTTACGAATCCTTGCTCTAGCAGTTGCCTTAACTGCTCCTTAAGTTCTATGGCTTCTAGAACTGGCATTTTGTATGCACACTAGGCTACTGGTTGAGCTCTGGGGGTTAGCTCTATCTCATGATCTACTTCATGAGTCGGAGGCATCTCAGCCAGCTCTGGGAACCCATATGCATACTCATTTAACGACTCTGGATCCTTAGCCTTGAATTTTCTATCTACTGGATTTATTTTAAACGACATAGACAGCTTCCTCTTTCAGAGTCTCTCTTTAACAATTTAGAAGCTTTGAATAATTCTTCCATATAGAGCTAAAACGATTGCATCAACAAATGCCCAAAAGTGCCCAGGTGACTCCTTGGTTCTTGTGGCAGTAAAATAGAAGAGTATCCAATGGTTGCACAATGGGTATGAGGTAAGCAAGGTATCATTCACTCATTATGTGCATGTTTGACTGCTTGAGCATGAAGGAAAAAATGAGAAGGTATTGATCTTATGCATTCAAAATTCGAAAAGGTTCATGCCATGAATAAATTCAAAAAGGTTCACGCTGTGAACAAATTCATAAAGGTTTACACCGTGAACAAATTTAAAAACGTTCACGCCATGAAACGGTAATTTCTTACGGGCCAATCAAGCAACGCCACGTGGTTTTCTTCATTAAGGAAGCTGCCCTGTCCGATGGCTGGGTTATAAAATCAAATTTCTTTACTCTTTCGTCATCTTGCATCTTGTGACCTGCACTTTCGATTCTCGTCGCTTTCGATGACAGTGAATGTTAGCCTGATTCTTATGGAGCCAATCCATTCCAAGGATTCCATCATGGATTCCCAAGGGTAGGACTCTGAACTGGCAGTCTGTTATGTTCCCATCTAGATTAAATTGAATACGGTATGTCTAAAGGTGTGTGAAAAGAATCTTTCCACTGGCCAATTCCACTTGCATAGGTTTCCCTGATTTTTGATTTAGGACTAACTTACGTAGACATCGTGGGGAAATAAAAGAATGTGTATTGCCTGAATTTATCAAAAACTTGAAATGCTTACCCTTGTACTTTGCTGGAGTCTTGAGGACTAGGAATTGACGATTCTGCCCTTGATGTTTAATGGCGGCATAAATATGTCCTCTTTCTTCCTCCACTTCCTCAGCTATTGCGGTGGTGCTAGCTATTGTAGTATGAGGTGGAACTCTCTCTCTTTCTTCCTCCACTTCCTCCACTTCCTCACCTATTGTGGTGGTGCTAGCTATTGTAGTCTGAGGTGGAACTCTCTCTCTTTGGTTTCCCCAATTCTTGGAGGGAGTTTTGAGAATACTTTGCATTGAGGCTTGCGGTTGAGCTGGTACTCTTCTGGGGTTGCCCTGATTTTGGTGAGCAGGACCCTGATTGGATTGATACGAAGGAGTCAGTCTCTCAAGTCTAGGACCTTGGCTTCCTTGGCCCACTGACATAGAAGGATTTGGGCAGTCCTTACTGGTGCCCAAAACCTTGACAACCGAAACACTTGTTTTCACTTCGAAGCTCCTTTGCATTCTGGAAAGAGCCGGAGTTCCTGAAAAAGAGCTTCGAGGAAAAGGCATTCCTTCCATTTTGAAGCTTCTTGTCTCCTAGTTTTGATTAGGACCTTGGTGTCTCTTAGGAGGCAGAAGGTTGGAAGTACTTCCCGGTGTTTGGAACCTTTTGAAGGACGAGGGAGTTGGCTTTTGTGGTGGGACCTTAACAACAAAGGCCTTGGCAAAGTCCTTTGCCATTCGTATTGCTTCAGCCATGGAAACTGGCTTGGAATTCTTTACCAAGGTATCCAAAGGTTCATTCATTCCGCGACGAATAAACTTGGCCATTAGCTGTTCTTTATTTAATAGTGGCGAGTATTTGAGGAGGAGGGCGAACGCTTGGTGATACTCTTCAATAGTTCAGCTCCCCTGGGTTAACTCCAAGAATTCATGCATCTTAGATTCCAAGAAGCCGGGAGGACAAAATCTCTTCCTTAGGTATGTCGAGAGATCATTCCACGTCGGGTGTTCCGATCCAGACGGTTTGTCTCACAGTGGTTTCTCCATGCTACTTTGGCTGTTTCTACTATCTTCAACCTCGCAACAAGAGGAGCCACTTTACTTTTCTCATTGTATCCAGTGACATTGCTTCGATCCACTTTTCCACAGCCTCACCCAAGTTTTTCCCTTCACCCTTGAACTACTCAGATTTAATCCTAGCTTTGATTCCGAAGGAGTTTTCTTCTATTTATCTTATAAATTAACTGGGATTTCGTAAAATCCAAAATTATGAAAATTTATTCTTTCCTTGCCACAATAGAATGATAAATAGTTCTATTTAAGAACAATGGAATTTTATAAAGATAACTCTTTTTCCAATAATCCATTTGTGAATATGCATACATCATTTTATTGATTTATTCGCATAGAAATATCTTAAAATATTATTTTCTCCATTTTGATCCTCAACATTAATATACCATAATTTTTTACATGAAATTATGGTGAAACCTTCTCTTTTAACACCAACTTTAATTTATGCATTCTTTTAATTAAAGTACGATGAAAATTCCTCTTTTAAATAAATAAAAATATCCATGTTTTGAAATATGCCAAGAATTCCTCTTTTAATATTTAAATTATTTGTGTCTAGAATATCGTGGGAATTCCTCTTTTGCATCTATTTTTTTTAATGCATGAAAAAATAAATATAACAAAAATTCCTCTTTTCTCTATTTAAACAATTATGCATAAATACTATAAAAGTATTTTCCATAAATATGACAAAAATCATTCTTTTAGCAAAAAATATCTATGCCTAGAATATGATGGGAATTCCTCTTTTTTCTTTATTAAATTTATGCATAAAAACAAGATTCATCTTTTTTCTGGAAAATTTTTTCATAGCTTCGCTGTAATTTTTGAGAATGTTCAATTTTCTAATCTTAAATAAATACTCATAATTGAAATGTGATAGAAAATCCTCTTTTAAACTAAAATTTTATCATGCATACATAGCATAATTATAAACATAATTATATTTAAACCTTTTGATTATTCGTAAAATATCCATTCATCATTACTATATGAAAATACTTACAGAATAATAGCATAACTCTCTTTCAATCTTAAAATGAATTAATATGATTTTTCTTAATCATAAATAAGCTTGAAAGAATTAATCATCAATTTAACTAGATTAAAAATCATAAAAATACTTAATCTTTTTCTCTAGCTTATCAAGCCTAGAGTTTTGATTAATATAATGAGATTAACATTAAGATCCATCCTTCTAACAAGGATCTAGCCATAAAGATGATTAATCTTTCAAAAAGAGAGATTTACTAATCAAAAATATTATAATTAAGTATAAAAGATTAGCATTAATCCAATTAAACATTATGAATCACTAAAAGCTTGATTTCAAGAAAAAACCATTGATTAAAAAGCTTCCGAAGCATTATAGGGGTTGGGAAGAAGATTATCATTGAGAAAGATAGAAAAACACTATGGATTAAGGCTTACCTTCCTTGATTTTTGGCTTAATTCTTTTACAAATAAGTGAAGCCCACAAGGCAAGCTTGGCCACCAAGATGGGGAGGGTAATCTCCAAGAGAGGATGGAGATTTGTGAAGCTCCAAAGCTTCCCAAAGTAGAGGCAAAATAGAGGGATAATAGAATTACACTAAAATGAAGATAATATTGGCATGTAAATACACAAAGATAAAAATACAAAGGAATAAGGGTCTATTTATAGGTGAGGGAGGCCACTAACCAAGTCCAACTGGGTTCTAGAGCCTTCTAGCTTCAGCTTGACCAAATTTGGACAAGATTTGGACCAGTTTAGCTCACTTTTTGATCTAGTTTGTAGGAGGACATAGGAGAGATAAAAATATCTTATTTTTTTGAATTAAAAATGTGCCTACTTCATGAGCCCTCTCCCTCCTTATTGAGGTGTCAAAAATTGATTTTTTTACTAAATAAACCTTAATTTTTAACTAATAAACCCAGTACTTGGTCAACTCTTCATCTTATGTGAGCATTTACTCATTTTTGGGGTATTTTCTTTTATTCTTTGTATTTTTGTCATCCCAACACTTGGATTAATCCTATTGGCCCTTTAGAACCTTATTTGGACCTTAGTTAAGAATTTTTGAAAATGTGGACCCTTAGGCTAAGGTCTTTATTCAATTAATTTCTAATGCACATTGGAAAATTCTTTTTGAACTTCTGTTTCACGAGAATTCATCTTATATATATTAGGTAAAACTTTGTATCCAAAAATATCTCAAAATTGAATTATCTCTCTCTAGAATATTTTCTCTCTCTCTAGATCAAAAACAAGAAAAAATAATGTTTTCTTGCATTCTGAAATAGGGGATGATTATAGGGGATTGAGATGAGAGCTTATAAATCTTTTAGGGCTAAGGAGGAACCTTACACAATGCTTCGTACCTAGGCTAAGCATAAGTTTGCTCAACTATGAGACTGCATAGTGTATATCTAGCCTCGTGTTGCATACATAAAGAAGGGATCCAATAGCCTACTGATACAAACTAGCATCAAAAGATTCTCCTGCATCTTGAAGACTAAGTCGAGTACGTGTCTCCATAGGTGTAGATAGCGGTTTATAGTCTTCAAGATTAAACCTTTTCAATAGCTTCTGTACATATTTAGATTGCAGCATAACAATGCCATCATTGCGCTGCCATAAATTGAATCCCCAAATAATAATGCAAGGGCCCCAAATCTAACATCTCAAACGATGACTGCAAATCAGCCTTAAAAGGCTAAAATCTTATCTAGATCGAGTCCCGTGGAGCAGCATGTCATCAACATATAGAATGATGATAAAAAAAGTGTCCTTACTCCTCTTCACATAGAGGAGGGTACTCTCTGTTGGACTATTGCAAAAATGATTTGCAACCAAGTATGCATGAATCTTCTCATACCATACTCTAGGAGCTTGCTTAAGGCCATAAAGAGACTTTTTCAACCTACATTCTTTAGACTCTTCTCCTTTCACATCAAAACCAGGAGGCTGTGATACAACATACACCTCCTCATGTAAATCACCATTTAAGAATGCAGTCTTAATGTCCAACTGGCTGATGTAAATTCCACCCATGATGTGCTACCAAAGCAATGAGACACCTAATGGTAGTCATACAAGATGTGGGTGCAAAGGTCTCATCATAATCAATGCTCTTTTGCTGGGCATATCCCTTTGCAACAAGTCTGGCCTTGTAGCGATCAATGCTACCATTTGCTTTGCATTTTAACTTGTAAACCCACTTAGTACCAATGGCCTTCTTGCCATGAGGTAGATCTGTCAAATACCAGGTGTCATTCTTGAGTATAGAGTTATACTCATCTTTCATAGCATGCATTCACCAATGATCATCAGCCTGTGCTTCCTTAAAGGAAACAGGTTCCTCCTCATTACATAAAGTAGAAATGAGAACATGATCCATGTGAGAATAATCTTCATGATGATGAGAACCTACACGAATTCTGCTAGGTAAAGGATCTGCCAACTTGCTATCCCTCAATGTCTGCACAAGCCATTTTGGCATATGCCTAGATTCTTCTATGGCTGCTCTCTCCTCATCCACTACATCCTCAATAATTGCCTCATCAAAAGGCCGATTTTTAGGCTGATTTTGTACCTGCAAAGGTTGAATTTCAGCACTTGGTTGAGTATTCAATTGCTCTGCATATGGCTACCCTCCATTAAACAAAGGTAGGAGCAAATCAAACATGTCCTATGAGCATACATTCTGCTATTTTTTGCATGAAAGCATGGGCTGAACCGAGTTTTCAACAAAAACAACATCTCTACTTACCAAAATCCGCTTTGAGGCAAGATGGTAGAGTCTATATCCCCTGCTTTCTGAACTGTATCCCACAAATATGAATTTAACTGCTTATCATCAAGTTTACTATGTTGTTGCTCAGACACAAGAGCATAAGCAAGACAACCAAAAACATGCAAATGGGCCACAAAAGGCTTCTTGCCATGCCAAGCTTCATAAGGAGTTTTAGACTGCAAGGCCTTGGTAAGGCCTTTGTTCAACACATAGTTGCCTCTGACAAAATCCATGAGGTAAATCTTGGGCTTTCACCATACATTGTGCCATCTCCATGAGAGACCTATTCTTCCTCTTAGCCACACCATTCTGCTGAGGTGTGTATGGCACTATACATTGATGCCTTATGCTTTTTTCAGCCACATATCCATGAAATTCCAGGGACATATACTTCCCCCCTCGATCTGAACTAATTAAGGGTGCCAACTTTACATTCACATGCACTTTCAGCCATGGATACGAAGTGCCTAAAGCACATAAAAACCTCTATCTTCTGCTTCAATGGATACACCCAACTATATATAGAGTAATCATCAATAAAAGTGACCGAGTAGAGATATCCCCCAATAGATGGTGTCCTCATAGGACCACATACATCACTATGCATAAGCAGTAATTTTTTAACAGCTCTCACAAATCCATCCTTTGGAAATGATGCCTAATGCATTTTACCAAGAATACACCGCTCACATACATGTCTAGTAGGAGTCTCAAGAGTTGGCAACTCAAACACCATATCATGCCTTTAAAGGCGTAACAAACTACCATAATTCAGATGGCCAAATCATGCATGCCATAATTCTGCATCACTCATGGCACAAGTCATAGAGACTGAGTAAGCATCATGCTGCAACTTCTCAAATACATCCGTCTTGTATAGGCCATGAAACAAGGTACCCTAAGGCAATGATAGAATAACCATAATTTCTATCTTGAATTATATATCTATCATCCGCAAATTTCACCCCGTCAAGTGACATACAAGGATCTTTGAAGTTTGCAAAGCCATCTTGATCTTTGGGTCTCAGCTGGGTATCCCCAATTCATCTTTTTGCTAAGATGTTCAATCAATTTACTTTCTCACAAACACCTACACCGTGTTTGTGTGCAAGAAAGTACTAGGTGATGATATGGTTTCCTTGCTTAGAGAGCACTAGAACATTGTAGAGGGGGAACATAAGGATGATACATTCAAGTGCAATATAGTAGAGTCCAATGTTTCATTTCAGTATCTTAAAGCTCGTGCTACCTTATACATCCGCTTTTATTATGAACGGTGGATGAAGAAAAATAGTAGTTGGGTTCCATTGGATGAACAAGTTGTTTTGCCTCTTGACATATGCCTTAGGTTTCCCAATGGTGTGGTGTAAATTGTAAGTGCAAGCAAGCATTGGAGCCTCTTAAATATTAGGGAGCACCTTAATATCACAAGAAATGAGGATATAAGTAGGGCATAGTTCAAGGTGAAGAATAGAAATTTTTGAATGCGAATGGAGTCGAAGACCTTGGTAGATGCATGATTGGGAATCTGATGGTATAAGCATGACTTAATAAGAAAGATTTGGAGTTTTTTTATGAAGTCCATTTAGAATTATAATATAAATTCCATAGACTCAGGCTCCACTCAAAACAATTTTGTAAATTTACTTATGTAATTCATCAATGAAAATTTTGCCTTGTGATTGTTGTGCCTTTGGAGTTTTTTTTTATGAAGTCCTTTTAGAATTACAATATTTGGAGTTTTTTTAATGAATTCCTTTTAGATTTACAATACTTTCCTTTTAGAGATGTACTCGAGTCTCACGAGATGACATTTGAAGGTAATCGTGGCACAATATCTCAAAACCATAGCCATCTCATTACAAACTCACCATGTTCCTACCTTGAAAAATTAAAGGTATGAAATTAAAGCTTGTTGGAATATCAAATGTGTTATGAGTACAAAACATGATAAAATGAGAAGAGGATTTCTCAATCTTTACAAAAAAGATGATAAAATTAGAATAAAATTTATAAATATTTACAATGATAAATAGGGAGGAGTGAAGCTTTCTATTTTGTCTCCTCTAGTTTTGTCTCCTTCATCTCCTATTATTTTCCTCCTCCTTTGTCTCCATGTCCTTTTCCTTTGTCTCCATGTCCTTATTTTCCTTTGTCTCCATTTCCTTCTTTTCCTTTGACTGCTTTTGGTTATTCTTATTAGCAAAGTTGAGTTCCTTCTTAGCTTTCTTGCCAATACCCTTCTTGGCACCCACTTGAGGACCCTCAAGTGGCTTCTTGATAGAACCACTTTTCTTTGAGGTACTTCCTGGATTAGTACCTCTTTTAGGGGTGCCTTGTTGTTGAGGAAAACCCTTGGTTTCTTTATGTGGAGCTCCTTCCTTAAACATAAAATACTTTAGTGATGAATGTACATGCAATTTATTCTTCTTCTTAGATGGAGAGGCTTGACTTGGGAGTGGAGAGTCTAGATATTTAGGAGTAATTGAATTATTCAAAATAATATTGATTTCTCTTGCACAAACACCCACAGCCAAAATTCATGAGATCTAAGAGTCTGTCAAATTAAGAAAATTTCTCAGATGTAAGAACCTGGAACTATAGAATATAAATTAAAAATTTTGGAAAAGATTTAAAGCAAAAGTAGGGGGTTTAGTTTGACATAACAAAGATGACGTAAGCCTTATGCGTGGTGATTCGGCATACACTTTGATGACATTATCCCTACACGTGGCATTTAGACATATAATTTGATGACATTGGTCATACACTTTACGTACATTGATGATGTCAACCCTAAAAATGTCTATATATGCTCGTGCCTTGCTTAAAATTTTTTCCATTCACGATGCGATATAGTCTGATTAGTTCTTGTTGTTTCCCTTCCTCTTGTCGTGAAAGGCCCTTTTATTATCCTTTTTTTTTGTTCACCGTGTGATATCCTATTTTGGTTCCTTTTGGTCCCCCTTCCCTCATGCTGTGGAAGGCAAATTGACCATGGAGCAATAACAAGGGGTTCATTGTTATGATCCTATGTGGAAGACATAGATACACTTGAAGAGATAAGAGACGAGCCTAGTGCCAATGAAAATCTATTCGATTTATTATAAGGAGAGCTAGGCATGATGAATGTCTTCTAGATGCTGAGCCAATATTCAATGTGCCCTTTAGTTTGGAACATATTATTAAGGACTTGGAAGCTCTATTTTAGAGGAAGAGTGTGAGGCATATAGTAATTGGTAAGTATAGAAATTATAAATGAGGGATCATCACATTATGTTCACATGTCAAGCTTTGCCCTCTCCTCATCTGAAAAGAAAAGCATGTCAAGAAGGTGGGATACCTATTCAGAAGATAAGAGGATAAAGACTTGTCTTAACAGTTGCCCTCTGCATAAGAAAAAGTGCAAGCTTCTTGAGTACTGCTTTGGGTTGGTTGCTTATCTATTTCTTCATGCAGACAAAGAGGACTACACAAAGGATGAGCTGAAAGTTCATAAGGGTCAAAAAGTTTCACACGTATCATTTGTCATAGAGATTGAATCTAAAGATGAGGAGGTTATAGACCTAGTTTCTGGTGATGAGGAGTGCCTTCTAAGAATAGGGTTCGATGTGGCAGAGTTTAAGGCATCCACTATTATTGATGAGGGATCATCTATGCATGGAGAGTACTTAAAATCAAACTTCGTCATCCCTGGGCTGCCCTAATTTGTTATAAATGGCAAGAATTATATCCTTCTCTCCCACATACAAAAGCTTTATAATTTAAGGGAGGATTATTGCCTCGCAATTATAGCACATAGTAGTGAAGTTTCCAGAGGTATACTTTATAATTTAAGGGAGGATTATTGCCTCGCAATTATAGCACATAGTAGTGAAGTTTCCAGAGGTATACTTGATGTGAAGTTTCCAGAGGTATACTTGATGTTGTGAAGACTTGATGTGAAGAATGAACATAAAGAGGAGTTTCTAAAGTTGGACACTGAGGTGACAGAGAACTTCATTGAAGCCCCTAGAGCCATGTCATTGTTCTTTTACAAAGCCAAGGAGACTAAATCTTCTCTTCCCATAGAGCTAGAATTTCAAAGTCTTCAAGAGGATATGGGAATTATTGAAATGGGAAGAGAGCCCTTTCCTGAGCTTGATCAAGGAAATGAAGAAGGCTTATCAACCTTTGGGATATGCATCCAAGTTGGAAGAGAATGAGAACTAGAAGGTAATTTATTTGTTCTTACTTGAGTAAGTTTATGTTATTGACTAAGTTTATGTGAAAGCCAAGTTCTTTGTCAATGTAGATAGTGCTTGATGATGCCGATGGTTTCCTTGAATGTGGAGGTGTTGCCTATGCTAGAGTTGCGTAAGATGCCACTCTTGCACACTACATCCCATCTATTGACAAATAAATATTTATTGTCTACCACAATAAATGTTCTAGTGATGCTGAAATTCCACTTCTCACACTCAAGGCACTATCTAGATATACGGGCTATTCTTTTATCCCTTACAATACACATAAGGTCATGCTTATAGAGAAGTGTGCTTCCATTTGTATCTTTAGATATACGGTCTAGGATTTTGGCCTTCTAGAACCAGATACTTCCTCTGCTATGCTAGCTATGCTCTAGGTGCCGAGCTAGAGGATGTAAATGCACTCAAGGGCTATAGTCACAATAATTTTTTGCACTATAGAGGAAAAATGCCTACTGAAGAGGAGGAGAAAGAATTAGAGATGAGGCTCCAGAGCAATTAATTAGCTTTTATCATTGTAAATATTTTGTTATATCTTTTATGTAATGAAATGATGTGATTAAGCTCTAATTATAAATTTGTATTAAGCAAAAATGTTTACAACTTTCTTCAAAATGTTGTCTACTTGTTATGGCATGTTCTTATTTGGTATACAAAATTTCGTTACACTAAATCCAAGTTCTTCCTTCTCATCTTCTTGAAGATCTCCATGCCACATGACGTGCTGGTCTTGTGCCAGCTTTCCACTTCAGTGATCTCCTTATTTTGGCTTAATTTCGTGCTACCTTTGCTAAATCACTCATATGGGTCTTTTTCCATAGATAGTTTCCTCCCAAAAGTATATTTGTAAAACCAATTGAACATCTCCTTGAGGTAATTTGTACGACTATAGTCAAATCAAGGGATAGATTGCACTTGGATCATAGGAGACCAACGCTTTTTTCCTCATCGAGAGGCACAACCGTTGATTCTTTTTCCATAGAACAATTTTTGTCCAGGATTTACTTCATCTATCAAACTAGACAGAAATTGAGTTTCGATTTACGGATCCATCAGTCCAGCCTAACCCCATTCAATCCCATGGGTTAGCCAACCGCCCAACCACTTTAGTGATAGGATCCAATTTAGATTTTGGTTAGGTTTTGTCCCGGGTACCAGGGAAAAGAGTTCCCAAGCCCCCTAGCCAGATGTTCATGCAAACATAAACTAGTCATACCACTTACACACCCAATATGAAATTGCCTTTTCTCAGCATCAGCTATCTTTAAAACAATCCTTTAATGAAACCATCATGTCACTGATTACAATCCTCCAAAATCTTTGTTAAATCTTAATTTCCAATCATTCCTTCAAATCATTCCTTCATCGGAGTATCTATGGCATCTTTGGCAACGAGAACGCTCACCACCTGTCCACCTCGAGGGGTCCACTATATGGAAGCCCCTCCTACGACGTGTGTTCAAGCGGTATTTAAAAATCCCCTTATCTGTGAATTTTGAGCTAATAAAACTACCCCTTTTTCTTTATAAACTTACGGTTTTTTTCCCAAAGTACAATTAAAATACCCCACTTGTAATTGTATTTCTGTAAATTTACCCAATATTTTGGATTAAAAAAACCCCACCTAATGATCGCACGTGGTAGACTTACATATTTTGAGGTGCACCCCCCGAGCTGTCCACTCAGGGGCCTTTTCAATAGTTCCTATGTTGAAATATACAAGTGAATAGGGTGTGTGCGGGAACAAGCTCCTGGTTTAGAGGCTGTAAAAGAGAAGATGTAAATGTGAAAGAACCTGTGAAAAGGTGAGGAGAATCTACTGGGAGAGAATAAAGGGTAGCATGAGAGAATTTAGGAGTGTGGAGTTATTCTGGGAGATATTCAGGGAAAAGAGAAGAGGTGGAGAGAATCAGGCAAGAGGTGGAAATATTCTGGGAGTGAATCATGGAGATATCAATGGGATTTGATGCTTGATGTAAACTCTATAAATTGAGGCATAGCCCTAATGAGAATTTGCTGGTTTTTGAGTATCCACGCCTACATTAATCTATTTGCTTGATGTAAACTCTATAAATTGAGGCATAGTCCTAATGAGAATTTGCTAGTTTTTGAGTATCCACGCCTACATTAATCTATTTGCTAATTATTCACTAATTACGTCTTAATCATTTTGCTAATCATTGTTAATGATGTTGATTCTAGTGTATGATCCACCATAGCTCATCATTATGCTCAAATTTCAACATGGTATCAGAGCCATGCCTAGAATCCATCAGGTTTATGAGCCCATTAGTTAATTAATCCAAATTAGTAGATAATTAGCAAAAAATCAAATTTTTAGTTAGTTTTTCTCTCGGGGGGGTCACTCGTATAAATATGTAAGTATCACGTGGGTTCAACAGAAAGACATTTTAAATATTTAAAACTTACAGAAATATATTTACAGAGGAAATTTATTTATTGTATTTTAAATTTTTTTTACAGATTTTAATAGGAAAGGATACATTATATTCACTAAAAAATTCACAGGTAAGGGACTTTTTAAATAGGCCTTGAACGCATGTGATATAGAGGATTTACATATAGTGGCCCCCCCGAGGTTTTTCTCTTCCCCCTTCACCCCCAGCCAGTGGAGGATCTCTAGCACCTTGCACACTCTAAATTAGGGCACAAGCTTCTAGCATATGGTAGCTAACATCTTTGGCTACAAGCACATCAAAATGGCGTAGCAAACCGCGAAGTAAATCAGGAGAAATCGACGATTCTGCAGGCACGTTTTTTTCTAAGGAAAATGAACATTGCAGCTTCATCAAATCAAATTGCTCCAATTCCTCTTGCCCCCAGGGGTTTTCAAGCATGCTCTACAAGCTGGTGAAGACAGAATTCAATTTCATCAAGTCTACAGTGAGATCCAAGCTCTTCATCAAATCTGCAGGTGACTTTGGTAAAACAGAAATTAAGCTTTCAATATTTGGTCAAATCTTGTGTTTCTTGGCTTAATTCTCTACTAGACTTATTGCTATTGATGCCTTTGAAAGCATTTGAGCTCATTTGAAGTGGAAGGCACCAGATGTGGGCTCCCCGCATACTCTATTTTTTGCACACAAAACAGAGCATTAATTTGCTAATTAGTGATTAATCAGTGCTAATCACTATATTTTGGTACAATTGAGGGTTCAAATTAACCATTAGGTATCTGATACAGATCCCTATAGCTTTAGATTGCAAATCGGAGTTGGTTTGATACTCCAACCATCCCGTACAAATTGGTTACCCTTAATTTAATGTAATTTCTGGTGATTTTATGCTGATAAAATTATTGTAACCATCTATTAAACACCAGATTGAGTTGTAAAAGGGTAGACACTGCCCTTGAATCTTGAAATTGGATCAAGAGGTAAGACCCCCTTCACATCACCATGAGTTTAGCACACAAAAAATAGCCAAATTTAATGGGGAACAGTTTTATACATGGGCAGACAAAAACCATGTATTTGCTGATGAGGAAAAATCTGTGGGGATTAGTTGAAGGGAGAGATGAATGCCCAGAGAGAGGGGAAAACGAGTGGAAGAGCAGGAATGAAAAAGCATTGGGACTTATTGCACTCAGTTTAAATGATGAAATCATTCATCATATCACAAGGATACAGTGGGCAAAAGATGCATGGGATGAACTCAATAAATTATTTGGTACACAAGAAAAAAATTCCAAGATAAATCTGTTAATGCAATTCTACAAATTGGACATGAAGGAAAGTGAAACTTTAATAACACACTTGAACAAATATAAAAGCATTAAGCAACAGCTGGCAGTCTACTGGCAAAAATGTAGAAGATGATGAAGCATTAGCTGTACTTCTAAAGAGTGTGGACAAAGGAGATTATGAAAACATTGTAGCAACACTAAAGAATGTACCTGAATTGAAGATACACGAGATAGAAGCAGCTCTACTAGAGCAAGAGAGCAGAGGCAAAGAGAAGAAAGGGCTCGACTCAATAGCAGGAGAGGAAAAAGCATTCTTCACCCGAGGAGGATTCTCTCGAGGAGGACAAGGATGAGGAAGATGCAGAGTAGGAGGGAGGACCTTCACTTGCCACAAATGTGGAAAGCCAGGACGCATGGCGAGAGACTGCTACAGCAAACCCAGTGAAGAAGGAACAACATCGGCAAACTTCATGGAGGCTCCAAAGGAAGTGGAGTCGGATCATCTTTTCTGAGAGAGAGAGAGAGAGAGAGAGATCCCACAACCCAATGTAACCTGCCCTAATAAAGTAAAACTACCTCTGAGCCACCGATGATGTAGGCCACGTGGTAGATGTATGTGTGAGCACTTTAGTCAAGGTCGCAGGCACTTATAGTAGCCTTGGACACATAGAGAGAGAGAGAGTGTCAAGGACTATGGAGTTTAGGGACTTGAGGCACTAGTCGCGGACTATCAAGTAAACTTGGTATAGGGTCCAGGTATGCTAGGATTATTCACTTGAGGGGAGGTGTTGAAATATACAAGTGAATAGGGTGTGTGCGGGAACAAGCTCTTGGCTAGAGGCTGTAAAAGAGAAGATGTAAATGTGAAAGAACCTATGAAAAGGTGAGGAGAATCTACTGGGAGAGAATAAAGGGTAGCATGAGAGAATTTAGGAGTGTGGAGTTATTCTGGGAGATATTCAGGGAAAAGAGAAGAGGTGGAGAGAATCAGGCAAGAGGTGGAGATATTCTGGGAGTGAATCATGGAGAAATAAATGGGATTTGATGCTTGATGTAAACTCTATAAATCGAGGCATAGCCCTAATGAGAATTTGCTGGTTTTTGAGTATCCATGCCTACGTTAATCTATTTGCTAATTATTCACTAATTACATCTTAATCATTTACTAATCACTTTGTTAATGATGTTGATTCTAGTGTATGATCCACCATAGCTCATCATTATGCTCAAATTTCAACATCCTAGACCATAGTACCCGGTAATATAATCACTTTTAAAAATCAAGATGGAATCTCTGTTGAAGATCAGCAAGATCAACCAACAGATCCACATAAAAGAGCCAAGGACTCATCCGTTGAGGACCAGCAAGGTCAAACAACCAGATCCATGCCCAGTTTTAGAAAACAACTCTTACTTCTTGTTCCAATATCTTCCATGATGATGCACGTGTGGGTATCTTCGGTGACCCAGAGCCCGAGCACCGTATGGTCAGCACCCTTTAGGATCCTTCGCAGGTCACCTAGCGCTTCATTCATAGGCCGCTTCCTTGGTCCCTCATCCACTGTACCGGAAGCTCACCATTTAAATTGAACCGAGGCTGGTCAAGACCTCGGCCAACCTTGCTACGCGAGACGTCTTCCGTTGACTCTCCGTCAGCTGTTGCAACTTTATCAAGTAGGTCTCCACGACCACATACTCAAGACAATCAAAATGCTTCCCTAGCATCTTTGACATAAAACAATCATTTGCAAACAGTTCACAAATACAGTTTCTATAATGAACTCACATCTTTCCAGATTGTTCCACATCAATCCATATTACTTAATCCAATTCCAAATCATATGTGTATCCATTCTTGACCAGATACATCATTTTCCATCCCATCACATCAGATTCATTCCCTTCGCATAACATCCATTCCTATCTTTCTTAATTTACATTACTCCATACATCCATATCCACATTCCACATTCATACATCCACATCCACAATCACATTCATACATCCATTCACATTCACATCCATACATCCATATCCACATTCCACATTCATACATCCATATCCACATTCCACATTCATGCATCTACATCCACATTCACATACATCCACATCTCTACATCCATATCCACATCCATATCCACTTTTACACATCCACATCCACATCCACATTCCATATCTACATCCATATCCACTTTTACACATCCACATTCACATTCACATACATCCACATCCACATTCCATATCTACATTCATATCTACATCTATATCCACATTCACACATCCACATTCACATTCACATACATCCATATCCACACCCATATCCCCATTCACACATCTACATACATCTTTCATTTCACATACATCCTTCACATACATACATCTACATCATTTCTTTCACATACATATAACTACGTCCATTCTTTCACATATATATATCTCCATCTATTCCTCATTCATTTTCATCTATCTGATTCGTTTCACATCCTCGTATCTATTTAAGGATACAAGAGAATTCTTATTTTTGATATAAGATTTCTTTATGCATCTATTTATGCATAAATTCCATTTTAAGGAGAATAACACTTTCGAAATAAAAATCAATCTTTTATGCATCTTCCTATGCATAAATTCATTTTAAATGAAAATGACACTTTTGAATTAAAATTCAATCTTTTATGCTTCTTCTAATGTATAAAATCAAAATTGATGAAAATAACTCTTTTGGATTAAAATAAATTCTTTATGCATCTTTCCATGCATAAATCTAATTTAGTACACTTTTAGAATAAAAGAATTTTTCTTATGCATCCTATTTATGCATAAAATCATTTATGATAAAAATCACACTTTTAATATAAAAATATATATTTTATTCATATGTTTATGTATACAATTCATTTATGATGAAAATCACACTTTTAATATAAAAAAATATCTTTTATGCACCCATTTATGCATAAAAATCATCTATGATAAAAGTAACACTTTTATATAAAAAAAATAATCTTTTGTGCATACTTTTATGCATGAAAATTAAATATGATAAAAGTAACACTTTTATAATAAAAAAATAATCTTTTATGCATACTTCTATGCATGAAAATCAAATATGATAAGAGTAACACTTTTACAATAAAATAACAATCTTTCATGCATACCTCTATGCATGAAAATCAAATATGATAAGAGTAACACTTTTACAATAAAAGATTATTCTTTTATTGTAAAAGTGTTACTCTTATCATATTTGATTTTCATGCATAGAGGTATGCATGAAAGATTGTTATTTTATTGTAAAAGTGTTACTTTTATCATATTTGATTTTCATGCATAGAAGTATGCATAAAAGATTATTTTTTTATTATAAAAGTGTTACTTTTATCATATTTGATTTTCATGCATAAAAGTATGCACAAAAGATTATTATTATTTATATAAAAGTGTTACTTTTATCATAGAGGATTTTTATGCATAAATGGGTGCATAAAAGATATTTTTTTATATTAAAAGTGTGATTTTCATCATAAATAAATTGTATACATAAACATATGCATAAAAGATATTTTTTTATATTAAAAGTGTGATTTCCATCATGAATGATTTTATGCATAAATAGGATGCATAAGAAAAATTCTTTTATTCTAAAAGTGTAATTCCTACTAAATTAGATTTATGCATGAAAAGATGCATAAAGAATTTATTTTAATCCAAAAGAGTTATTTTCATCAATTTTTATTTTATACATAATAAGAAGCATAAAAGATTGAATTTTAATTCAAAAGTGTCATTTTTATTTAAAATGAATTTATGCATAGGAAGATGCATAAAAGATTGATTTTTATTTCGAAAGTGTTATTCTCCTTAAAATGGAATTTATGCATAAAGAAATCTTATATCAAAAATAAGAATTCTCTTGTATCCTATAAATAGATACGAGGATGTGAAACGAATCAGATAGATGAAAATGAACGAGGAATAGATAGAGATATATGTATGTGAAAGAATGGATGTAGTTATATGTATGTGAAAGAAATGATGTAGATGTATGTATGTGAAGGATGTATGTGAAAGGAAAGATGTATGTGGATGTGTGAATGGGGATATGGATGTATGTGAATGTGAATGTGGATGTGTGAATGTGGATATGGAATGTGGATGTGGATGTATGTGAATGTGAATGTGGATGTGTAAAAATGGATATGGATGTGGATATGGAATGTGGATGTGGATATGGATGTAGATATGGAATGTGGATGTGGATGTATGTGAATGTGAATGTGGATGTGTAAAAGTGGATATGGATGTGGATATGGATGAAGAGATGTGGATGTATGTGAATGTGGATGTAGATGTATGAATGTGGAATGTGGATATGGATGTATAAATGTGGAATGTGGATATGGATGTATGAATGTGATTGTGGATGTGGATGTATGAATGTGGAATGTGTATATGGATGTATGGATGTGAATGTGAATGTGGATGTATGATGTAGATGTGGATGTGGAATAATGAATGTAGATGTGAATGTGGATGTGGATGTATGAATGTGGATGTGGATGTATGAATGTGGATGTGTATGTGGAATAATGAATGCAAGTATGAATGTGAATGGATATGAAGTCGATATGAGTGAATGGATGAGATGAGATGTCATGTGAATCAAAATGTGAATGAATAATATAAGATCTAAACGAATGAGATGTAATGAGAAATGGAAGTGATGAGACATAATGTAAATTAAGAAAGATAGGAATGGATGTTATGGGAAGTGAATAAATCTGATGTGATGGGATGGAAAATGATGTATCTGGTCAAGAATGGATACACATATGATTTAGAATTGGATTAAGTAATATGGATTGATGTGAAACAATTTGGAAAGATGTGAGTTCATTATAGAAACTGTATTTGCAAATGACTGTTTTATGTCAAAGATGCTGGGGAAGCATTTTGACTGTCTTGAGTATGTGGTTGTGGAGACCTACTTGATAAAGTTGCAACAGCTGACGGAGAGTCAACGGAGGACGTCTCGCGTTGCAAGGTCGGCCGAGGTCTTGACCATCCTCGGTTCGATTTAAATGGTGAGCTTCTAGTACGGTGGATGAGGGACCAAGGAAGCGGCCTATGAGTGAAGCGCTAGGTGACCTGTGAAGGATCCTAGAGGGTGCTGTGACCATACGGTGCTCGGGCTCTGGGTCACCGAAGATACCCACACGTGCATCGTGGAAGATATTGGAACAAGGAGTAAGAGTTGTTTTCTGAAACCGGGCATGGATCTGGTTGTTTGACCTTGCTAGTCCTCAACAGATGAGTCCATGGCTCTTTTATATGGATCTATTGGTTGATCTTGCTGATCTTCAACAGAGATTTCATCTTGATTTTTTATATTACCGGGTACTATGGTCTAGGAACTATTGAAAAGGATCCTGAGTGGACAGGTGGTGAGCATTCTGGTTGCTAAAGATGCCATAGATACTCTGATGAAGGAATGATTGGAAATTAAGATTCAACAGGATATTTTGGAGGATTGTAATCAGTGACACGATGGTCTCATTAAAGGATTGTTTTAAAGATAGCTGAGAAGGAACTATTGAAAAGGATCCTGAGTGGACAGGTGGTGAGCATTCTGGTTGCTAAAGATGCCATAGATACTCTGATGAAGGAATGATTGGAAATTAAGATTCAACAGGATATTTTGGAGGATTGTAATCAGTGACACGATGGTCTCATTAAAGGATTGTTTTAAAGATAGCTGATGCTGAGAAAAGGGCAATTTCATATTGGGTGTGTAAGTGGTGTGACTAGTTTATGTTTGCATGAACATCTGGCTAGGGGGCCTGGGAACTCTTTTCCCTGGTACCCCGGACAAAACCTAACCAAAATCTAAATTGGATCCCATCACTACAGTGGTTGGGCGGTTGGCTAACCCATGGGACTAGATGGGGTTAGGCTGGATGACTGATGGATTCGTAAATCGAAACTCAATTTCTGTCTAGTTCGATAGATGAAGTAAATCCCGGACAAAAATTGTTCTATGGAAAAAGAATCAACGGCTGTGCCTCTCGATGAGGAAAAAAGTGTTGGTCTCTATGATCCAAGTGCAATCTATCCCTTGATCTGACTGTAGAACTTACGAGTTTGGTCAGATCAGTTCAATTAGTTAAGGCTTTTGACTACGTTAGGGAAACGTTATCTTGGTGGAATCGCCCGTGCTTTCCGGGCAAGAGAAGTTTTCCGAGATCGGTTTGGCAGAATCGAGGAATTAGTCACCTGTCCGGATATCCGTGGGCGAGGCTTCGAGTGTGGGACCCTTCCCCGCGCAAGATGTGCTACTTCCACTGCTAGCACCCCGAATCCGTTGCGCGGTGGGGATAGGGATCTTACAACCTTCCAAAGGAAACTCAGTCTCCTCAGTCATGTTGATCTCACTCTTTTCATATGCCATTGCCTTATTTATGAGTGTGATACTAATTCATTCTAACCTCTTACCTTTCACAATCAAGCACTCATCCATTTTCAACACGAAACTTTCCTTGTGACCTTGCATGACAAACAAAAGTAGATAAGTTTTGGTACTTAAAAGATTTTTCTATTAGCTTGCAAGGAATACTTACATTGTTTAGGCAGTCCATAGAGTAAGACCATAGCTCTCTGAAGACGTTGTAGACCAACAAATATATTGTTGAACTCATTGTACGGATACATGATCTTACCTTTCGTGCCTCACGTTTCTCCCCAAGCTCTAATGGTTAATGTATCATTGATGCAATAGTATTCTCCAATTTTGTGTTGCACATCATCATTCATGTCCTCTTTGTTAATCTTATCTTTCTGTGGGGACTGGAAAAATATTCCTTGTGATGCCTTGTTTGCGGAGTGTATCTTTTATCAATTGATGGAAGGCTTGATATCCTTTTGTACTAATGCCCATCTCATTGCATGCATTATAAACCTCCTCAATGCTTAGAAGATTGCTAATGTCCTCCATTATCTCATTTGCGCACCTAACATATCTTGTTGTAGTGCGGGTCTCGAATGAATTTGGACCAAGAAAAGGAGTGCTAAGAGCAAGCACAATCCAGGTCTAGAAGACCCAAAAAGAGTGAAGCAACCATGTCACACCTCCCCACATAACTACGTAATATTTTCCCAAAATCTTGAGGACCATTATTATCACCTCATGCTTCTTTACTATCACAAACCAATGAAGATTACCAAAAACACCTTAATCTATTGCTTATAACAACCAAAAATACCTTAATCTAAATTACTTGCAACAATAATAGACCAAGAACAAAAAAAAACCTTGCTGCATGGATTCTTCGCTTGCGAGCACCACCACTAACTCTATGAGTTTTTGAATGTTATTGATTTTCCTCTTTCGCTCTCTTGCTCCCACAAGGGTTCTCTTCATGCGACAAATTGTGTCTTCATAACATGAGCCTCTTTCTCTTTGTCTCTTTTCTCAAGCTCTTTGTCTCTATGAGTTTTTGAATGTTATTGATTTTTCTCTTTCGCTCTCTTGCTCCCACGAGGGTTCTCTTCATGCGACAAATTGTGTCTTCATAACACGAGCCTCTTTCTCTTTGTCTCTTTTCTTGAGCTCTATAATATTATTTTGTGCATCTTGTAGTGCATGTTGCACACTACTCAAAGTGCTTTGGGGTGGTTGCAAGATCAGGGTGCCCAGTTTTGTGCACTCAGGCACCCTGTAAACAGTAAAAAAACAGGCATTTGTTTACCTTTAGCATTTGTTTACCTTTAGTGGCTAATCTCTCCTAGTAAATGAAGGAATTTCGTTTCAAGTTCTTTTGTTGGAACATCATATTCAGAGTTGGAAATATAGTTCCATAATTTGATTGAGCATTAGATAGTCAAAAGTCCTTATTTTCTTAGGTACAAAGTCAATGTATACACCCTGTCCCAAATTTGAACTGATTCCATAAAATGCTAATATCTTTTACATATAAACTCATATGAGATTCCCACTTTGTACCTTAGGTCTTCACATAATATGGAGCTTAACTTGATTTTTTGAGAAAATTTTAAGATATTTGTCTATTTTCTTTAAATATTTCAAGGTCTTTAAAGTGTTATAATTCATGCCACTTTTTGTACCCACAATAGCTACCACTTAAAATCCTCAATCTTGTAGATCAAAAGAGTGGGTAGATATTGAGACATTAGTAGAATGTAGTGGCTAGTAAAAATTACAAATCCAATGGTTAGATTTTTAATGATCTCTTTTTCAAAATTCTTCCTGACTATCAGAGGGCCTGCAAATATTAATAATCTAATAAGTAAAATTACATTTTTGATGTGAATCATCTAAAACCTATAGGGACTAGTGTACTTGTAATGGTGCATCTATGGAAAAATAAATTGGATCACTCTAAGTATGGAAAGATCATTTGTTTATCATTTCATCATATTTTTGATTAATTTTGATTAATTAGATAAATTTATATTAATTTAAGCTATATTGGGTTAATTTAAGGGCAAGCATATTTTTTATTATTTGCTTGATCTCATTTTAAGTACCTTGCCCCCCAAAATTTTCTCTCCAAGCATTGTCCCAGTCCAGCATAAACTGGATAAAACCGGACACCCTGATCTTGCAACAACCCTTTGTAAGCTTTATATTTGTGAGTGGAGGAATTAGTGAAGAATGGAGGACAATGCGAAGAAGGATCATTAGGATATAAATATCCATCAAGCCAAAGATCCACATTAGTCCGACGATGTTGTCTTCATGCATGATTCTCCTGTGTATTTAGACGTTCTTTTTTTATTGTTGCATATTCATTCAATATACAAACTTGAAAGTCCACCTTCTGCACTCTTGTTGAATCTGAAATTTCTCTATGTGCCATTCGAAAAATGAAAGAAAGAGACTATTCTGAAGTGACTCAGGGTTGTCCTATTGTATTCACAATAGGGCTATCCTATCGTATCACAATGGGAGCTTGGGAAAGAGAGAGAGAGAGAGAGAGAGAGAGAGAGAGAGAGAGAGAGAGAGAGAGAGAGAGAGAGAGATAATCCTTTTGCAGAGGTTGGTAGGTAGGACAAAGAGGAAAACATGATGGCAATAATAGTAATGAGTGAAAGAAATGGTTTTGATGTGGAATGTGGGGGGAATTTCAAATATGACTATTAAAGTAGAGTAAATAAGATTGAAAGTGTAGATATCAGTGGGGTAAGTTTTGAGATAAAATGTTCTTGAAATGAAGGAAAGAAATATTTTTACTATTTTTCGGGCCCTCTTACGTACGACGTGAATGACTATTCTAGTAGGGGTTTTAATAGCTAGAAAGAGAATCCTAGTTCAAAAATTAGAGACATCCCCTACTTTTAGGCCCAAAAGTAGGCTTCATTATGAGCTTTGTCTCCTTAAGCCTCAATAAAATTAGTCTTAATTCCTTAAAATTAGGGATCCTTACAAGGCCCTTTTTATGCTCAAATTCCTCCTAATGCATTGGGCTATTTGTCCAATATTAGATAAAGTTTAGTCCTTGATATAGTTTTATATAGTGCATTTTGATTTAAAAAAAGAGTTTATTTTGCTTCCTGATTTCAATGTATTTTATTTGAATGTTGACTTGCAGATGGGCTATTTTGTCCTAATTTGGGTAAAGTGTAGTCCTGTTATGATATAAAATTAGTCTTGTATGTGTGAAATTGGGCTATGTGTCATTTTTGAGAAAAATTAGTCCTATTCTAATATGTGTATATATTTAGATGTGGTAAAATGGTAAACGAAGTTTGTATGCTAAGTTTGTGTGATGTGTCTAAAATAGTGGGATGGTAGTAGTACCTTGGTAGCTCATGTTAAATATTAATAATACCCTACTAGTTATGTACTTTTGATTTCGCTTTAGTAATGGAGCAAAGAGGGTGCTAATGGCTTTAGTACTATTGAGCGTGAGAATTGGGGTGATCCCATACGATGTAGTACCTGGGTTTCTCATGTTATACATCAATAGTACCCCCCTCTGTGCATGTGCATGTGCATGTGCTTAGGCCTTGGCTCTAGTACTCGACTGAAGAGGGTGCCAATGGCTTTAGTACTATTGAGTGTGGAGACTAGGGAGACCCACTTGAAAAATTGTTTAAATAATCAATGGCTTTGTATGTGCATAGGCTTTGATGCGTTATAAAGGTTGACTTTTAAAACTATTTATTATTGTGATATATTTTCCTTAAAACATTTTAATTTTGTTTACATATCTTCTCTTTGAGTTGCATGTATTATCTTTGAAGTTATTCTTTTATTGAATCGATAGGATATTAAGAAATGAGAAATCAAACTAGATTGTAAGAGGTTGAAGACATTGGACCTAGTGCATCAAGTTCTAACAAGAAACCATAAACTTTAAACGAGATAAAGAAAAAAATGCCTTGTCTAGTGTGGCAATTTACAAAAAATGTATGCGGCGATTTATAAAAACTTTATGTAGGTGATTCATTGAATGGGAGAACAATTTGTGTCATGTCATTAGATCAAGTAGGGCACCTCACATTAGGGCTAAAAATGAAAAAGAAGGGCCATGTAAGGATTGGATTAACTTTCTTAATCAAAGTGATTTAACTAAAATAGTAGAGACAAAAAGCTATATTAAACGTGTCTCTTTTACCTATATTTAGAGAAGAGTGTCTTTAATATGCCATTCATTATGTACCTATAGTGTCTTTAATTCACCTATTCTTGGTGGCGATCTTACCTACTTCAGTACACATTTTCTAAAATAAGATAATTTCAAATATTTGAATCCATTTCATACTTCTCTCTTTCATAGGGCATGACGCAAGTCTTTCCCTCTCATTTCTTTTTATTGTCTTTTTTCCTCTCCTCACGCTATTTCTTGATTTCTCTTTGAATAATTTTTATTACTATGAGGACTCCAAAGGTTGATCCACACTCAAAGAAAAGACACCATATAAAGACTATTGCACATGGAGAAGCATTCACCACATAAAGCTCTACATGATGAGGTTGAAGCTCAAAGACTACGTGCAGAAGGGAAGAAGCATATCAATTCGTGGGTTTAAGGAGGTCTATACCCTCTTGACCCATCAACTGGTAAGCTTCCATCATTTAGCACTTTACATGATCTTGTTCGATTCATTGGAGATGGTAGAGAAGGTTTATTTAGATACTGCTCAATATTGACTAATCAAGCTACTGTTGCCCATTATCAACACACACACACATAGTTGAAACTATATTTGGTGTATATAAGCAATCTGTTAAAGGGATAGAAGACATTGTAATCTCACAAACTTAGCATGTAAATGAGTTAGAAAGACTACTATAATCATCTCAAGAAGAGGTAACAAAGCTAAGACAAACTAAAAGAAGTTAGAGGAACATGCACTTCAAAAAACCCAACTAAAAAGTACTCTTTTTGGGTTGAGAGCGAGATCTAGATAGTTTAAGATTGTTACATGCCTAGCAACACATGGGGGTGCTAAGAAGAAACATTGCTTAAAGCTACATGAATAGTGTGGGAGGTTTCTTCTTGGATAATCCTCTAGATAGAATTTCTATAATCAAGTCTATTATTAAAAATAGTGACTTGATTGAAATGATCAAGCTCTCGAAGTGTGCAGGGCTTCAAAGTGTTGAGATTCAAGCTCGATGTCAGCGTGTGCCAGTTGTGCTATGTGCTGGCATGTTAGGTAGCAACATGTGTGAGACATAAATGATCGCGTCCTGCTGGTCATAGTGTGTGGACATTAGCTAGGGTTAGCTGAGTGTGGGCTCAACACAATAGTGTGTGTTGTGTATTATGGATTATGGTTTTATGCATTGTGTGAGAAGGGAGATGGCTTCCCTCTATGGTTAGGGTTTGCAATATACATTAGGCTTTTCTCCTGTGTGTGTGTGTGTCTCCTCTCCCTCTACCTATTTTTCATCATGGTATCAGAGCATGGTGCTCTCTATAGGGTTTATGAGTGAGTGAGAGAAGAGGGAGAAGAAGCTGTGAAGCTTGCCATTGATGCTGTGAAGCTTGGAGAACACCAATTTCTATCAGATCTGAGAGCTTGGCCTATCACGTAAGGACTACTGAATACCCTTGAGTGGATTGCAAGTGATTCAAGCACAAACAAGGCAAATTAGGGTTGCCCAAAGCAAAAGAAAATTCTGGTTTTTTGCAAGCTTTCCATTGGAGCTTGGAAGCGGTGATGTATTATGAAAATGGATGCAAATCTGACAAAGAAACATGTATCTGGAAAATGGGAATGTATTGGCAACTCATGTGCAAGCCCTACAATGAATTTGGAGCAAGTATGATGCATTTGAGTGATTGAAAAATTACTGTTTTTGAAGCTCTCACAAAACAGAGAAAAGAGGTCAATTTTTGACGAAATTAGAGCTAGTTTTTTGTAAAAATCAGACAATTGATGGGTTGTACACATGCCTTGGAGTGTTAGGAACCTACACATGATATCAATGACACTATACTCAGCCCAATTTCCCTCAGGAGCAGGCAGCGCAGCTCATACAGCAGAAACAGAGCATTTTCTCATATTTTTGCTAAGTGGAGGACTCAAATCAACTGTTGTGTTTGATAAATTCTAAAATTGGCTTAGCAATTGTGTGGTACATACACTTGAGAAGGAAGCTACAGGATTGGCTGGAGTAATTATGCCTTATGGAGCTAAAAAATGAGCTGATTAAACAAGCTGTCTACTATGTTTAATGAAACTGAGTGTGATTAATCGACTAATTACTCTCTCATCTTAAACAATTGTCCTAATTCCTTTTACATGGAGTTAGTGGAAATCATTGCTAAGCTAATGAATGCCTGGTCTCCCAATTTGGACAAGCATTGAAGAAATTAGAGCAATTCTACTACTGGTTTTTATTGGTTTTTCTCAAAACAGAGAAGGGGGTTTGACAAAATTGATATGTACCCATCTTGGTTGGTGCTGATATGCAACATTGAGCTTGTTTAGGTGTCAATGCAAGTTATCCACACTTGATTGAACCACTGCATTGCAATTTGCAGCCTTGGAAAGGGTGCCAAAACAGGGTACCTTGGACTGCATATGCGAGTTCATTTTGGATGCAATCAGGTTGAGTTTCTACATCAAAAGTGAAGTTTTTTGACTACTTTGGAGTATCTGGAACACTCATTAGAGTGTGGGTGAGATGAGGAAGGCTCGTTTACAGATTTGGACGTGTGCAGAAGGTGCATTTGCATTGAGCAAACATGTCGGATAATCCAGTACAAATTGTGGGTGAAAAGTTGGATAGGAAGAACTTCCAAGCAGCATGAAAGTACAGGATTAAAAGTTTTCTGAAGGGAAAAGGTATTTGGAATCTTATTACAGGTGTGGAGCCAGAGCTGAAACTACCTCGACAACCTACACAGTAGTAGGTTATAGCTCACAAGCAATGGTCAGAAAGAAGATGCATGGGATACATTGGTAAAGCTATTTGATACAGACACTAGTGCTCACAAGTCTCAGTTGCGACAACAGATTCATAATGTGAAACGGAAAGGAAAGAGCATCTAGAGGTGGTCGTGGATATACACCTCAGAGAGGCAGAGGTAATCCTCGTGGTAGAGGATGTTGGCAAGGCCAACAAACATCTCTAAGCAAAATGTGGAATGCCATTACTGTGGGAAATTTGGTCATATAGCACGTGATTGTTTTCGAAATGATTTGAGAGGGGGTAGAGCACAACATGGTGGACATTATGCACAACATGGTGGTGGAAATTATGCATCAAGCAGTAATAATGGCAGCACAAATCACTTGTTTGCCATGAAACATGTTGTGGGATCTATGATGACAAATGCTGAAAGTGATGACACTTGGTATATGGACTCTGGAGCATCAAACCATATGACTTGTCATGGCGAATGGTTTGAGCATATGAAGCCTATGGATTTGAAAGGCTATGTGGAGACAGGAGATGATACCCAACATGCTATCACACATGTTGGAAGTGTACCATTGGTTATGCACAATGGTGAAACAAAGTCTATGGCAGATGTCTTGTATGTGCCTTCTATTACAAAAAGTTTGGCCTCAGTTGCTCAAGTGGTGGAGGAGGGTTTACAGGTCTGTTTCAACGAGCATGGTTGCTTCGTTGAGGATTTCAAAAATGGATGTAGAGTCATTGCCAAAGGCAAGAAAGAAGGTAGGTTATTTAAGCTGTATGCTGGGATTCCTAAGTTAAAAACAGCCATGTTCTTAAAAAGCTATATGCTGGGATTCCTAAGTTAAAATCAGCCATGTTCCTAAGTTAAAATCAGCCATGTTCTTAAAAAGCTTTGTTTATGAGAGTCTAAACAGAGCTTGATAGTTTTATAAAACTCTTACGTGCAAACGACTTAAAGAGGTGACTATGCAAGTTAGTTTGAGACAACAATCAACATGCTTGTGGAGAACAATTATAGTTGCTTGGGGGAACAAGGACATAACCTTCTACTTTAGTAAGAGTTTTTGCTTCATGTAATTCATGCACTGACTAATTAATATGACATAAATCGATTATTAATATGTTCTTTTTTCTATGTGAAGCATATTCTATTTATTACACATGGCCCATACTTTGTGAAGAACCAAGGGCCTCTTGTTACATGGAGTACTCAAGGCATGGAAAAATCACACTATGCCGCATGTATCAACTATTTTCATACAACTCGACACAGTGGTGGGAAAACAAAAACAAATGCATTCTGAGAGCTCTTCAACACATTCTACCGAAGATAAATGCAATGATACAATGCAATTCTCAAAATCCAGGTTAGTTTATACCATATAAAATATAGGTACTATTATTAACATCAATATATTATAAACATTCACCTTGCCTAATAAATCGTGTCTCTATACTGTCTCTATACAAGATGGATATTGAGATGGAGAAAAAGTATGGTGACACAAATATTACAAAATTTTGAAGAAAGTGGTTGCTTGTAAATGAGCAAAAAACACTATATACCAATAATTGCTCTGCATTAAGACAAATACTATGCAACAAAGAAATTTTCAATACAAGTAGAGAAAGCCATTTTTAAAAAAGTCTTCTTCTTTTTCCATTCTTCCTTCTTTTGTCTTCTTTAACGAGATTGCCTTCCTTTTTGGGGTTTTCTTTGGATAGTTGTTCACCCTCCTTCTAGGGTAGTCCTCATCTTCTTCGGGTAGTTTGCCTCTATACCTCAGTAACTTTTGCCATTAAGAAAGCCTCCAAGGGAACGGGTATTCAAATCAGAAATTGCCTTAGCATAAGCTACATAACACAAAAAATAACCTACCCTTGATGCCCACAACCCTGGTCCATATCCAATATACATAAAGCTTCTATCTTCTCCATCAACATGATCTTTTCTACGTTATTCTGTATCTTTGAATATCCTAAGTATACTGACAAAATTTTTAAGGCCATTAATGGAATGTGTGGATCATCTGAATATTTTTAATGGTAAATGATCAACATGCTTGGAGGTATCCTTGAAATATAGTCGTCGAGGGATGAATCTCTGCCAATAAAAGTACATGTACCTTCACCTTGTCCCAGGAACCCATATTCATATGCTATCTCAACCTACAAAGAGAAAAAATATAATTATCTTTACAAAAATAAAATCTTGAAAAAGATAGATTCTTATAAATACCTTTTTGTTCTCATCTTCAACAAATCTCCTATCCTCCCACAAGTTAATTAAACCTTGTGGAGGCATCTCTTAAGCATGGAGTCTTTGGTTGCTCTCTTCCCATAATAGAGATTCCCATGCTTTCTTGAATAGCCAAAAACTCTTCTTTTATGGGAAGAGTGTTTTCTTGTGCTTCAATCTTTTTACAACACAAGTCTATAGCCTTGGGTGCATTAATGAAACTGCTCCTTGTTGCTTTTGTATATCAAGCACTGAAAAGTCATCCGCTTCATTTGGATCTAAAAAATCTAAGGCAGCTTGACATCTATCAACTATTAATCCAAGACAATAGTCTTCTCTTAAATTTAAGAGTTTTTGGATATCTGTAGTAGTACAAAATCCTTGTTGTCCTTGAGGGGGAAGGATGGAAGGCATGGGAGAGTGATCTCCTTCTCTGAATAATGTATATAAACATCCTTTTCTTCTAGTCTCTGTACCCAATGCTTTGGTAAAGATGTCAGCTACCTGATCCTCTGTGCTGACATAAACAAGGTCAAGTTCTCCTGCCAAAGACCTTCTCTCTCAAGAAATGGTAGTGGACCTCTATATGCTTCGTGCGAGCATGCAAAACTGGGTTCCTGGCCAACTGTATACTGCTAATGTTGTCACAAAAAATGACAACTTGTCTATCCACTGATAGACCCAAATCTGCAAGTAGCTTTCTCAGCCAAGCTACCTCACATGCTGCCATAGCAGCTCCTCTGTACTTGGCCTCTGTAGTACTGGATAGAGCAACCGTAGGCTACTTCTTGCTGCTCCAAGTCACAGCAGCACTCCCCAAAGAAAACATGAAGCCACTGGTAGATCTTCTATCTGAGATATTACCAGCCCAATCAGCATCTGTGTACCCATGTACACATATCTCTGTCCCAGTCTCATAAAATAGTCCACAATGCAAAGTAGACCTCACATACCTCAGTATGCGTCTCAATGCATCCAAATGCAGTTTTCGTGGAACCTGCATAAACTGACTCACCAACCCAACAGCATAGCTCAAATCTGGTCTGGTGATCGTCATGTAGATCAAGCTTCCTACTATGCGCCTATACATAGTAGGATCCTCCAAAATCTCTCCCGAATTTGCACTCAACTTGCCATTCTGATCTAATGGCATGGAAATAGGCTTACAGCCTGTTATACCATACTTGGACAACATGTCCAAGCCATACTGTCTCTGCATACCATGTGGTGATCTAATCACCTCAATGCCCAAGAAATATCTGAGCTCCCCCAGATCCTTCATCTCGAACTTCTGTCTAAGCAAGATCTTTACATCAAAGATCTCTGCATCATAGTCCCCTGTAATGATTAAGTCATCTACATAGATGACAACAAGCACAACCCCTCTATCACCATGTCTCACATACAGCGAGAAATCTGCATTGGCTACATGAAAGCCAATAGTGACAAGATATTCAGAAATCTTGTCAGACCATGCTCTTGGTGCTTGTTTTAAGCCATACAAGGCTTTCTTCAACCTGCAAACATGCTCGGGATGACTCGCATCCTCATAACCAGGTGGCTGCAACATATACACCTCTTCCTGCAAATCCCCATGCAAGAATGCATTCTTTACATCCATTTGATGTAAAGACCATTGCTTTGACGCAACCACTGCTATCACAACTCTCACTGTTGCCATCTTGGCAATTGGGCTGAAAGTTTCCTCATAATCAATGCCATATGTCTGTGCATATCCTTTGGCTACCAATCTAGCTGTGTACCTGTTTATGCTTCCATCACTGTTATGTTTAACTTTGTACACCCACTTGCATCCAATGGCTTTCTTGCCTTCAAGCAATTGCACTAAGTCCCAAGTTTCATTTCCATATAGTGCATCCATCTCCACATCCATAGCTTTCTCCCAATACACATTTCCAACAGCCTCATCAATGCATGTGGGCTCTACAACCTACACAACCTTTGCCATATATGCATAGTGATGTGCCACATAACCATCATAAGTAAACCTCTGCACAGGGTTCTTCACTCTCCCAGATCTTCGCAGTTTTTCATTCATGGCTTCCATAGCCTTCTTTACACCAGGTGTTCTCATAGCTGGGATCCCAAGCTCCTCATCAAGGCTCATCTCTGAGCCACTAGACTCTCCATCAACATGAGAATGCCCTGCAGAAAGGTCAGACATACCAAGGAGCTCAACCACTTTCTCTTTTCCTTTACATGACATACTAATCACATTTGCAGGACTGGTATTATGATGCAGCCTGCCACTCCATGCTCTATCAACAAACCCACTAGATGAGGACTCTCCTGGTCCACTCAAAGACTGTGATTGCTGACCTGCATTATGTTCAACCACACTTCCACTCACATCAGCTCCAATAGCTTCTTTTTCAGCAGCATACCAGCTGCTCATCTCATCAAAGACAACATCCCTGCTTACCCTCAACTCACGTGTAGCAGGGTTATAACACCTGTATCCCTTTTGCTCAAGGAAATATCCAATAAACGCACATTTTTCAGCTTTTGGATCTAGCTTAGTTCTCAGCTCATCTGGCACATGCACATATGCAATGCATCCAAAAACTTTTAGATGAGACAAATCAGGTTTTTTGCCAGTAAACCTCTCCTCTGGAGTTACATCATGTATAGCTGCAGTTGGAGTCCTGTTCATGATGTATACTGCTGTAGAAATAGCCTCAGCCCAATAGCTATGCGGCATATTCTTCTCTTCCATCAATGCTCACGCAATCTCAGCAATGTGTTTGTTTTTCCGCTCAGCAACTCCATTTTGCTGTGGAGTGTATTGATAGCCATTTTTCGGCTATCCACATTACCACAAGGAGCTACCTCGGTCAAGGAAAATCACATAAACTCTTCGTCATAAATACCTTTTCACTGTAAATAGGCATGTGTGTGTTAGGAACTTTACCCATATCTTCTATATATTTTTTATATTATTAAAAAAAAGTTTTTGCTAGCTACTCATCAAAAATAAATAAAATTATTACGGCCCATTTTGTGTAAATATTTCATTTTATATAAGGGCCTAAATATGGGGGTCTCTATTTTCTCTAGTTATGTAAATACTTCATTAGGTGTGTGTATTACAAAACTTAAATATATTTTTATTTATTTATTACTATTATTATTATTCTTCATAATACTTTTGGACCATCATTGTACATATGCTTCAACTTCACCATGCATAAGTAAATCCTATGCCCTCACATTTCTACCCACACCATGTAGAAAGCCTACTACCCAAATCACTTTTTCCCTTAGACTATTTCATCTTTTATTCTCTCATCTACCCTAAAATAATGAGGGTCTCCCTCCCTTTTGACTTCCATAGTTTAGTATTTTTGTATATATTTTTTACTATTAAATATTTTATATATTTTTATTAAATACTTTTTTCATATATCAACTATTTTTTTATATTTTATTCACAATTAGATCTCTTTGTTTATTTTATTTTCCTATCATAATAACCATATTGTCATGATATGTTGACTAGTTAAATTAGCTTGTTTTTTCTTATTATGTAAATCCTTTATAAAATGGAAAAAATCTCCTCCATGCAAGTGTCCACATACACTTGAGTCTCTAAGGTCAGGGTATGATGTATTGGGGGGCTCACTCTTGGAGCTATCAAGAAATTCCACCAATGGGGACCCACACAAAGATTTTAAAAATTTTAAAAATACATGATTCTGCTGAATTTTTTGCGCCCGCCTCCACTCCGAATTTAGACTGGTCATCAAAAGACAAAAGTTAGGCCATTCAACACAAGATCGAGCTAAAGCCAGAAGCCAAACCTAAGGCACAAAAGCTACGAAGACTAGGACTCAAAGAGGTGAGGAAGCTTCTAGTAGCGGGGTTCATATATCCTGTAGAAAATTCAGAGTGGGTCTCTCCAGTCGTGGTCACTCCCAAGAAGAACGGCAAATGGAGGGTGTGTGTGGACTATCGTCCACTCAACGAGGCGACAAAAAGGGACCACTTTCCTCTCCCATTTCAAGATGAGATCCTAAATGAGGTAGCAGGTCATGAGAAGTATACGATATGTGATGGCTACTCGGGTTACTTTCAAATTGGGATTACATTGGAGGATCAATTGAAAACAACCTTCATCACTCCTTGGGGTTGTTATGCTTTCAGAGTCATGCCAGTTGGTTTGACCAATGCTCCAGTGACATTTCAACGTTTCATGAATATGGTGTTTCAAGCATTCTTTGGGAAATCCATTAGAGTGTTCATAGATGATTTTTGCATCTATAGCAAAGATCAAGTGTGCAGAAGAGTACCAACAACCAAGGAGATTCCAGCCATTTTAGAGGGTTTGCATGAAGAAGCATGTGGTGGCCATTTTAGAGGGTTTGCATGAAGAAGCATGTGGTGGCCATTTTGCTCAAGAACTAACTGTGAAAAAGATTTTGCTTGCTGGGTATGTTTGGCCAAGCTTACATGTGGATGTCCAACATTGGTGTAGGAGCTGTCATAACTGCCAAGTCAATGGTAATAAGAGGTTGCTACATGGTCCATGCCAATTAGTCATTGCAAGTGGTCCATTGAAAAATGGGGCATTGATGCTATGGGTCCACTACGTAGAAATAAAAATGGAAAATTGTACATCTTAGTGGCCATAGACTACATGACTAGGTGGGTGGAGGCTCAAAGTGTGGCAAGGGTGAATGGAAAGACTCTAAGCAAATTTGTTTACACTCATATATGTTGCAGATTTGGCACCTCCTTGGAGATTGTTTCTGACAATGGTCCAGGTTTTAGAAAAGGTTTGCTCTCCGAAGTTTGTGAAGAGTTTCATATTTCACATCATCATAGCACACCCTACTATCCCCAATCAAATGGGTTAGTAGAGATGGCTAATGGTGTCATTGCAGGAATCATAAGGAAGATGGTGGAGAACAAAACGAAGCTTTGGGATGAGTTCCTTGATGGAGCACTATGGGCATACCGGACTACCTACCGACGAGAAGCAACGGGGATTACGCCCTTTCACTTGGTTTATGGTCAAGAAGCATTGCAGCCTATTGAGCTCAACATTCCAACAATGCAGCTACATGGAAAAGGTGGACTAGGAGATCAAGATGCATGGGTAGATCAACTTCTCACTTTAGTTGAGCTAGAGTGGAAAAGAGAAGCTGCATACGAGTGTTATAGAAGAAAAGCCATGCAAGCAGCAGAGAACTTCAATGCAACTTTGAAAGACAAGGGCATCAAAGAAGGAGATCTTGTGCTAAGGTATGACAGTCGACTTGATAATTGGTTTGATGCCAAGTTTGAAACTAGATGATGGCAGGGACCATACATTGTCAAGAAGGTTTTCAACTCTAGCTATTATCAGCTCATGGATTTGGATGGCAAGGAACAATCTAAGAAGGTTAATGGCTACAGACTCAAGCCATACTTGAGTCGCATTCTACTGATAGACTTACAAAAGCAACCACAAAAAGGAGATAAAAGGGCATGTAAGTTATGTGGTTTGAGTGATGGATGTGGTGCAAAACACAAGGAACAGAAGAAAGATGGACAAGAGAACCACATTACACCACTTGCTTTAGAAGGCCTACATTATGATGGTACATGAATATACCATCATCTAGGGGGAGGGCTAAATGATAGCCATTTTCTCGGCTATCCACATTACCACAAGGAGCTACCTCGGCCAAGGAAACACATAAACTCTTTGTCATAAATACCTTTTCACTGTAAATAGACGTGTGTGCATTAGGGACTTTACCCATATCTTCTATATATTTTTTATATTATTAAAAAAAAGTTTTTACTAGCTACTCATCAAAAATAAATAAAATTATTACGGTCCATTTTGTGTAAATATTTCATTTTATATAAGGGCCTAAATATGGGGGTCTCTATTTTCTCTAGTTATGTAAATACTTCATTAGGTGTGTATTACAAAACCTAAATATATTTTTATTTATTTATTACTATTATTATTATTCTTCATAATACTTTTGGACCATCATTATACATATGCTTCAACTTCACCATGCATAAGTAAATCCTATGCCCTCACATTTCTACCCACACCATGTAGAAAGCCTACTACCCAAATCACTTTTTTCCTTAGACTATTTCATCTTTTATTCTCTCATCTACCCTAAAATAATGAGGGTCTCCCTCCCTTTTGACCCTTTTATATACAAAAAAGGGTCTCCCTCCCTTTTTTGTACATATTTTTTACTATTAAATATTTTATATATTTTTATTAAATACTTTTTTATATATCAATTATTTTTGTATATTTTATTCATAATTAGATCTCTTTGTTTATTTTATTTTCCTATCATAATAACCATATTATCATAATATGTTGACTAGTTAAATACTAGCTTGTTTTTTCTTATTATGTAAATCCTTTATAAAATGGAAAAAATCTCCTCCATGCAAATTTCCACATACACTTGAGTCTCTAAGGTCACGGTATGATGTATTGGGGGGCTCACTCTTGGAGCTATCAAAAAATTCCACCAATGGGGACCCACACAAAGATTTTAAAAAATTCAAAAAATACATGATTCTGCTGAATTTTTTGCGCCCGCCTCCACTCCGAATTTGGACTGGTCATCAAAAGACAAAAGTTAGCTCAGGAGTCAGGAATATGCTCAATTGTTTTGAGAATTTTTAGAGCTAATGGCGGTGAGATATGAATTTTTTATTGGACCCCAGTCTCTGCCCACTTTTTGGCAAGGTACACCTAGTCTCTTCTCACCTCCCTTACACATTCATCACCTACACACTTACTCATTTCCTTCTCACGCCATCAAACCTGCAAACTTCATGTCCTCTCTCACCCTCTCCACCTTTTCCCTCTCCTTTCATCTCCTTCCCTACTACTCCCATATCACTAACTTTTTTTCCCAATCTCAAAAAATACATAAAAATTTAGCATGAATGTATCATATTAACCTCTACAAATATGGGGTTTCCATCTACAAAAAACCCCATGTTCTTCACCTCAATCAACTTTTGTGGGCGTCAAATGCAAGAAGGAGATTGGCAGTTAACTTAAAGATCTACACATGGGAGAATCCAAGATTCTTCGAGCTTTCAACCACACAAAGGATCTTTCCAAATCTTTACTCCTCTCACTCAACCTCTCAGCCCTTCTAACCCATTTGTACATTGTACTACTAACCTTTTATAGTGATTACTAACTACTAGCCACTAACATATGTAAATAAGCACCCACTCTACTACTTTTTGAGTAGGCATTACTACAAGTTATTTGCTCAACCTCTACATCACACTCTCCTCTCATCCTCAATAGTTCTCTCACCTTGAGCCCACATCCATGTGACTCAAGGGATAAGAAGAGGCCCACTCTCATTCCAAAATAAAAAATCCATAATCTATGATTTCTCATAATAAAATTGATTAGGCTTAATCCTAATTGGGGCTTCTCAAACCTATAAATAGAGCCCCTCCATTCCTTGTGAAAGGGGGATTACACACATTGTACACCACTCCCAACTCTAGTGTGTAAGGAGATAGTGAACTTGTGAGCTCTCTCTATACATCAATACCTTTGATTGCATAGAGAAGCTTGAAGCTAGTCATGTCATTGTGAGGGCTTGAGTGATGCTATACTCCCTATCATAATTGTATCTTGCCTTTATTACATAAATAAGATTAGTAGTTTGGGTGCAATTGTGTACAAAATCTTGGACTCCTACATCTCCAAAGTTGATTTAGCAAAGCGGTCCGATGTTTACTCAATCCTTGTATTTTGTGGTGTGATTTTATGCTTGGAGGCTTGAGGGCTTGTTTTTGATTTGTTGCCTTTCAATTCATGGTAAGAGGGTTGTATGGTGAGGGCTCCCGTAACCTTAAGACCAAGTGCATAGCGACAACAAAATCAAGCTTATATTGTCTCTCTAAGTTCTTCTCCAAGTTTGGTGTGCATCTATTTGTGTTATGTTAGTCTCCTCCATACACAATATCATATGTTATGAGTGTTTGTTGAGAGTGTGTGTGCCTTTTGATTGATGTATATGGTTAGCTTGTGTATCGATTTGCTACAAGGAAAGATTTTGGTGTCCTAGTTCACACACATAACTAGGTGGTGCCCCTTTTCTTATTGGGTGTGTGGTTTTGGGGTTCTTATGTTTGTATTGCGTTGTGCCCCAAGCCCATTGAGCAACACGGGAGCCTTGAGGAGTGCTTAGAGGCTGCTCTTCTTGTTGCCCGCCCCCGGACCGCCTCAGTATCTGCATGTAAACTGTCTCCAAATACCATTCTTCTTCAAAAATTCAGAGAACTCATTGGAGAAGTACTCTCCCCCTCCATCTGACCTTAGGAACTTTACATATTTCCCTGTTTGCTTTTCAACCAAAACTCTGAAATTTTGAAAGTGAGTGAACACCTCACTCTTCTCCTTCATGAAATATACCCACACTTTCCTTGTGTGGTCATCAATGAAGGTCACATAATACCTACAGCCTCCCATAGACATGGTCTTCGTAGGACCCCATACATCTGAATGCACAACATCTACTGCATTTCTGCTCACATATTTGTTACATGGAAATATATGCTTTGTTTGCTTTCCAAATTGGCATGCTTCACATATTCTCTGCATACCTTCCACTCTAAACTTTGGCAGCCCTATCACAATTCCTTTTGTCTGCATAGACTTCATTCTCTGCACATTCACATGTCCAATTCTTTTATGCCAAATGTCTGTGCCTGCAACAATTCCTGAACTATTTGCAAACATTGCAGCACTCATTTTAGGCATGTCTACATTCAACGTAAACATTCTGCCCACTCTGTTGCCTTTTGCAACCAACCTGCACTTGTCTTTAAAGTCTTCAACATAATAACCATCAGGGTTAAACCGAACCTACAAACCCTGCTCAATCATCTGGCCAACTGAAACCAGATTCTTTGTTATGTTCGGAACGTGAAGTACATCTGTAAGGCACTTCACTTTGCTATCCTGCATAGACAATGGCACATCTCCAACATCGGCAATTGGATGAGCAGTGTCATCCCCTGTTTCCCGTAGAGCTCCCGATAAGGGTGTAGTCACCAACACAAATAGGGAGAGTAGTTTAAGCTCTTACCCTCGTACCGTTTCCTGTGGTTCTCTTGCTTGCAGCTCATCCCTTCAGGCTCTGATACCATGAAAAGATACAAGGGGGAAGAGAGCTTGAGCTCTTGCAAGCACACACACACTCACAAAACCCTAATAGAGAACACACAAGGTGAGAGGCTAAAAATCTTCTTCTTCTTCACTCAACACTCAACACACCATATACAAGATAAGAGTACACACAATATGAAAGGTGCTCAACCAAATACATACAAGGGTTCTCTATAGTGTGAACCCAACTAAATGAGCTGGCGCTATAACTATGCCAGTCTCTAGAATGGCTGTCACACAGCCTGTCATCCCACTGGGCCGCATATCACCCAAGATCTCACCAACCATGCCAGTGGTGTAAGTGTGGGGCCTATCCCCCAGGCGGGTCATCAGTATCCACCACCTCACTAGACGAGCTCGATATCTCAACAAGTATAATGATACACGTGGATGCTTTTATTGTGGTAAGCCTGGACATGTGCAGGCAGATTGTTATAAGAAGCAGGCTGACATGTAAAATGGAAAATTACAGCAAAACAACTATACATCCTCGAGCAGAAACAATGAGGATAATGAAAGGTTGTTTGTTATGCAGCATGTTATTAATGCCATGTCTGAAAATGTAGAAGTAGCACATAAAGATGATGTATGGTACGTTGATTCAGGTGCTTCGAACCACATGACAAGTCATGGGGAGTGGTTCAAGAAGGAGATGAAGAACCTTGAAAGACCAGGTTTTGTGGAAACAGGGGATGACACTGCTCATCCAATTGCCCATGTTGGAGATGTGCCATTGTCTATGCAGGATGGCAAAGTGAAGTACCTTGCAGATGTACTTCATGTTCCGAACATAACAAAAAATCTGGTTTTAGTTGGCCAGATGATTGAGTAGGGTTTGCAGGTTCGGTTTAACCCTGATGGTTATTATGTTGAAGACTTTAAAGACAAGTGTGTAGGTTGGTTGCAAAAAAAGGCAACAGATTGGGAAGAACGTTTACGTTGAATGTAAACATGCCTGAAGTGAGTGCTGCGATGTTTGCAAATGGTTCAAGAATTGTTGCAGACACAGACATTTGGCATAAAAGAATTGGACATGTGAATGTGCAGAGACTGAAGTCTATGCAGACTAAAGGAATTGTGACAGGGCTGCCAAAGTTTAAAGGTAAAGGTATGCATAAAATATATGAAACATGCCAATTTGGAAAGCAAACAAAGCATGTATTTCCACATAATAGATATGTGAGTAGAAATGCACTAGATGTTGTGCATTCAGATGTATGGGGTCCTACGAAGACCATGTCTATGGGAGGCTGCAGGTATTATGTGACATTTATTGATGACCACACAAGGAAAGTGTGGGTATACTTCATGAAGGAGAAGAGTGAGGTGTTCACTCACTTTCAGAATTTCAGAGTTATGGTTGAAAAGCAAACAGGGAGATATGTAAAGTGCCTAAGGTCAGATGGAGGGGGAGAGTACTTCTCCAATAATTTTTGAAGAAAAATGGTATTCGGAGACAGTTTACATGCAGATACACTTCGCAGCAAAATGGAGTTGCTGAGCAAAAAAACAGGCACATTGTTGAGATTGCACCAGCATTGATGGAAGAGAAGAATATGCTGCATAGCTATTGGGCTGAGGCTGTTTCTACAGCAGTTTACATCATGAATAGGACTCCAACTGCAGCCATACATGATGTAACTCTAGAGGAGAGGTTTACTGGCAGAAAACCTGATTTGTCTCATCTAAAAGTTTTTGGATACATTGCATATGTACATGTGCCAGATGAGCTGAGAACCAAGCTGGATCCAAAAGCTGAAAAATGTGTAATTATTGGATATTCCCTTGAGCAAAAGGGATACAGGTGTTATAACCCTGCTACACGTGAGTTGAGGGTAAGCAGGGATGTTGTCTTTGATGAGATGAGCAGCTGGTATGCTGCTGAAAAAGAAGCTGTTGGGGCTGATGTGAGTAGAAATGTGGTTGCACAGAATGCAAGTCAGCAATCACAGTCTTTGAGTGGACCAGGAGAGTCCTCATCGAGTGGTTCAGTTGATAGACCATGGAGTGGTAGGCTACATCATAATACCAGTCCTACATCATGTAAAGGAAAAGAGAAAGTGGTTCAGCCCCTTAGTATGCCTGACATTTTTGCAGGGCATTCTCATGTTCAGAGATGAGCCTTGATGAGGAGCTTGGGATCCCAGCTACACTATGAGAACACCTGGTGTAAAGAAGGCTATGGAAGCCATGAATGAAAAGCTGCGAAGATCTGGGAGAGTGAAGAACCCTGTGCAGAGGTTTACCTATGATGGTTATGTGGCACATCACTATGCATTCATGGCAAAGGTTGTGCAGGTTGTAGAGCCCACATGCATTGATGAGGCTGTTGGAAATGTGTGTTGGGAGAAAGCTATGGATGACGAGATGGATGCACTATATGGAAATGAGACTTGGGATTTAGTGCAATTGCCTGAAGGCAAGAAATCCATTGGATGCAAGTGGGTGTACAAAGTAAAACATAACAGTGATGGAAGCACATGCAGGTACAAGGCTAGATTGGTAGCCAAAGGATATGCGCAGACATATGGCATTGATTATGAGGAAACTTTCAGCCCAGTTGCCAAGATGGCAACAATGAGAGTTGTGATAGCAGTGGCTGTGTCAAAGCAATGGTCTTTACATCAGATGGATGTAAAGAATGCATTCTTGCATGGGGATTTGCAGGAAGAGGTGTATATGTTACAGCCACCTGGTTATGAGGATGTGAGTCACCCCGAGCGGTTGAAGAAAGCCTTGTATGGCTTAAAACAAGCACCAAGAGCATGGTCCGACAAGATTTCTGAATATATTGTCACTATTGGCTTTCATGTAGCCAATGCAGATTTCTCACTATATGTGAGACACGGTGATAGAGGGGTTGTGCTTGTTGTCATCTATGTAGATGACTTGATCATTATGGGGGACCATGATGTAGAGATCTTTGATGTAAAGATCTTGCTTAGACAGAAGTTTGAGATGAAGGATTTGGGGGAGCTCAGATATTTCTTGGGCATTGAGGTGATTAGGTCACCATATGGTATTGGATTACTGCAAAGACAGTATGGCTTGGACATGTTGTCCAAGTATGGTATGACAGGCTATAAGCCTATTTTAATGCCATTGGATCAGAATGGCAAGTTGAGTGTGCAGACTCAGGAGAGATTTTGGAGGATCCTACTATGTATAGGCGCATAGTAGGAAGCTTGATCTACATGATGATCACTAGGCCAGATTTGAGCTATGCCGTTGGGTTGGTGAGTTAGTTTATGCAAGTTCCTCGGAAGCCGCATTTGGATGCATTGAGACACATACTGAGGTATGTGAGGTCTACTTTGCATTGTGGACTATTTTACGAAACTGGGACAGAGATATGTGTACATGGATGCACAGATGGTGATTGGGCTGGTAGTATCTCAAATAGGAGATCTACTAGTGATTTCATGTTTTCTTTGGGGAGTGCTGCTATGACTTGGAGCAGCAAGAAGCAGCCTACGGTTGCTCTATCCAATATACAGAGGCTGAATACAGAGGTGCTACTATGGCAGCATGTGAGGTAGCTTGGTTGAGAAAGCTACTTGCAGATTTGGGTCTATCAGTGGTGGATAGACAAGTTGTCATTTTCTATGACAACATTAGCAGTATACAGTTGGCCAGGAACCTAGTTTTTCATGCTCACATGAAGCATATAGAGGTCCACTTCCATTTTGTCAGAGAGAAAGTCTTGGCAGGAGACCTTAACCTTGTTTATGTCAGCACACACAGGATCAGGTAGCTGACATCTTCACCAAAGCATTGGGTAATATAGAGAAGCTCCGCAAATTCAAGGCTTTACGAGATGGAGTTGAGCTCGAGAGGGAGTGTTGAGATATCCAGCTCAGCCACCAGTGAGGCGGTAGACACTGGTGGGGGATAGGCCCCACCAGTGGTGTAAGTGTGGGGGATAGGCCCCACACTTACACCACTGGCATGGTTGGTGAGATCTGTTGAAAGAACGGTAGAGGGGGAGGAGACACACACACAGGAGAAAACCCTAATGTATATTGCAAACCCTAACCATAGAGGGAAGCCATGTCCCTTCTCACACAAAGCATAATGCCATAATCCATAATACACACAACACTATGAGTTGTGTCCACACACATCTAACCCTAGCTAATGTCCACACACTATGACCAGCTAGACACGCAGTCATTTATGTCTCACACATGTTCCTACCTAACATGCCAGCACATAGCATAGCTGGCTCACACAGACATCGAGCTTGAATCTCAACAGCCCCTCTCAAGCTCATGATGTACTGCCGATGAAGATGTAGATGAGCTTGGGATATCAAGACTCTCAACACTCCCCCTCAAGCTCATCCCATGTACTCCCAACATAGTCCAGAAGTACTCAAAATTCTCCCTGCTAAGTGGCTTCGTAAAGATATCAAGCCACCTGCTCATCAGTCTTCACATACTGAAGATCAACTATACCATCCAGCACCTTCTCTCTGAGAAAGTGATAATGGGGACCTCTATGTGTTTGGTCCTCGCATGAAACACTGGATTCTTGGCCAACTGTATACTGCTCATGTTGTCACAATGAATGACAACTTTGCCATCAATAGGCTCACATAAATCTGCCAAGAGACCCTTTAACCATACTGCCTCACAAGTAGCAATGGCTGCACCCCTGTATTCAGCCTCTGGTACTGGATAAAGCAACTGTAGGTTGCTTCTTGCTACTCCAACTCACCATGGCACTTCCAAGTGTAAAAGCATATCCACTAGTAGACCTCCTGTCATATGCGCTACCTGCCCAATCAGCATCTGTGTAGCCATGTATGTCCAAGCTTTTACCACTCTCATAAAGTAGACCATAATGTGCAGTGGTCTTCACATATCTCATGATGCGTCTCACTGCATCCAAATGTGGTTTTCTGGGGCTCTGCATAAACTGGCTTACTAGCCCCACAGCATAACTCAAATCCGGGCGTGTGATAGTCATGTAAATGAGACTACCAACCGTCTTTCTATACATAGAAGGGTCATCCAACTCATCACCATAATCAGCCCGCAACTTCACATTTTGCTCCAAAGGTATACTCATAGGCTTACACCCTGTCATGCCATACTTTGCCAATATATCCAATGCATATTGGCGCTGTACTAACCATGTACCTGCATGATCTTTGAGCACTTCAATTCCAAGAAAGTATCTTAACTCACCAAGGTCTTTCATGTCAAATTGCCTACTTAAAGCTTTCTTGACCTGCATCACATCTGCACCATGATTACCTGTGATAATCAAGTCATCCACATAGATGACGAGTAAAACAATCCCATGCTCTGTCTTCTTCACATAGAGTGAAGAATCTGCTGTAGAAATCTGAAAACCAAGTGAGATAAGATATCTGCTCATCTTATCACTCCAAGCACGAGGTGCTTCTTCAGACCATACAATGCCTTTTTCAATCTGCATACGTGAGTGGGATATCTTGGGTGTACATACTCTTCTGGCTGTGCCATATACACTTCCTCTTGTAGATCTCCATTTAGAAATTCATTCTTGACATCCATTTGATGCAGCCATTAGCTGTAGCCATAGCAATGACTGCTCTCACTGTGCCCATCTTAGCCACTGGACTAAACGTCTCATCATAGTCCAATCCTTGGGTCTGTGCATAACCCTTTGCTACCAATCTTGCTTTATGTCTCTCAATAGAACCATCAGATTTGCACTTCACTTTGTACACCCATTTACAGCCAATAACATTCTTGTCCTTTGGTAATGCAACCAAGTCCCATGTGTCATTATGGACCAATGCGTCCATCTCAACATCCATTGCTTTCTCCCATACATGCTCTCCAATAGCCTCTGTATAGCATGTAGGTTCCACATGCTTCACCATAGATGTCTTATATGCATAGTGCATAGCAAAATCTCGATATGTCAATTTGTCAACTGGATATCTGACTCTCTGGGATCTCCGTAACTCTAGCATGTGGTGGCACATATCTATCCTGTCTAGCACCAGGTGTGCGTAAAACAGGTATGCCAAGCTCCTCATCCAAACTCTCTGAACTAGATGACTCATAACCTGTGATTCCAATTCCTTCGACCTTCTTCTTTTCTCTATCCATAGCACTACTCCCAGTGCTCACACTCTCATGCCTCAAACGTCTTGACCATGGACGTACACTGCTACTCTCAGCTTCTGCTGCTGCTGCTGGCCCAGACATAGAAGTAGAACTAGAACTTGCTTGTGGTGGCAAGTTCACATGCACATCAGCCTCAAGTGACTCAATGACACCCTCATCTTTTGCTTTGTACCAACTCATCTCGTGAGATGACCACTTGTCTAGTTTGTGGGTTGTAACATTTGTATGCCTTTTGATCCTGTGCATATCCAACAAATACACATTTCTCTGCCTTAGGATCCAACTTCCTTCTTCTTTCATCAGGCACATGTACATAAGCTATGCATCCAAAAACTTTGAGGTGTCCAATGTCTGGCCTATAACCTGTAAGCCGCATCTCTGGCGTGCTTCCATAAATGGCTGCTGTAGGTGTTTTGTTCAATATATACACTGCAATAGCACATGCTTCTGCCCAATAATAATCTGGCATGCTCTTTTCATTGAGCATTGCCCTTGCCACTTCACATATGACTCTATTCTTTCTCTCAGCCACACCATTCTGCTGAGGTGTATACCTGCAAGTCAATTGTCTTCTTATTCCATGCTTCCTCAAGAAATGCTCAAAATCTTTTGAGGTGTATTCACCACCTCCATCTGTCCTCAAACATTTAATCCAACAGCCATATTGCTTTTCTGCAAAAGCTTTGAAATCCATGAACTTTTCCAACACTTCACTCTTCTCTCTGAGAAAGTATATCCATGTCATCCTGCTGAAATCATCAATGAATGTAACATAGTATAAACTGCCTTTGATAGATGGGTTTTGTGCAGGACCCCATACATCACTATGTACGATCTCAAGTGGCCTGCTACTCATATTTCCTTCTCTAGGAAACCTCAACCTTGCCTGCTTTCCAAACTGACAGGCTTCACAAACATGCATATTTCCATCATATTTGAATCTAGGCAATTCACTGACAATGCCTCTCGTCTGCATGTTCTTTAACCTTTGTATATTGACATGTCCAATCCTCTTATGCCACATATCAATGTCCTGTACCACATTTTTGCTCTTAGAGAACATGGCTAATTTTAGCTCAGGAATTCCAGCATCTAGCTTAAACAATCTGCCTTCTTTCTTGCCTTTGGCAATGACTCTACATCCATGTTTGAAATCCTCAACGAAGCAACCATGCTCGTTGAAACGAACCTGTAATCCCTGTTCCACCATTTGACCAACTGAGGCCAAGCTCTTTGTGATAGAAGGCACGTACAATACATCAGACATAGATTTTGTTTGACCATTGTGCATAACCAATGGTACACTTCCAACATGTGTAATGACATGCTGGGTATCATCACATATCTCCACATAGCCTTTTACATCCATAGGCTTCATATGCTTAAACCATTCTCCATGACATGTCATATGGTTTGATGCTCCTGAGTCCATATACCATGTGTCATCATTCTCAGCATTTGTCGTCATAGAACCCACAACATGCTTCATGGCAAACAAATGATTTGCAGTGCCATCATTACTGCTTGATGCATAATTTCCACCACCATGTTGTGCATAATTTCCACCATAATGACCACCACGTTGTGCTCTACCCCCTCTCAAATCATTCTGTTTGCGGAAACAATCTCTCGCCATATGTCCAAATTTGCCACAATAATGGCATTCAACATCTTGCATAGAATTTTGTTGGCCTTGCCAACGTCCTCGCTGCCTCTTTGAGGGGTATATCCACGACCACCTCGAGCACCATATGAAGGCTGAAAATTCTGTTGTGGAGGCGTGTCCTGCCATCCACGACCATTACCACCACGTCCACGTGATGCGAATCTCCCCCTGCCTCTAAAGCCTCTCTGAGAATAGAAAGCCTGATTTCTGCCATTATCATCATGGCTAGTAGATGCATCCAGAAATGAATCATTGAGTTTGATTTTCTCAACCAGCAAGAGTGAAACCAACTCATCAAAGTCTGGTAAACCTGTAATCCTCACTGAGATAGATGTATCAAAAGATTTGTATTCCTTGCCAAGACCATGCAAGGTAATATCCACCAAATCATCATCAGGCATGGGGGCATTTATTGTCGCCAATGCATCTGCAAACTTCTTGATTTCTTGCACATAATCATGTATGCTCCTTTTATTCCTTTTCACATTATGTATCTGCTATTGCAACTGAGACTTGCGAGCACTCATGTCTGTATCAAACATCTTTACCAAAGTACCCCATGCATCTTTGGGATTCTCCGCATCCTGTATGTGTATGAGCATAGCATCAGAAATACATATAGATAGATAACGTAGCACTTTGAATGCTCTTTCTGACCATTGCTTATGAGCAATAACCTGCTACTGTGTAGGTGGTCGGGGTAGCTCAGGCTTTGGCTCAGCACTTGTAATGAGATTCCAAAATCCTTTTCCTTTCAAGAAACTTTTTATCCTGTACTTCCATGCCTGGAAGTTCTTCCTATCTAGCTTTTCACCAACAATCTGTACTGGATTATCCGACATGTTTGCTTAATGTGCACCTTCCACACTCATCCAAATCTATAACCGAACCTTCCTCAGCTCAACCACACTCCAATGAGTGTTCCAGATACTCCAAGGTAACCACAAATCTTCAAATTTGATGTAGAAAATCAACCTGTATGCATCCAAAATGAACTGGCTCACGCAGTCCGAGATACCCTGCTTTGATGCCAATTCCAAGGCTCCAAATCACAATGTAGTGATGCAATCAAGTATGGACAACTTGCATTGACACCTAAACAACCTCAATGTTGAATATCAGCACCATCTGACATGTGTATAGATCAATTTTTGAAAACTCCTTTCTCTGTTTTGGAAAAAACTAGAAAAACCAAAAAAACCAGTAGTAAAATGGCTCTAATTTCTTCAATATTTGTCCAAATTGAGCAACCAGGCATTAATTAGCTTAGAAATAGTGTCCATCAACTCCATGTAAGAGGAATTTGTCCATTTGTTTAAGACCAAAGATTAATTGCTCAATTAAAAATGCTCTGTTTCTCTGCAACCAGTGGACAGCCTATTTTAATCAGCTCATTCCTAGCTCAATTGATGATAATTGATCAAACCAATCACATAGCCCTCTTCTCCAATGTGTGTAGCAACCAATTGCTAAAGAAATTTTGGAAGTAATCAACCAACCAAGTAATAATCGGCCTCCTTGCTTCAAATATATCACAATTCTGCTCTGTTTTCTCTGTGCTGGCTGCGCCGCCTGCTCTACAGTGATTTGGGAAGGTTTGAAGTACTATTTGATGATGGGTTTGATTCCCCAACACACTTGGGTATGTGTGCAACCAGTAAATGGTTGGATTTTTGCCAAAAACACGCTCCAAATGCTTCAATTTTTGACTTGCTTTTCTCTGTTTTGTGAGAGCTCAAAAACCAAAAATTTTCATACATTCATATGCATCCAAATTGCTCCAAAATGAGTTTAGGGCTTGCATAGGAGTTGCCAATACATCTCTCATTGTCAGATACATGTTTTTTTTGCCAGATTTGCATGTATTTCCACCATACATCAATGCTTTCAAGCTTTAATGGAAAGCTTCCAAAAACCAGAAATTTGCTTTGCTTTGATTTGCTCTAACTTGCTTTGTTTTTGCCTGTATCACCTGCAATCCGCTCAAGGATGTTTAGAAGACCTTATCCGATAGGCCAAGCTCTCAAATCTGATAAGAATCGGTGTGCTCCAAGCTTCACAGCTTCAATGGCTAGCTTCACAGCTTCTCTTCACAGCTTCTTCTCCCTCTTCACTCACTCACTCATAAACCCTAATAAACAGCACAAGGCTCTGATACCATGTTGAAAGAACGGTAGAGGGGGAGGAGACACACACACACAGGAGCAAACCCTAATGTATATTGCAAACCCTAACCATAGAGGGAAGCCATCTCCCTTCTCACACAAAGCATAATGCCATAATCCATAATACACACAACACTATGAGTTGTGTCCACACACATCTAACTCTAGCTAATGTCCACACACTATGACCAGCTAGACACGCGGTTATTTATGTCTCACACATGTTCCTACCTAACATGCCAGCACATAGCATAGCTAGCTCACACTGACATCGAGCTTGAATCTCAACAAGATCATGGGTGATATGCGGCCATCACATCATCCTATCACATCCACATCCACATCCCTTTACATCACATTCTTTCACATACATATCCACATCCATTTACATCACATCACATCCTATCACATTCACATCCACATAAAACGCATTTAGGGAATGTCTGGACCTTCATTTTTTAGCTTGTAGGCGTTCACAAGAATTGAAGTAAGTTTTGATTCTCTGGCAAAACTCTATTTTTGGAATTGCAAGAAGGGCGATTGGTTGTGAAGACATTGTGTGTACTGCAAAGAGGTATTAAAGTTGTCATTGGGTGTATGTATGTAAATTGAGGTCACTAGTTTGTGACAGTTGGGTGCAGTATACTAAGAATATAGCAGTTTGTGTAGGTCAAACAAGAGTGCTATTTTTTGGTAAATTTGTGTTGCAGATAAGATGTCGAATGATGGAATAAACTAGATTGTTGTAGAGAAGCTTAACAAGAACAACTTCTATGCTTGGAGGTCTAGATTGACAAATTTCCTGATGGAAAAAGGTTACTACATTGAAGGTGAATGATACATGAGGCTAATTTTACTATGGTAAGCCTAGACATGTGTAGGTAGATCGCTATAAGAAATGGAGTAACATGCGAAATGGAAAAGTGCAACAAAATAACTTTGCATTCTCTAGCAAAAATAATGAGGATAATGAGAAGTTGTTTGTTATGCAACATGTAGTTAATGATGTAGTAGCATGTGAGGATGATGTATGGTATGTTGATTCAGGTGCTTTGAACCACATGACAAGTCATGGTGGCGAGTGGTTCAAGGAAATGAAGAGTCTTGATGAAAGACCAGGTTTTGTTGAAATAGGGGGTTGACACTGCTCATTCGATTGCCCATGTTGGAAATGTGCCATTGTCTATGGAGGATGGTAAGGTGAAGGAACTTACAAATGTACTTCATGTTCCAAACATTACAAAAAATCTGGTTTCAGTTGGCTATAGATGAGTGATCAAGGTTTGCAAGTCCGGTGTAACCCTAATGGTTGTTATGTAGAAGACTTTAAAGATAAGTGTAGGTTGGTTGCAAAAGGCAACAGAGTGGGCAGAATGTTTACATTGAATGTAAATATGCCTAAAGTGAGTGCTGCACAATGTTTGTAAATGGTTCATGAGGTGTTGCAAATACAGACACATTGAGAATTGGGCATGTAAATGTGCAAATAATTAAGTCTATGTAGACTAAGAAATTGTGCCAAGGCTGCCTAAGTTTAAGGTTGAAGGTATGCAGAAAGTATGTGAAGCATGTCAATTTGGAAAGCAAACAAAACATGTATTTATACATGACAGAAATGTGAGCAGGAATGTTCTAGATGTTCTGCATTCAAATGTATGGGGTCTTGCAAAGACTATGTCTATGGGTGGCTGAAGGGACTATGTAACATTCATTAATGACCACACGAGGAAAGTGTCGGTGCATTTCATGAAGTAGAAGAGTGAAGTGTTCACTCATTTTCAAGTGATGGTTGTTTTGAAAAATAGACATGAAAGCATGTGAAGTGCCTAAGGTCAGATGGAAGGGGAGAATACTTCTCCAATGAGTTCTCTGAATTCTGGCAAAAGAATGGCGTTCAGAAACAATTTACATGTAGATACACTCTGCAGCAAAACGGAGTTACTGAGCAGAAAAATAGGCACATTGTAGAGATAGCACATTGTTTATATCAGAACAGGACTCCTACTAGAGTCATACACGATGTAACGCTAGAGGAGAAGTTTATTGGCAAGAAACTTGATTTGTCTCACTTGAAAGATTTTGGATGTATTGCATTGATAGTAGAGAAGAATATGCTGTATAGCTATTGGGCTGAGGCTATGTCTACATCAATTTATATCATGAACAAGACATCTACTGGAGTCATATATGATGTAACGATAGAGGAGAAGTTTACTGGCAAGAAACCTAATTTGTCTCACTTGAAAGTTTTTGGATGTATTGCATATGTGCATGTGCCAGATGAGTTGTGTACCAAGCTAGATCCAAAGGTATAAAAAATGTGTGTTTATTGGGTATTCCCTTGAGCAAAAAGGATATAGATGCTATAATCCTACAACACGTGAATTGAGGGTAAGCAAGGATGTTGTATTTAATGAGATGAGTAGCTGGTATATTATTGAAAAAGATGTTGTTGGGGATGATGATGTAAGTGGAAACATGGTTGCATAGAATGCAAGTCAGTAAATCACACTCTCATTGAGTGGACCATGAGAGTTCTCATCCAGCGGTTCTATCATAGACCATGGAGTGGCAGGTTGCATCATAATATCAGTCCTGGAAATGTAGTTGGTATATTACATAAAGGCAAAGAGAAAGTGGTTGAGCCCTTGGTATGCTTGATATTTCTACAAGGCATTCTCTTATTGATGAAAATTCTAGTGGCTTGGAGATGAGCCTTGATGAGGAGCTTGGGATTATAACAATGAGGACACCTGGTATAAAGAAGGCTATGGAAGCCATGAATGCAAAGTTATGAAGATCTTGAAGAGTCAAAAACCCGGTGCAGAGGTTGACTTATAATGGTTATGTGGCACATCATTATGCTTATATGGAAAAAGTTGTGCAGGTTGTATAACCCACATGTTTTGATGAGGCTATTAGAAATGTGTGTTGGGAGAAAGCTATGGATGGCGAGATGGAGGCATTGTATGGAAATGAGACTTGGGATTTGGTGCCATTGCCTGAAGGCAATAAAGCTATTGGTTGTAAGTGGGTGTATAAGGTGAAACATAACAATGATAGTAGCATAAGTAGGTACAAGGCTAGATTGGTAAGATATGCACAGACACATGGGATTGATTATGAGGAGACATTTTTCCCAATTGCAAAGATGGCAACTGTGAGAGCTATGATTGTGGGTGGCTGCACAATGAAAGGCTGGTTTTTACATTAGATGGATGTAAAAAATGTGGGTGGCTGCATAGTGAAAGGCTGGTTTTTACATCAAATGGATGTAAAAAATGTGTTCTTGCATGGTAACTTGCAAGGAGAAAAGTATATGGACCAGCCACCTGGTTTTGAGGATAAAGGTCACCTAGAGTATGTATGTAAGCTTCGTAAGGCTTTTTATGGGCTGAAGCAAGCTCCACAAGCATGGAATGACAAGATTGATGAGTATCTTATCACCATTGGCTTTTATATATGGCAGATGCAGATCACTCTTTGTATGTGCACAAGAGTGATAAGGATATTGTGATTATCACCATCTATGGAAATGAACTTATTGTTAGGGGTGACAACTTGGATGAGATGGAGCATGTGAAAAGTCTTCTCAAAAGGAAGTTTGAGATGAAGGATTTAGGAGATCTACGCTACTTTTTGGGAGTTGAGGTCATTCACACACCTATCTGATGGTATTTGGCTGATTGTAAGTCAATGTCAGTGCCATTAGATCAAAATGGCAAGCTTAGTGCGGATGCAAGTTATTAGATCAAAATGGCAAGCTTAGTGCGGATGCAAGTTATGTGTTGGAGGATCCCACTATGTACAGGAAGATTGTGGGGAGTTTGATCTATGTCATGATCACAACAGGCCAGATTTGAGTTACATTGTTAGCTTAGAGAGCCACTTAATAGCGTAAACCACATCTTGACAGTGTGCAACACACACTTCAGTATTTGAGGGCCACTGTTGATTATGCATTATTTTATGCAGTAGGTGTATCATTGGAGCTATATGGATACAGAGATGTAGATTGGGCAGGTAGCATCTCAGACGCGACAAGAGATCTTCTAATGGATTTATGTTTTTATTGGGGAGTGTTGCTACTATGACATGGAGCAAAAAGAAGCAACCCAAAGTTTCCTTGTCAAGTACAAAGGAGCTATGGTGGCAGCGTGTGAGGTAGCTTGGTTACGCAAGCTACTGCTAATTTTGGGTTGCATGTGGAGAGAAAGGTTGTCATATATTGTGACAACCTTAGTAGTATATAGTTGGCTAGGAACCCAATTTTCCATGCGCGAATGAAACACATTGAGGTACATTACCACTTTATCACGGAGGGAGTCTTGGCAGGCGACATCGACTTGGCCTACGTCAGCACACAAGATCAAGGCGCTGATATCTACACGAAAGTCTTAGGAGCTGAGAAGCTCCACAGATTTTGAGATATGCTTGGAGTTCATGAGGTGGAGTTCAGCTTGAAGGGGAGTGTTGAGATGTCAAGCTCAACTTGAGTTGACACTCACGAGGCGTTTGCATGACCATTCCACATTTACATCATCACTGGTAGGTTTGGTAATTGGCATCGACATATCCTCACCTGAGATTCTACACAGCTGGACTACACCAACTAGTCCACACCTACCCACTTCCCTTGTATCTTTTCACAAAGGACATTATTTACTCTCTTGTGTCAACTATTGGTGAATTTTAGAATGGCCCTAGTTTTGAAAGAACGGTAGCGGAGGAGGAGACACACACACAAGAGCAAACCCTAATGTATATTGCAAACCCTAACCATAGAGGGAAGCCATGTCCCTTCTCACACAAAGCATAATGCCATAATCCATAATACACACAACACTATGAGTTGTGTCCACACACATCTAACCCTAGCTAATGTCCACACACTATGACCAGCTAGACACGCAGTCATTTATGTCTCACACATGTTCCTACCTAATCTGCTAGCACATAGCATAGCTGGCTCACACTGACATCGAGCTTGAATCTCAACAGTCCCTCTCAAGCTCATGATGTACTGCCAATGAAGATGTAGATGAGCTTGGGATATCAAGACTCTCAACACTCCCCCTCAAGCTCATCCCATGTACTCCTAACATAGTCCGGAAGTACTCAAACTTCTCCCTGCTAAGTGGCTTCGTAAAGATGTCTGCCACCTGCTCATCAGTCTTCACATACTGAAGATCAACTGTACCATCCAGCACCTTTTCTCTGACAAAGTGATAATGGACCTCTATGTGTTTGGTCCTCGCATGAAACACTGGATTCTTTGCCAATTGTATACTACTCATGTTGTCACAATGAATGACAACTTTGCCATCAAGAGGCTCACATAAATCTGCCAAGAGACTCTTTAACCATATAGCCTCACAAGTAGCAATAGCTGTACCCCTGTACTCAGCCTCTGTACTGGATAAAGCAACTGTAGGTTGCTTTTTGCTACTCCAACTCACCACAGCACTTCCAAGTGTAAAAGCATATCCACTAGTAGACCTCCTGTCATATGCGCTACCTGCCCAATCAGCATCTGTGTAGCCATGTATGTCCAAGCTTTTACCACTCTCATAAAATAGACCATAATGTGCTGTGGTCTTCACATATCTCATGATGTGTCTCACTGCATCCAAATGTGGTTTCCTGGGGCTCTGCATAAACTAGCTGACTAGCCCCACAGCATAACTCAAATCCGGGCATGTGATAGTCATATATATGAGACTACCAACCATCTTCTTGTACATAGAAGGATCATCCAATTCCTCGCCATTCACATTTTGCTCTAATGGTGTACTCATAGGCTTACACCCTGTCATGCCATACTTTGCCAACATATCCAATGCATATTGGCACTGTACTAACCAAGTACCTGCATGATCTTTCACCACTTCAATTCCAAGGAAGTATCTCAACTCACCAAGATCTTTCATGTCAAATTGCCCACTCAAAGCTTTCTTGACATGCATCACATCTGCACCATGATCACCTGTGATAATTAAGTCATCCACATAGATGACTAGTAAAACAATCCCATGCTGTGTCTTCTTCACATAGAGTGAAGAATCTGCTGTAGAAATCTGAAAACCAAGTGAGATAAGATATCTGCTCATCTTATCACTCCAAGAACGAGGTGCTTGCTTCAGACCATACAATGCCTTTTTCAACCTGCATACGTGAGTGGGATATCTAGGGTGTACATACCCTTCTGGCTGTGCCATGTACACTTCCTCTTGTAGATCTCCATTCAGAAATGCATTCTTAACATCCATCTGATGCATTTCCCAGCCATTAGCTGCAGCCATAGCAATGACTGCTCTCACTGTGCCCATCTTAGCCACTGGACTAAACGTCTCATCATAATCCAATCCTTGGGTCTGTGCATAACCCTTTGCTACCAATCTTGCTTTATGTCTCTCAATAGAACCATCAGATTTGCACTTCACTTTGTAAACCCATTTACATCCAATAACATTCTTGTCCTTTGGTAATGCAACCAAGTCCCACGTATCATTATGGACCAATGCGTCCATCTCAACATCCATTGCTTTTTCCCATACATGCTCTCCAATAGCCTCTGTATAGCATGTAGGTTCCACATGCTTCACCATAGATGTCATATATGCATAGTGCATAGCAAAATCTCTATATGTCAGCCTATCAACAGGATATCTGACTCTCTGGGATCTCCGCAATGCATGCGCGTCACTCTGTACACCTGTAACTCTAGCATGTGGTGGCACATATCTGTCCTGCCTAGCACCAAGTGTGCGTAAAACAGGTATGCCAAGCTCCTCATCCAAACTCTTAGAACTAGATGACTCATATCCTGTGATTCCAATTCCTTCGACTTTCTTTTTGCCTTTATCCATAGCACTACTCCCAGTGCTTACACTCTCATGCCTCAAACGTCCTGACCATGGACGTACACTGCTACTCTCAGCTTCTGCTGGTGGCCCCAGACATAGTAGTAGAACTAGAACTTGCTTGTGATGGCAAGTTCACAGGCACATCAGCCTCAAGTGACTCAATGACTCCCTCATCTTTTGCTTTGTACCAACTAGCAAGCTCATCAAACACCACATCTCGTGAGATGACCACTTGTCTAGTTTGAGGGTTATAACATTTGTATGCCTTTCGATCCTGTGCATATCCAACAAATACACATTTCTCTGCCTTAGGATCCAACTTCCTTCTTCTTTCATCAGGCACATGTACATAAGCTATGCATCCAAAAACTTTAAGATGTCCAATGTCTGGCCTGTAACCTGTGAGCCGCATCTCTGGCGTGCTTCCATGAATGGCTGCTGTAGGTGTTTTGTTCAATATATAAACTGCAGTAGCACATGCTTCTGCCCAATAGTAATCTGGCATGCTCTTTTCATTAAGCATTGCCCTTGCCACTTCACATATGACTCTATTCTTTCTCTCAGCCACACCATTCTGCTGAGGTGTATACCTGCAAGTCAATTGTCTTCTTATTCCATGCTTCCTCAAGAAATGCTCAACAGCTTTTGAGGTGTATTCACCACCTCCATCTGTCCTCAGACATTTAATCCAACAACCATACTGCTTTTCTGCAAAAGCTTTGAAATCCATGAATTTTTCCAACACTTCACTCTTCTCTTTCAGAAAGTATATCCATGTCATCCTGCTAAAATCATCTATGAATGTAACATAGTATAAACTGCCTTTGATAGATGGGTTTTGTGCAGGACCCCATACATCACTATGTACGATCTCAAGTGGCCTGTTACTCATATTTCCTTCTCTAGGAAACCTCAACCTTGCCTGCTTCCCAAACTGACAGGCTTCACAAACATGCATATGTCCATCATATTTGAACCTAGGAAATCCATTGACAATGCCTCTTGTTTGCATGTTCTTTAATCTCTGTATATTGACATGGCCAATCCTCTTGTGCCACATATCAATGTCATGTACCACATTCCTGCTCTTTGAGAACATGGCTGATTTTAGCTCTGGAATTCCAGCATCCAGCTTAAACAATCTGCCTTCTTTCTTGCCTTTAGCAATCACTCTACATCCATGTTTGAAATCTTCAACGAAGCATCCATGCTCGTTGAAGTGAACCTGTAATCCCTATTCCACCATTTGACCAACTGAGGCCAAGCTTTTAGTGATCGAAGGCACATACAGCACATCTGACATAGACTTTGTCTGACCATTATGCATGACCAATGGTACACTTCCAACATGTGTAATGACATGCTGGGTATCATCACCTGTTTCCACATAGCCTTTTACATCCATAGGCTTCATATGCTCAAACCATTCACCATGACATGTCATATGGTTTGATGCTCCTGAGTCCATGTACCATGTATCATCATTCTCAGCATTTGTCGTCATAGAACCCACAACATGCTTCATGGCAAACAAATGATTTGCAGTTCCATCATTGCTACTTGATGCATAGTTACCACCATGTTGTCCATAGTTTCCACCATAGTTTGCACCATAATGACCACCACGTTGTGCTCTTCCCCCTCTCAAATCATTCTGTTTGCGGAAACAATCTCTCGCCATATGTCCAAATTTACCCCAATAATGGCATTCAACATCTTGCATAGAATTTTGTTGGCCTTGCCAACGTCCTCGTCCACGGGGGTTACCTCTGCCTCTTTGACGGGTATATCCACGACCACCTCGAGCACCATATGAAGGCTGAAAATTCTGTTGTGGAGGCGTGTCCTGCCATCCACGACCATTACCACCACGTCCACGTGATGCGAATCTCCCCCTGCCTCTAAAACCTCTCTGCGAGTAGAAAGCCTAATTTCTGCCATCATCATGGCTAGTAGATGCATCCAGAAATGAATCACTGAGCTTGATTTCCTCAACCAGCAAGAGGGAAACCAACTCATCGAAGTCGGGTAAACCTGTACTCCTCACTGAGATAGATGTATCAAATGATTTGTATTCCTTGCCAAGACCACGCAAGGTAATATCCACTAAATCATCATCAGGCATGGGGGCATTTATTGTGGCCAATGCATCTGCAAACTTCTTCATTTCTTTCACATAATCATGTATGCTCCTTTTATTCCTTTTCACATTGTGTATCTGCTGTCGCAATTGAGACTTGCGAGCACTCATATCTGTATCAAACATCTTGACCAAAGTATCCCATGCATCTTTGGGATTCTCAGCATCCTGAATGTGTATGAGCATAGCATCAGAAATACATATAGACAAATAATGCAGCACTTTGAATGCTCTCTCTGACCATTGCTTATGAGCAATAAGCTGCTGCTGTGTAGGTTGCCGAGGTAGCTCAGGCTCTGGCTCAGCACCTGTAATGAGATTCCAAAATCCTTTCCCTTTCAAGAAACTCTTTATCCTATACTTCCATTCCTGGAAGTTCTTCCTATCCAGCTTTTCACCAACAATCTGAACTGGATTATCCGACATGTTGCTCAATGCATACACCTTCCGCACACTTCAAATCTGTAAATGAGCCTTCCTCAGCTCCACCACACTCCAATGAATGTTCCAGATACTCCAAGGTAGCCAACAAACTCCAAATTTGATGTAGAAAATCAACCTGTAATCATCCAAGATGAACTGACTCACTCAGTGCGGGGTACCCTGAATTTACACGCCTTCCAAGGCTCCAAATCACAATGTAATGGTTCAATCAAGTATGGGCAACTTGCATCGACACCTAATCAACCTCAATGTTGAGTATCAACACCATCTGACATGTGTACATATCGATTTTTAAAAACCCCTTTCTCTGTTTTTGGAAAAACCAGAAAAACCAAAAAAACCAGTAGAAAATTTGCTCTAATTCCTTCAATATTTGTCCAAATTGGGCAACCAGGCATTCATTAGCTTGGCATTAGTGTCCATCAACTCCATGTAAGAGGAATTTGTCCAATTGTAAAACACCAAGGATTAATTGCTCGATTAAAGACGCTCTATTTCTCTGCAACCAGTGGATAGCCTATTTTAATCAGCTCATTCCCAGCTCAATTAAGCATCATTGACCAAACAAATCACATATCCCTCTTCTCCAAAGTGTAAAGCATCCAATTGCTAAGGAAGTTGTGGAAGATATCAAGTACCGAATGAGAATTTGATCTCCTTGTAGGCAAAAAACCAGAATTCTACCTTGTTTCCTCTGTATGGGCTGCGTCGCCTGCAATTAGGGGATTTGGGAAGGATTATAATGTTGTTTGATGATGGTTATAGGTGCCCAACACACCTAGGTACATGTGCAATCCACCAATGCTTGGATTTTTGCAAAAAACTCACTCCAAATGCATCAATTTTGGGCTTCCTTCTCTCTGTTTTGTAAGAGTTCAAAAAACCAGAATTTTCACACATTCAAATGCTTCCAAAATGTTCCAAAATTTGTTCAAGGCTTGCACATGGGTTGCTAATACATCCCTCTTTGTCAAATACATATGTCTTTTGCCAGAATCACACGTATTTCCACCATACATCAATGTTGCCAAGCTTTAATGGAAAGCTTCAAAAACCAGAATTTTTCTTTGCTTTGATTTGCTCTATTTTGCTTTGCTTTTGCTTGTTTCACCTGCAATCCGCTCAAGGATGTTTAGAAGACCTTACCCGGTAGGCCAAGCTCTCAGATCTGATAGTATTTGGTGTGCTCCAAGCTTCACAGCTCCAATGGCCAGCTTCACAGCTTCTCTTCACAGCTTCTTCTCCCTCTTCACTCACTCATTCATAAGCCCTAATAAACAGCACAAGGCTCTGATACCATGTTGAAAGAATGGTAGTAGAGGAGGAGGAGACACACACACAGGAGCAAACCCTAATGTATATTGCAAACCCTAACCATAGAGGAAAGCCATGTCCACTCTCACACAAAGCATAATGCACTAATCCATAATCCACACACTCACAATGAGTTGTGTCCACACTCTACTAACCCTAGCTAATGTCCACACACTATGACCAGCTGGACACGCGGTCATTTATGTCTCACACATGTTCCTACCTAATCTGCCAGCACATAGCATAGTTGGCTCACACTGACATCGAGCTTGAATCTCAAAACAGTCCCTCTCAAGCTCATGATGTACTGCCGATGAAGATGTAGATGAGCTTGGGATATTAAGACTCTCAACACCTAGGGCCATTCTATAACACATTGAGCTTGCAAAGAATGGCCCTAGGGCCATTCTACCATGCACATTCTTGATGTTTTTTGCATAATCATGTAGAGAATGGCCCTGGGATCATTCAGCTTGACGTTTTATGTGGTGTTTAGATTTTTGTGATAATGAAATGTCACTGGTGTTTTAATGTTATTTTAATTCAACAAGAACATTTGACATTCACGAACGATGAAAGATCAGTGCGCTAAGAAGCTTTAATGATATTCCTACAAATGAAAATGCTATTGAAGTTGTGGAGGAGTCAGTTATAGGAGATAATGAGAGTTTCACAATACAGGGACATGTCTGAGAAATCAATGTTAACACCATATTAGTGAATTTGGGAATTTTCCAATTCCCATTTTTGAATACTTAAAAAAGGGGACATGGATAACATGTTTGTAAGTTTCTCAAAACCCTATCATATGACCTATCGTTGGAAAGCGCTTGAAAAATGGAATCTAAAGAACTATAAAGCGCTCATTTTGGATTAGTGGTGTTCAAGTTATGGTTAATCCAAACTTTTGACCATGTGTCCCAAACTTGTGGGAAATTCCCATATTCCCCAATATGGTGTTTGTTGGCAGTAGTGTTGGATTTGAATGGATTTCTATTGAAGCGTTGTATTCAACCATCAAGGTTGCATCAATCCACTATGTATGGTCCAAATAGATATTTTATACTCCGACCTGGATGTATAAATTTTTTGCAGACCCTTTTTTAAACGATGTAATCTTGGGATCTGGTCAACGATAATGGAGGATAATGTTATTCAAATGGTTAGATCTTTCAAAAAAAAGCAGGGAAAATACTTCCTTTTTTTTCCATTTGGGGTCAACAGGCTTGTTACAATTATGAGAAAAAGAAACTCTTTAGGCCAGATAGTCTAGGTGTTGAGGCAATGTTTAAGCCATTGGAAAGAATATCTAAAGCCTTTAAATGTGATCCTAGGAAGACCGTTCTTGTTGATGACTCCCACATATAAAGGATGTGTTACTCCCTCTAGTAACTGCATCTTCCCATCCAAGTTTGATAAAGATAAGAAGAATGACAATATTCTTCTAGGGGAATTACTACCTTACTTAATGCAGCTTGATGATGTTGAGAATGTACGTAGAGTGATTAACTCTAACCGTTATGGCCAGCTCCTAGTGTCAAATGACCATGAATTTTTTAACCTTGTTAGTGGTGTTATTGATTATTAGAAAGAGTATAATGTGAAATGGCCACAAATTAAGATTAAACACAGGTAGACTTCCTCTTGCAAAGCAATTACATGACATTTTTGAGGGTAATGAAGAAGCAAGTTAGGTTGATAATAGTGGTCAAAGAGGTGATAAAGGAGCTAAGATTTGTGCAAGGAGTATGCAAAACCTCAGTCGTAGTTCATCTCAACCCACTAAAGATGAAATATGAGATATCCTACTAAAAGAACGTTCACACATTTCAAGCATGAAGGCACCACAATTGATTTCACTAGCTAAAAGGTTGGGTTGCAAAGGAGAACTAGCATGAAGGCTCAGTTTGCGAAGGCATTTATTAATAAATTATTAAACGATTATGGTCTCTTGAATATAAACAAGTAACACAAAGGTACCACTCTTTGTTCACGACAATATTAAACCTTTCTAGAAAGAGTTCTCTTAAACTTTAGTGTCTATTTTGTTGTATTTTGTTGGAATGGATCATAAGTTGGAGTGCATCCTACTCTAAGGGGGCTCCTTTGATTTGAATATAAGAAGAAAGTATCTTTATGAATTTATTAAATTTTCTGTTCTCAACAACTTTAAATCTTTATGGTAAGAGTTGTCTTAAACTATATTATACTTTTTGTGGTATTTTAAAGGAGTGGATCTTAAGTTGGAGTCCATCCTAGTCTAAGGGGGCTTGTTTGATCTGAATATAAGAAGATTAATTATGTTTCTTAATGAGTTTAATAAAGTAATTTATATTCATCGACAACCTTAAACCTTTGTGGAAAGAGTTTTCTTAAACTTTGGTATACTTCTTGTGGTATTTCATTGGACTAGAGTCTGAGTCGCGGTGCCTCCTACTCTAAGGGGACTCCTTAAATTTCAATATAGGAGGTGTTTACAAAACTTTAAGGTTCAATGTAACCATGACATTATAGCTTTTTATATCAAGTCATGTAACACCATTTTAAGGACTGTTCCATGATTGTTCAAGAGACATTCTTAACATCCTATTATTAATATACTTATCTTACCTTTGATTTTTCAAGTGCTTGTTTCAAACCAAATCTTGTTTGTAATGCTTCCCTTACTAGCCTAAGAGACAAGTTCTATAAAAACATTGTTGATTTGAACATTTTTTAATACACAATTCTATAGATTAAGCATCCTTATTTTCAATTCTTATTTAGGAAAGAAGGAAAACCTTTAAAAAACTCAAAAAATGGGCCAATCTAGGAATGGGAATTTTCCCATTTTATCTAATATGGTGTTATAACACAAACAAGATGATTCTATCCAATTACACCTAAGTGCAATAAACATGATGTAACAATAAGAAAGGCACCCACCATCTTTTAAAAATGGAAACATTAAGCAAATGTAACTTGATGGAAAGAGGGAGCAAAGGAGACAATCCAATCTCGACAGATTGCGTACATTGCATCGTCTTTCCAATAGTTTGTATATGCTTTAAATAGTCCTTGTACATCATTACACACTTCCAATAGTACACCTCCAACAGGGAAACAAATGTTCACCTTCTCCTTGAAGGTTGGCCACACATTTAAGATATTGCTAGTTTCCAATGAACAGTCTGATCTTGTAATTTAAACAATCCTTATACTATCTTATATAATGTGGCCAACATTCACATCTTGTTTAAAAATAAGTAGGTATTGAGATCTTGTTGGAAAGACATAGCAAATATTTTGATCCAAATTGGCTCCCATTGCATTGTCTTTCCAAGGTATACTATAGCTCCCAAGCAAGAAAATTTCAAAGGCTTTGAAGGGAAAGCAAAACAAGGCAAAGCAAATCAAGGCAAAGAAAATCAAGGGAATGATGGCGCGGTAGGAGAAAATGGGACAAACAAAGAGCTTGAAACCACAATCTTTCCATCCATGCGCAAAAAAAAGAACTCATGGATTTATAGTTTGGTGATTGTGCACGTGTCGTACAGTGTGATGACGTGGCTATACATGCACATGTGTCCATACAGCCACATGGCCATACTGACACATGGCATAATAGCAGTGCCCACACATGCGAGCCACACGTGTCAAGATTCTATGCAATCACACGTGCGGCTCACATGTGTGACACGTGTTTCACACCTGTGGGCCTGTATGTATACATGTGGCTCGCACATGTGGATAGTATGCCACGTGGCTTGGACGTGTGGATAGTATAGGAAATCGTGCTTCATGTCTATATAAATAAGTCCGAATCTTTTTTTTTTCGTGCTCACTCAACTTCCCATTGGTCCTACTTCCTCCCCATTGATCCTAGTTGTTACCAATTTTCTCCTATTCCTCCTATTTCCTTCAATTTCCTCCTATTTCCCAAGTAGAAAGATGGCGTGATTTAGACTATGAAGCACCTTTGAATTGCCTTTTTGTGTCGTGATTCCAAACACCTTGATTTTCACTTCCAGCGTTGATCCTCATATAGAATTCTATTACAGTTTTATTTTCCTTATAGATCTCTTTGACAAGTCTGCTGATTTATGTTTGTGGCAATATATTACCTTAGTGGAAAGATGGTGCGTGTATAGGATTTTGAGTAAAGTGGATGCATAAAATCACGTCGTTCTTCTAGACTATGGTTAACTGTATTTTGCAATGGGTTTAAGTGATGAGGGCATTCATGTGGTTCAGAAAAACTTCTACAGAGAGACTCTTTGACTTTCTACAAGCAGCAGGTGCACAGGACTTGTTTGTTTCTTACAGGGAATCATTCAATGTTAGTTTTGACTTGTCTATAGTCTAATTAATCATTTCAATAAGTATTATGAAGAGGAATTGGAAGCTTTTCTTGGATTGCTGTTGATGTTGTAAATATTGGTGGTGTTAAGTTTGATCATCTCAGTAGTTTGTCAAATTCTTCTTTGGAAAATGACAAATTACAAAAGAAATATGATGCACGTCCTGAGTATGTGAAGGTCACTATGAATCTGTGGTGCCAGGCTACATAATAGAAAATGTAGGCTCCTACAGCATCATGTAGCCTTCCTTTTCTATTTGCATACATAAGCAGGTATAGAAGATTTTGGAAAGAGTATCCCTGACACTTCTTATGCGCAGTTTGTGGAATTTCTAGGTGATATTGAAAAACAAGAAGAAATGAATGATGTAGAAATTGTGGTTGGATAAGGCATAACAAGAGATATTGAGTAAAGGTTTTGATGCTATAGATTTTAAAGCAAGTTTAATTTTACTTATATATGAGCACTAGCATTCACATTTAGGTTTGTTAAAAGCATGTTTACAAGACCAAGTTTGTAAATACAACATGTGGCAATCAACTTTCAAAACTTTGGTTTCGTAATTATATATATCAGCACAAGGATTCACATTTAGGTTTGCTAAAAGTATTTTTTAAAGACCAAGTTTGTAAATACATCATCAGTATTTTTTAAAGGAAAAAAGTTCTTACCATAGTGCTTTCTACTATGTAGAATTAGGGGGTTTAGACACTTATTGCTCGCTATGGTAGGTAGGAAATAGACACAAGGTAAGGATTTCATGTAAACTTGATCGTGTAAAGGGATTTGTTTGGGATTACCGTTGCCGTAGAATGGGAGGAGGTGGAGAGGGCGGGTGGAGAACGGAGGTACGTGCGCACACTCACTGGTCTTGAACTAGAAAATGCTCACGGTTCTTCATCACAATGTCGAGCACGTGCATGAGCCTGAAGCTGGGAGGGTGATGAGATGGGTGGACGACTGGCCCCTATGGAACTGGATGGTCCCCGCCTGCTCGTAAGGGTACCGGTGCCATCCCAGCCCCAAAAGCCTGATGGGAGGGTGATGAGATGGGTGGACGACTGGCCCCTATGGAACTGGATGGTCCCCGCCTGCTCGTAAGGGTACCGGTGCCATCCCAGCCCCAAAAGCCTGATGGGAGGGTGATGAGATGGGTGGACGACTGGCCCCTATGGAACTGGATGGTCCCCGCCTGCTCGTAAGGGTACCGGTGCCATCCCAGCCCCAAAAGCCTCTGGTGAAGCTGCTCGTAGGAATGCACGGCCTCATTGGTGGGGCGGTACACCAGCACCTTCGCTCAGCGCTCTCCGCATGAGGGACTCCCGGTTCTCGGCAGAGCCTGGAGTGGTTGGAGCAACGGAAATGGAATATTTTAGGCTACGATCACATGAAAACATGAACTTTAAGGCTCGATAGCTAAGTACATGGCAATTGAATCGTAGGCCAAGACCATGAAAAGCATATTGTGAGTGGAAGGTGAAGTTAATACAATATATTCAAAAGCATTCAACCTCTCCCGTTTGAAATAATCCGATGGGGTAGGTCTTCCCTCTCTGGTCAGAACCACACGTGCAAGTTTCCCTGCATGTGGCTCGTTCGTGTTGACTTTTGGAGATTTACGGGAACTACCGGGCCTGAACCGTGGGATGCGTGTCCCACATATGCGAACCTTTCGAATCGAACACTGGTTTATGTGTTCAGAGCACGTGGCTTACGTCATATCCTAGTTGCCTGAATTCAAGTTCTATTTATTATGTCTAGACGCATCTCCAGCCACTCCACGCTCTCCCGACGAAGCCTGGGGATGGTCTGCGCTACAGACCATCCCCAGGCTCCGTCGGGAGCGTGGAGTGGCTGGAGCAATGGGGGCAAGGGAGGCGTCATGATCGGTTAAACCGGTCTCCTCCTCCATACCACCATTGGGAAAGCACCTTTTGAGATTGTTTGGCAGGGTGGTGCTTCCACATATCCTTCGCATGAAGAATGAAATCTTTGCTGCCGATGAGTAACTAGATACAGATTTCTCATAGGTACGGACAACCAGACAAAGAACTCAAGAAAAACACCTTCTTTCATGGACATCTGACAAAAAAGATTGCAGTTGAGAGGATGAGAAAACTAAAATAGTTTGCCACTTTTGTCAGTGCAAGTGTGTAGATGTGTTGTGTATTACATAATGCCTCGTGATAGAACTATTACAAGAATGATGCTCCACACTGGGCTGCATGAACATTCAGTTCAGCCAGGAACTTCAAGGTCAATGTTGGAGCACGTGAAAATGTTTGTTTCTCAAGTGTTGAAAGCCCAGAGAAGTGCAGGTCCTCGAAAAATACATATGGATATTGTGAAGGATATGCTATTTTCCTCCATGATGAATCAAAATGATGAGCTACCTACAAATATTGGGGATCATGAGCTTTGCAATTTTTTGGAGGTGTTGAGTCCTCTTGTGGAAAACCAGAGGTGAGTATTCATTCTGTAACTTAATTATATTCGGATGTATTTTTCTACATTCGGTCCTCTCTTTATTGTGAAATTATGTTTTTTAGGTTTGGACGCATTGTATCCCAGGAGAAAATAAAATTGATGCTGGCAAGAGAGGGCTTTGATAGCATCCTTCTTATACAGAGAAGATCATTTATACAAGGTAGCCGTTTCCCAGGACAAGGTGGCCCTGATGACAAATGTTATGTCTTTAAGATATCTTTGCGACGAGGACCAGCATCACGTGTGGACTTGGTGAATCGCATGCGGTGTGATAGTGGAGGTGACTTGTCAAAGTCCTAGGTTTTGTTTGATCACACTTATCGAGTTTTTGGTTGGTCAACAATGGCTTGTCATGTTTACGACCCAAGGTGAGACTACGTACTTCAATTTTTTCCTTTCTTTCATTTACCTTGAATGATAGTTGATTGAAAAAAATTCTCTCCAAAATCCTATAGTGTTCAACAACTGTTGACAATTGCCACATGCGAAATGAAGGAGGAGGATACAAAAAGCTAAGTACTATTTTGGGAAATCTGAATAGCACAATGGAGGAATGCGGTTATGCACCCGCATACTTCTATGGGTTTTTGGCTGATGAAGCAGGGTCAAGTTTGTGTGCAGTTAGGACCGTTTTCAATGGGGGTCCGCACAACATTATGGAGGACAGGGAGCGAACGTGCTTATTCCATTGGAAACAAAGTTTGATGAAGCATGCTAAACAATGCGTGAAGGCAAAAAGTCGATAACACCATATTGACTTGTGTGACGAATGGAGATTGGCAACCAATAAGGAGTCAACTTTCTTAAAAAGTAAAGAGATTCGTGAGTGGTAGAGAAATGGACATGTTCATGAGGAAAAACTATCAGTAATGGTGATGAGTTGGTGGGAAGTACGAATAGTACATTGGGGCAACCTCATGTCAAGGGTGAGAAATTTTATGGAGAAATGATATGTTGTATGGATGTATTTGCATTGGAGTCAATTTTGTGAATTCATGCATGTATGAATGTGGATGTGGAAATGGATGTATGGATGTAGATATGGATGTGGATGTATGAATGTGGATGTGAAAATGGATGTATGGATGTGGATGTGGATATGGATGTATGAATGTGGATGTGGATGGATGTATGAATGTGGATGTGGATGTGGATATATGAATGCGAATGTGGATGTGGATATGGATGTGGATGTACGAATGTGGATATGAATGTGGATGTGTATGTGGAATAACGAATGCGAATGTGTATGTGAAAGGATGTGACGTCGATATGAGTGAATGGATGAGATGTGATGACATGCGAATCAGGACGTGAATGAATGAAATCAGGACGTGAATGAATGAAATGGGATGTGAATGAATGATATGTGATGTGAATGAATCTGATGTGATGAGATGGAAAATGATGTGATTGGATGAGAATGGGTACACATATGAATTTAATGTGGAATAAGTAATGTGGACTGATGAGGGATAATGTGGAAAGACAAGAGTTCATTATAGAAACTGTAATTGTGACCTGTTTGTAAAAGGGTTTGATTTTTTTGCGAGCTTTATTTGGCGAGCTTTTTGGAGATAAGAGAGTTTTATGCGAGCTTGTAAGAAAAATGATACATTTTGGTGAGCTTTTATATAGTAAGTATTTATGAAAGAGAAATAAATACATTCACATACATACATACATATATACATGCATATTCTCAAACACACCTACCTACCTACCTACCTACCTACCTACCTACATATATACATACCTACCTACCTACCTACATATATACCTACCTACCTACCTACCTACCTACCTTCCTACATATATACATACATACATATACATTATGTTTGGATCTACATGCCATGTGTGTGAAACATCTGAAGGACAAAACCACATCATCTGAGCCTTTGGCCCTCCCGGACCAGGATGTCGTCGCTCGCTCTGAGTAGAAGCTAGGGGCAACAACTCCAATAGAGCTTCCCTTTATGTATTAGTTGCACTTAAGTCTTCCATCAATACCTCCCAAACATTTGACTTTTGAGTTTAATGGGGTTCGTCTAATGGCCCACATTGTCCATCCAACGGCCTCTTCCTTTACATGCATTTGTCCTTCGCTCATTGTGCCATAATGTTGTTTAGGCTCTTCATGTCTGACATCTTTGTTTTCTCCAGTCATTGGACTTTTTGGTCCTCCCCTTGAAGCGTGACTTGCTGCACTGTTTGTTCTAGATCTATCTCCAAAACTTACTCTTCTTGTTGTTCCCCGATTTTGACGATGTCTGCTCTGCATGACATAACCTGGACGATGTGAGCATTGGTCTACTTCCGTTGTCCTCACCCTCTTCCATTGAATAGTCTCCTTATCTCCATGTAGAGGCCTTGATTCCTCGTACACATAGGAGTATTAGCTACTATTTCATGGACCATGCGAGCCACTTGTGGTGGTGTCGGTCTTGACCTTGTTGCCACCCTGTCCAGCAACTTGCTCAAGCTTGGTCCCTCACCTTTGTGCTTCCCCATCTGATATGCATATTGATTTGCACTTTGTAGTAAAGCGTTTGCCATATCTGAAATGCACGCATCATACAAGCTAACCTTTTCCTTGTATCCTTCACCAGCAAGCCAACTTGCATGTACACTTTCAGATAAGTATGTTCGAGGGGTTTGTGCTAAATCCACCGAGCTTAAGACCACCTGCACACAAGAGGTTTCATCCATATCCATATCTATATTTATACATCCATTTTCACATCCACATTCATACATCCACATCCACATCCACATCCACATCCATACATCCACATCCACATCTACATCCATACATCCACATCCACATCCACATCCACATCCACATCCACATCTGTACATCCACATCCACATCCACATCCACATTCATACATCCACGTCCACATCCACATCCATACATCCACATCCACATCTACATCCATACATCCATTTCCACATCCACATTCATACATCCACATCCACATCCACATCCATACATCCACATCCACATCCACATTCATACATTCACATCCACATTCATACATCCATATCCACATCCACATCCATACATCCATTTCCACATCCACATCCATTCTACATCCATACATCCATTTTCACATCCACATTCATACATCCACATCCATCTTCACATCTATTCTTTTACAAACACATCCACATACACATGCATATCTCTTCTTTCATATCTACATCCGTATTCACATCCGTGTAGTTTCCATCTCACCCTTTCACATATCCTCTCAACCCTTTTCTCATCTCATTATTCACATTTACATCTATTTCCATTACATCACATCTTATCACATCCTATTTTCATCTTATCACATTCATTCACATCCTATCGCATCCCATACACACATCCATTCTCATCCTATCACAGCCGATACACATCTTATCACATCCTATTTTCTTCTTATCACATCTAGTCACATGCTATTATTACCATTTAATAGCTTTTTCTAGATTGATATCGATAATAGGACTTTTTCTAAATTTCAACCAATTTCTTGGCCTAATTAAAGATTCTTTTTCGGACAACTAGTTCCGTATTCCTTCTCAATTCCTCAATTGAATTATATTCAATATTGTTCTTTTGAATAAAATAATTCATGGGATTTGTAGAAACCAATTCTACCCATATTTCCTCTTATGGTAAAATAATCATAGATCGAATTTATACTAAAAATTCCTCTTCTTCCCATTTAATTTAGGATCCCAATTACCATGGGAATTCCTCTTCTTCCATTAAATATTTCTTATAAAATAAATTTATTTAAAATATCCATTATTTCAATATGCTAGAAATTTCTCTTTGTCCATCTAAATGATGGAATTCCAAATGTCGTAAGGATTCCTCTTTTGACATTGAAATGTTTCTCATAGATAAATAAATTTATCTAAAAATTCATCTTTGAAATTAAATGAATTATCCCATAATTCCAATATGATAGGAAATTCTCTTTTTCCCATCCAATGATGGAATTCCAAATGTAATGGAAATTCCTCTTTTAACATTTAATTATTTCTCATAGATAAATAAATTTATCTAAAAAAATTTATTTTTAAAATTAAATAAATTATCCCATAATTCCAATATAATAGGAAATTATCTTTTTCCCATCCAATCATGGAATTCCAAATGTAAGGGGAATTTCCCTTTTAACATTTAATTATTTCTCATAGATAAATAAATTTATCTAAAAAATTATTTTTGAAATTAAATAAATTATCCCATAATTCCAAAATGATAAGAAATTATCTTTTCCCATCCAATCATGGAATTCCAAATGTAATGGGAATTCCTCTTTTAACATTTAATTATTTCTCATAGATAAATAAATTTATCTAAAAATTCATTTTTGAAATTAAATGAAATATCCCATAATTCCAATATGATAGGAAATTCTCTTTTTCTATCTAATCATGGAATTCCAAATGTAATGGGAATTCCTCTTTTAACATTTAATTATTTCTCATAGATAAATAAATTTATTTAAAATTCATTTTTAAAATTAAATAAATTATCCCGTAATTCCAATATGATAGGAAATTCTCTTTAATTCTTATGCATAAAATAAATTTATCAAAATTTCTCTTTTTCTTAATTAAATAATTATGCATAAATACAACAAAAAGTATTATTTCCTAAATATGGTCAAAAATCATTCTTTTGCTTTGAATTTCTAAACCTACAATATGGTAGGATTTCCTCTTTTAGTATTATGCATAAAAATAAGATATATATTTTCTTCAAAAAAATTTACCATAGCTTCGCTGTTATTACTGATAATTTTTAATTTTTCTAGAAGAATAAAACCTTGTAATGAAAATATGATAGAAGACCTACTTTTAAGCTTTAACCTAAACTATGAATTTAAATCATAATTTTAACCATAATCATAAACTTAATTATGATTATCCCACTAAATTAAGCTAATTTCATTATTCCTCTTTTTGCAATTTGATAGGATACTCTATTTCTCATTTAGAATCAATTAAAGTAGTTTTTAACTACTTATAAATAATCTAAAAGAAATAACCATTATTTTGTTAACACAAAATCATGAAAATACCATTTTCTTAATCTCTAGCTTATCAAGCCTTGAGTTTGGTTTTGAAATAAGAAATTATCGATGAGAAGCATTCTTTTGCTAAAGAACTAGCCATAGAGATAACTATTCTTTTTGAGAGAGAGATATAGATAAGAAAGCATTCTAAAAAATAAGCATAATGATTAATTTTCTCTTAATTAAACATTAAGATTCTTAGGGAAAGCTTGATTTGAATTAAAACAATCATTTACAAAACTTCTCAAGCTTGAGAGAGGTTGAGAAGAGAAGTCATTTGAGGAAATTAACAAAAAACCATAAAAATCCATTCTTACCTCAAGGATTAGCTTGATTCTTTCTCTAGAAGTGAAGCCCCCAACCAATCAATTGGTTAGCAAGAGGAGGAGAACTCCAAGAGTTGTTGAAGAGAGAGAGAAGCTCCAAGCTCCCCAAAAGTAGAGAAAAATTAAGGGATAATAAAAATATGATTATTTTAATGTAATACTGGCATGGTATAGCTCCAAGATGAGAATACAAAGGAATGAGGGTCTATTTATAGGTGAGGGAGGCCACTAACTAAGTCCAACTAGGTTCTAGAATTTTCTCGCTTTAGTTTGACTCAATTTGGACAAGATTTGGACCAGTTGTTGGCTCCCTTTTTGATCTAGTTTGATCCAGGAGAGAGGAGAGATAAAAATATCAGTCTGTCTCAAGGTGTGTGAAAAGAATCTTTCCACTGGCCAATTCCACTTGCATAGGTTTCCTTGATTTTTGATTTAGGACTAACTTACGCAGACATCCTAGAGAAATAAAAGAATGAGTACTGTATGAATCAATCCAAAAGCATTCTTCAATAGTTTTGCTCCCCCTAGTTTAGCTCTAAGAATTCATTCATCTTGGTTTCTAAGAATCCAGGGGGACAAAATCTCTTCCTTAGATAGGCTTTGAGATCCTTCCAGGACTGGGTGTTCCTATCCAGATGGTTGGTATCGCAATGGTTTCTCCATGCCACCCTGGTTGTTTCCACAATCTTCAGCCTTGTGAGAGCCATTTTGCTCCTCTTGTTGTATCCGGTGACATCAAAATATTCCTCCATGGCCTCGACCCACTTCTCCACAGCCTCACCCAAGTTCTCCCCTTCACCTTTAAAGGGACCTGGCCAAGTTTTGTGAAGGGCCTTGCGAACGTTGCGGTCAAGCTCTTCCTCATCAACAATGAGAGGATCTGGCTAACGCTCGTGCTACTGGAATCTTATTCTAGGAATTGATTGTGGAAGAGTAGATAATTCACAAGAATTGATTCAACCATAAAAACCATTGCTTTGCAAGCTTCAACTAAATCAAATCAATTGAAATTTAAACACTTAACAAAATTAAAATACTTAGCTCAATAGACCATATTGGGTGCAATCTTCCCCCCTCTTGTACGTGGCCTCTCCCCACACAAGAGTATTTCTTTATTAGCTTTCTTTTTCACCAAAATTAGGCCATAGCCCCCAAAATATACAAGATGTGCTTTTTAGAGAGCATGGCACTCTTCTTTAACAAAAATAGAGTGTCAAATATTGGGACTAGGGTAAAGCCATAGGCTTTAATAAATTCCACATAATAAATGTATCTTTCCTAAAGTTCAAAATGGAAAAATCATTTGCTAAGTTTGCAAGCTACTATGCTTGCCAAAAATGAAATGTGATAAACCAAGACATTTCTTCCAAAGTAAACTCTTCAATTCCCATAGTCTTCATCACCTGAAAATATAAGCCCAATTAATTATTAAATTAATCCCACAAATATTAAACAGGCACAAATCATCACCAACTCATGACTACCAGGCGTAAGTATCCCAGGAATCACCCTGCCATACAAACCTAACTGAAATAATCATAGGTGGTCTCAAACATACGTCATATACCGCACGTATTAATATTTATAGTGGTATCACCCACGATATTAACCTAGCCGGTATGACGCAAGAGTAACCTAGGTGTCCCCAAATTACTCAAGAGGGGATAAATAATATTTTTCTAGAGGACTTAAAATATATTCTCATGACATCCCTCTTGCTTGAGTTTGCAATTGTCCTCAATTGCGGATTTGCTGGGTTTGAAAAGAATGAAGAATTTCAGGGTAAACTCGGAAAAATTTCTCAGGCATCCATTTAGCATCTTCTTGTGGATGATTCTTGAAAGTCAAAAGATACTTGAAATATTGATTACCTGTTCTTCTTGTTAGTCAATGATAGCATCAAGAACTAGTACTTCTTCCTCTCCTTCAATAAGAGGTGGTTCCTCATATGTTGGGTGAGTAGGAAGTGTTCCTCGAAAAGGTTTCAAGGGATGGATATGAAAAGAATTGTGGATATTCCAATTAGATGGAAGCTCTAGCCTATAGGCCACATCATTAATCTTTTGAAAGATTTTAAATGGCCCATAATATCTAGGCGCTAGCTTCACTGCAGGAAATTTTTCCACACTCTTTAATTGACATTTTTCAATTCTCAAAAGTACATAATCACCTTCTTGAAATGAAAAATCTTTACGCTTCCTATTTGCTTGAGATGTATACTTCTCTTGAGCTCTTGCAATACAATCACGCACTTCAGATAAAATGCGATCAAAGTCTCTAACATATTGGTCGACAGCTTTAATCTTATGAGAGAGTCTAGTAGCTGAAATAGGCAAAGCTCTACCATAGATGATCTCAAATGGTGCTCGACCACAGTAGTAGTATGAGGAGTATTATTATAAGCAAATTGGAGTAGGTGTATGTACTTATCCCATGCACTAGGTTGCTAGGAAACATAGGCTCTAAGCATATCTAAGATAGTGCTATTTGTAACTTCGGTTTGTCCATTCGATTCCAGACGATTCCGTGGAAAAATCTAACTTAGTGTGCCTAAGTTTGAGAAAAGAGCAACCCAAAAGTGACTACAAAATTTAGAATCTCTATCAGAAACTATCACTTTGGGTAGTCCATGATGAACAAAAATTTGCTTAACAAATATGTTCATGGCTTGCTGAGAAGTTAGTGTCTTTTTACATGGAATGAAATAGGCTTGCTTACTAAATCTGTCCACTATTGTCCACTATTGTCCAAAAGTGACTACAAAATTTAGAATCTCTATCAGAAACTATCACTTTGGGTAGTCCATGATGAACAAAAATTTGCTTAACAAATATATTCATGGCTTGCTGAGAAGTTAGTGTCTTTTTACATGGAATGAAATAGGCTTGCTTACTAAATCTATCCACTATTGTCCAAATCATGTCATGGTGACTGGAAGTAGTAGGAAAGCTAGTAATGAAGTCCATAGACACTTGTTCCCATGGTCTATCAGGAATAGGTAGAGGCATAAGCAATCCCAAAGCTTTGCCTTTGTAGCTTTTAACTGTTTGGCAAATGTTACATTCAGCTACAAATTTAGCTACATCATTCTTCAAATGAGGCCAATAGAATTCTCGAGAAACTACTTGAAGTGTTGCGGAAACTCCTCTATGTCCCACAAATGGTGGTTGGTGCATCTCTTGCAAGACAAGTTGTCTATAAGGTTGAGTAACACACAATCTTTTCTCAAAGAAAAGATAGCCATCATTATGAGAATAACTTCCTTGAGGTGTCCAATTGTTTTCACGCAATTTGATCCATATTTCAAAAAAATCTGGATCAAGTTCATAAGTTTCTTTCATAAGTACAAATGGTTCACTTTCAATAATGGAAATGTTGTTGATATTTGGTCTTTGACTCAAAGCATCGGCAACAACATTTTCTTTTCCAGGTTGGTATTGAATCATAGGTTGGAAACTTTGAATGAAAGATGCCCATTTGATGTGCCTATCTGAAATAAGAGGTTGCGTAAGCAAATGCCTAATGCTTTGTTGATCTGTCTTGATAAGAAATTCAGAACCCATTAGGTAATGCTTCCAAATTTTCAAAGCATGCACTACTGCTGCTAATTCCTTGTCATATGTGCTATAATTTTGCTCTGCAAGGTTAAGCTTTCTACTTTGATAAGCAATAGGATGGTTGTCTTGCATAAGAACAGCTCCAAATCCTTTGCCACTAGCATCAATCACTACTATAAAGAATGGTCTTTGAAAATCAGGTAGTGCTAGATTTGGTGCTTGTGTTAAAGCATTCTTGAGTGTTGCAAAAGATTTATCCTGCTTTTCAGTCCAATTGAAATTTGTAGCTTTCTTAAGGAGTTCAGTCAAAGGATGAGCAATACAAGCGAAATTCTTGACGAACTTCCTATAATAACTACATAAACCAAGAAAAGATCTAAGATCATGTATGTTTCTAGGCATAGGCCAAGAAGCTATACACTCAATTTTCTTAGGATCTACACGAATCCCTTCAGCCGACACTATATGACCTAAGTATTCAATCTCTTCTTGAAAGAAAGAACTCTTTTCAGGATTGATTAATTTTCTCTCAAAAGATTGAACACTTGTTCCAAGTGTTGTTCATGCTCTTGTCGATCCTTGCTGAAAACAAGAATGTCATCAAAGAACACTATAACAAAACTTTGAAACTTAAGAAATATGTGATTCATCATACGGCTGAAAGTAGCTGGAGCATTGGTCAAACCAAATGGCATAACCAAAAACTCATAATGACCAGTTTGGGTTCTAAAAGCTGTCTTGAAAATGTCAGATTGAGTCATACGAACTTGATGATACCCAGACTTTAGCTCAATCTTGCTAAAGACCTTTGATCCTCTAAGCTTGTCAAGAAGATCATCTACCCTAGGAATAGGATATCTGTTCTTGACAGTAATCTTATTTAATGCACGGTAGTCTACACACATTCGGTAAGTTCCGTTCTTCTTCTTAACAAGAAGTACTGGAGCTCCAAAAGGTGAACTACTAGGTCGAATAAGGCCTCTCTCTAGCAAGTCTTCTATTTGGCTTTGGATTTCTTTTTGCTCTAAATTGTTCTCTATAGGGAGCTTTACAAGGCAGAGAATTTCCAGGCAATAAGTCAATACTATGATCCTCAGGCCTAGACTTAGGTAGTCCTGGAGGTAGATCTTCCATGAAACAGTCACTAAATTTGGAGATAAAAAGATCAAACTTTGGACTTTTGGATGTGTCAGACTCAGCATCAAGCTGGTTAACCCATACCATATAAGTCTTGTCTCTTTTTCTTAGAGCTCTCTTTACTTGAGTGTGACTCAACAAAGGACTCATTTCTCCTTTGACTTGACACTGGAGGATAATATCTTCATTGTCCTTGCTTAGAGAAATGCTATGAGTGTCATAGTCTATAATAGGATTGTATTTGTGTCTCCAAGGCATACCCAAAATTATATCTACCCCTTGTAAAGGTGCAACTAAGAAATCCCTCTTTTCTGTTAAAGGCTTGATGCATAAATCCAAACTTTTCACCTCTTGCATGCAATTATACTTTGTTCTAGTAAATGCTGCTTTGACTTTATAGTGCGTAAGTGAAGAATGAAGATTTAATGCTCTCAGTGCCTTTTCAGAAATGAAATCATGTGTACTACCATCATCATGCAAAATAAGAACTTCATGTCTATTTATCGTTCCTTTTATTTTAAGCAAAGAATGAACATGAGGTTTACCTTCTTGTTCTGAGTAATCTGGATCGGAATTACCCTCTTGCTTGAATGATTCTTCTTCATTGTCGTCTTCTTCAATCATATTGACTCGAGCTGCTGCTGCTGTGCTGGTGTTGAATTCTTGGTACGGTCCGAACAATTTGGGGCTATGTATCCTTCTTTGTGGCACTTGAAACATTTGATAGTAGATGTCTTCGGTTTGCCACCATTGACTTTCTTATTGGTACTCATGTTGCCTTTAGCCTCGTCCTTGGCTTTGTCATAACTTGGTTTATACATCTTCTTTGAAGCATAAAAAGATTTAGTAAATGGTTTAGAAGAAGTACCCTCATGTGCTTTAATCTCTTTAGGAAAACCATTTTTACGTTCTGAATTAGTTGCCAAAGATATTGCAGAAGATAGTGAATGAGGTCGAAACATATTCACATCAGCCCTAATGGTAGATCTAAGGCCTGATATGAACTTCCTCTTTTGGTCCTTCTCGTTGACTCTATCCACAACCTCCACCTGTAATAAAGTATTCCAGAACTTTTCTACATACTGTGACATAGTTTCCTTTTCCAATTGATGCAAAGTGTCCCATTGGTGCCTAACTTTGGACTTGAATTATGAGGGTAAAAAGTGCTTTTTAACCAGCCGTTGAAATCTTTTCCAAGAATCTGGCTTGTCATGACCTTGCTTTATTACACTCCACCATAAAGTTGCACTGTCTACCAAATGATTGACTACACATTTAATCTTATCACTCTCTGAAAAATTTTCTCTAGAAAAATAGTCATCTAGTTGACTAAGCCAAGCTAAAATGACCCTAGCATCCTTCTTTCCATCATAATTTTGAAATGTGAAAGCTTTTTGACTAATCTTGGATTCTTTTTGTGACCTTTGTGCTTGCAATGTAGCATTTACAGCCCTTTGAATAGTGTCATCTTCGTCATCAAAAGATAGCGAAGAGTCACGCTTGCGTCTACGACTCGTGAGCTGTCTCTCCAATTCAATACGCTTCTCTCTTTCTTCTACAATTTGATGTTGTAAAGAAAGGAGTTGCTCTTGAATTGATGGCAAGATAGGTAAATCTGCCATAGTGCTTGTGCAATTGATGTAGATAAATAAAATTTTACTTTATTTGATGTAAATAAATAAAGCAAAAATAAGTACTTATCTTATTTTTCTCCCGCAATTTGATCTTGGTTGAAGTTGAACAAAGACGCTGTTCAATGGCTGAATTAAATTCTCGTCGCCTCAAACAAATCCCGAACGATTCCGCGTGATTCAAGAGACTTACTCTAGTCAAATTATTGATGAAATAATTTTTTTGCACTTTGAAACTTGCTAAAATAGTCTTGTAAACCTTGGCCAATCTCTGCAATATTTTCTAAATTTTTTTAGAATTTTTCAGAAGCGATTTCAGAATTTTCTGGCCTTTTCTAGGCAATTTTTAAGGCTTTTAAAACCTGTAAATCACTTTTCTGCACCCAAAAATTTTATATTTGTAAACCTTTTTGTATTTCTCTTCAAATTTGAAAATAGGAGGAGTAAAGGTTCAAAAAGTGATGTGACTTGCATGGGGATTGGGAAAAGTAAGATTAGATTAACTTTTGGATTAGGGAGGATTTAAGCTTTTGGTTTTTTTTTTAACATCTCCATGCACCGATTTGCACCAGCAGGATGCGCCGCTTTTCCTCATGGTTTTCTTTTTGTGATTTTTTTAATGGCTTTTACAGAGATTTACCTGCTCTGTCCATTATAGATTTACTCATGCTTGAAGCTTTCTGATTTTTGAGAGAATACTGTGAGGTTTTTGGCTATGGGGATTTCATCCATGCGGTCAGATTTTGATTTCACTGAGTATTTGGAAAAACCACTTTTTGATAAAGAGGATGGTTTTGCAGGGTGGTGAGTGGGTTTGAGAGTAGATCTAGTTTTGAATCTTTGACCTTTGGGTAAAGACCTACAAAACACCCTTCTGTCCACTGGATAATTTCCTACACTTTCTTGATTTTTGAGAAGTTGAAGCCCTTTCCTACCTTCTCCACAAATCTCCTAGCCCAAGCTCTCTCCTACCTTCTCCACAAATCTCCTAGCCCAAGCTCTCTCCTACCTTCTCCACAAATCTCCTAGCCCAAGCTCTGATACCACTGCTACCGGAATCTTATTCTAGGAATTGATTGTGGAAAAGTAGATAATTCACAAGAATTGATTCAACCATAAAAACCATTGCTTTGCAAGCTTCAACTAAATCAAATCAATTGAAATTTAAATTTAACAAAATTAAAATACTTAGCTCAATAGACCATATTGGGTGCAATCTTCCCCCCTCTTGTGCGTGGCCTCTCCCCACACAAGAGTATTTCTTTATTAGCTTTCTTTTTCACCAAAATTAGGCCATAGCCCCCAAAATATACAAGATGTGCTTTTTAGAGAGCACGGCACTCTTCTTTAACAAAAATAGAGTGTCAAATATTGGGACTAGGGTAAAGCCATAGGCTTTAATAAATTCCACATAATAAATGTATCTTTCCTAAAGTTCAAAATGGAAAAATCATTTGCTAAGGTTGCAAGCTACTATGCTTGCCAAAAATGAAATGTGATGAACCAAGACATTTCTTCCAAAGTAAACTCTTCAATTCCCATAGTCTTCATCACCTGAAAATATAAGCCCAATTAATTATTAAATTAATCCCACAAATATTAAACAGGCACAAATCATCACCAACTCATGACTACCAGGCGTATGTACCCTAGGAATCACCCTGCCATACAAACCTAACTGAAATAATCATAGGTGGCCTCAAATATACGTCATATACCGCACGTATTAATATTTATAGTGGTATCACCCACGATATTAACCTAGCCGGCATGACGCAAGAGTAACCTAGGTGTCCCCAAATTACTCAAGAGGGGATAAATAATATTTTTCTAGAGGACTTAAAATATATTCTCATGACAGCTCGCCTCATGATTCTACCAAAAATGATACATTATTAAATTTTTATTTTGATTTCGTCAACGGGATCCTAAGACTTAAGAGGTTTGGAAAATAATTGCTTAAACAAGATAAATGATTTTATTAGAGATCTATGACATATGTCCGAGTAATAGATCTTGCTTCCTCAATTCGTCATATAATAAACAATCACTTATATAACAGGAAATTTTTCTACAGAACATTTCTTTATTTATATAAAGATTGCAATTGTTGAAATATACAAGAGAATAGGGTGTGTGCGAGAACAAGCCCTTGGCTAGAGGCTATAAAAGAGAATCCATAAATGTGAGAACCTATGAAAAGGTGAGAAGAATCTACTGGAAGAGAATAAAGGGTAGCATGAGGAGATTTAGGAGGTGTGGAGATATTCTGGGAGAGGTGGAGAGAATCAAGCAAAAGAGGTGGAGTGAATCAAGGAGAAATCAGTGGGATTGGATGCTTGGATGTAAACTCTATAAATTGAGGCATTGGCCTAATGAAAATTTATTGGTTTTTGATTATCCATGTCTACATTAAGCTATCACTTAATTACTCGCTAATCACATCTTAATTATCATCTAATCTCTTTGTTAAATGATGTTGATTCTAGCATTTGATCCACCATAGCTCATCACATTGCTGTAATTTTAACATGGTATCAGAGCCTGGCCTAGAATCCATCAATTAGTAAGCCCATTATCTTGCTAATCACTTAGCTAATTAGGATTAGTAGATAATTAATATTTTTACTTCTTTTTCAACAAACCCTCTGTACCCCCAGCTAGTGGAGGATCTCTATCTCCTATCATACATCAAATTAGCTCAAGCCACTTTAGGCAATCATAGCTAACACACTTGTGCTCCAGCCCATCTAAACAAAACCTCAAACAGCCATGCGCTCTGTCGATTTTTGCAATTTTGTAGGCGCCACTTTTTTGAAGAAAATCTGAGATCTTGTCTCATCAGTTGCAATGGGTCTAATTCCTCTTAGCCCCATGGGGTTTTCAAGGGTGCTCTACAAGCTCGTGAAGACAGAATTTGATTTGGTCAAGTCTACAGTGAGATCCAAGCTCTTCACTCATCAAATCTGCATGTGACTTTGGTAAAACGGAGATTAGGCATTCAATGTTTGGTCAAATCTTGTGTTTCTTGGCTTAACCCTCTACTAGACTAATTGCTATTGATGGCCTTGAAAGGATTTGAGCTTATTTGAACTCTAAGGCCTCAGATCTGGGCTCCCCACATACTCTGTTTTTTACACACAAAACAGAGGATTAATTTGCTAATCAATGATTAATTAGTACTAATCACTATTTTTGGTACAATTGAGGGTTCAAATCAACCATTAGGTATCTGATACAGATCCCTATAACTTCAAATTGCAATTTGGAGATGGTTTGATACTCCAACCATTCTGTACAAATTGGTTACCCTTGATTTAATGTAATTTCTGGTAAAATTATGCTGATAAATCTGTTGTAATCATCTCCTAAACACCAGATTGAGTTATAAAAGGATAGACACTGCCCTTGAATCTTGAAATTGGATCAAGAGGTAAGACTCCCTTCACATTATCATGAGTACTACACAAGAAATAGCCAAATTTAATGGGGAGCAGTTTTACACATGGCAGACAAAAACCATGTATCTGCTTATGAGGAAAAATCTGTGGGGACTAGTTGAGGGAAGAGATGAATGCCCAAAGGTGAGAGAGGAAAATGAGTGGAAGAGCAGGAATGAAAAATCATTGGGACTTATCACACTCAGTTTAAATGATGAAATCATTCATTAGATCATAGGGATACAATGGGCAAAAGATGCATGGGATGAAAATAAATTATTTGGCACACAAGCTAAAAATTCAAAGATAAATCTGTTAATGCAATCCTACAAATTGGATATGAAGGAAAGTGAACCTTTAATCACACACTTGAACAGATATAAAAGCATCAAGCAACAACTAGTAGCTGCCTATTGGCAAAAAGGTAGAAGATGATGAGGCACTAGCAGTGCTTCTGAAGAGTGTGGACAAAGGTGAATATGAAAACATTGTAGCAACACTAAAGAATGTACCTGAATTGAAGCTACACGAGATAGAAAGAGCTCTACTAGAGCAAGAGAGCAGAGGCAAAGAGAAGAAATGGCTCGACTCAACAGCAGGAGAAGAAAAAGCATTTTTCACCCAAGGAGGATTCTCTCGAGGATGAGGACGAGGAAGAGGCGGGGTAGGAGGAAGGACCTTCACTTGCCACAACTGTGGAAAGCCAAGACACATGGCAAGAGACTGCTACAGCAAACCCAGTGGAGAAGGAACGACATCGGCAAACTTCATGGAGGCTACTAAGGAAGTGGAGTCAGATCATCTTTTCAGAGAGAGAGAGAGAGAGAGAGAGACCCCACAACCCCATGTAACCTACCCCAATAGAGTAAAACCACCTCCTCTAACCGATGATGTAAGCCATGTGGTAGATGTATGTGTGAGCACTTTAGTCAAGGTCACGGGCACTTGTAGTAGCCTTGGACACATAGAGAGAGAGAGACACTGGTCGCAGACTATCAAGTAAGAAGGAAACTTGGTATAGGGTCCAGGTGTGCTAGGAGTATTCACTTAAGGGGAGGTGTTGAAATATACAAGTGAATAGGGTGTGTGCGGGAACAAGCCCTTGGCTAGAGGCTGTAAAAGAGAATTTGGAAATGTGAGAGAACCTGTGAAAAGGTGAGAAGAATCTATTGGGAGAGAATAAAGGGTAGCATGAGGAGATTTAGGAGATGTGGAGATATTCTGGGAGAGGTGGAGAGAATCAAGCAAAAGAGGTGGAGTGAATCAAGGAGAAATCAGTGGGATTGGATGCTTGGATGTAAACTCTATAAATTGAGGCATTGGCCTAATGAGAATTTGCTGGTTTTTGATTATCCATGCCTACATTAAGGTATTAGTTAATTGCTCACTAATCACATCTTAATTATCCATGCCTACATTAAGCTATTAGTTAATTGATCACTAATCACATCTTAATTATGATCTAATCTCTTTGTTAAATGATGTTGATTCTAGCATTTGATCCACCATAGCTCATCACATTGCTGTAATTTTAACAGCAATATGTATATAGAGCATCTCGACTCCAAAAATTCAAAGCCTCCTCGGGAAATGCATAAGACGGCAATACTGGTGGGCTACAGACATGCCCCAATACAAATGTTCCCTCACTGATAAAGGAGCTACTATCTTACTCTTTGGAATAAAGCGGCTAAGAAGTCTATAGATGTGGCAGGAAAGTCTGAAATCTCAAGACGTGGGGTGATATAGAATAACACCATGAATCACTTTTAGCCTCATCAGAATCATGAATCACTTTTAGCCTCATCAGAATCATGGCCAACAATGAGATATTCTCCCTCAGCATCATCACACGGTGCTGGTCACAAGAGGTGTGGACATACTCTCCTACAAACCACTTGTGCTTCCTACTCTCCGCAGGGTCTGGGAAATATAAATCTTTGAAATGGCTTGCGAGTGGCTTGGCTCATTCGAGTCGATGGCAGAAGAGATGATATGGTTGAAGGCGAAAGAAGTCATATCCTGTGGACTGAGTGAGATCGGGGAATACCGAATAAGCATGGAACTTCCATCTATAAAACCAAATTCTTTGATTAAAAATCTTCATTAATGAAGCTTAAGGAATGAAAATACAATACGTAAATGCTCTTTTTGAATTTTTATTATAAATTTCTGATAAGAATTCATTTATCCTTACTAACTTTCAACAAAGCTCTGATACCACAGCTGGAGACCCCCGCCCCCTCTGCGATACCCCCTCTGAGGGTGCTGGCGATGGAAACAATGTTAGCCTCTCACGTGGGGTAGGGATCCACACTCGGGGCCTCTCCGCAGATATCCAAACAAGAGATTAGCCTGGCGGTTCCTCCGAAATCGGACCCGAAAAAACTTCCCTCGCCTAGAAGGCACGGGAAATTCCACTAGGAAAATCATCTAACGAGAGAATTGATCTAACGAGTCAAAGTCTTAACTAACCAAACTGATCTGACCGAGCCCGAAAGTCACATGGTTAAATCAAGGAAGAGACTTGCACTTGGTCCATAGAATCATCGCTTTTCCCCCCCTTTAGCAAGGCACAGCCGTTGATTCCCTCCCACAGAACAAGGATCTTCCTAGGAATTAATCTAGTAAATGTAACTTAATCGTAACTATTTGTATCGCAGGAGTCCCCCGATCTAGCCCACAACTGCCCAACGACTGTATTGGTGGGATTCCTTTATAAACATTCAGTTATGTTTTGCCCAGGTTAGCCAACCGCCCAACCACTGTATTGGTGGGATTCCTTTAAAAACATTCAGTTATGTTTTGCCCGGGTACCGAGGAAAAGAGTTCCCAGGCCCCCTAGCCGGCGCTTCGAGCAAAATTCAAGGTAGTCATACCACTTACACATCCAATATGAAATTGCCATTTTAATAGATTCGGCTGTCTTTAAAACAATCTTTCAATGAAATCATAATATTACTGATCATAATCCTCCAAAGTATTGAGTCTGTTGTTTTACAAAATATATCATTCAGACTCTCCGTTGAAGACTAGTCAACCAACGAGATCTAATATCAAAATTCAGTTCTCAAAAGTAATTCCTTCTAGTTCATTCGTATCTTCCTCGACGTACGCATGGATGTCCTAGCAACCGCGAGCCCATGCATCACCTAGTCATAGCCCTCTAGGATCCTCCTTAGGTGTCCTAGCAGTTCACTCAAGGACCGCTTCGTCGGTCCTCGCCCATCGTACCACCGGAAGTGCACCATTTTAACCATATCGAGGCTGGTCATCAAGACCTCGACGACTCCCCACCAGCTATTGCAAACAAGGCTCTCCTTAGTTAATCACATACCAAATGCTTCCTCTAGCATTCTGGCATAAAACACTCCTTTAAAAGAACGTAGAGGTTCTATGCAAGTAGAATTCTCGGTTCGAGTTTGATTCCACAAAACCCTTTTTCCATAATCCAGATTCTCTTAATGAGAATCATTGATTCTCTCATGAGGGTAATCTACCCATCATTGGACTGAATTTCCAACTAGATTCTTGGTGATTTCGGTTAAGGAAAAATTAGGCTAATTCAATGGTTGTCTAACCTTTGTGTCAAGATTTGGAATTGGTCTCGAGGTTTTTACTTGATTCAGATTCGAGAGATGGGCAAGTAGTTTATTGTCTGCCATTCTCACAGTCGGGATTCGGTTTACTTCTAACTTTGATTCCTAAGGATTTTCTTCAAATAAAAATATACTGAACTTCTAACTGTAAGGAAAATTCTAACTTTATGAATTTCATTCCTTCCTTACCACATTAGATTAAGAAATAGTTCTTACGAGAATATGAAGATTTTATAAAAATACTCTTCTTCCACTAATCCAATTTTGGGTAAATATCAATTTGGTGATTTATCCACATAAAAATATCTAAGAATATTCTTTCCACCAATTTAATTACGAAGTCTAATTTTCTACGTGGAATTATGGTGAAAATTCCTCTTTTGTCCATCAAAATTAATATAAACCTTTTTCTACTTAAAATACCATAAAAATTCATCTTTTAATTAAATACAAATATACATTTTTTGAATATGCTTAGAATTCCTCTTTTTGTATTTAAATGATTGAATTTTGAATGTCATGGGAATTCCTCTTTTATCATTTAAAAATTCTTACGCATAAAATAAATTTATCAAAAATTTCTCTTTTTTAAAAAAATTAAATAAAATATTCATTATTTTGAATATGCCAAAAATTCCTCTTTTGCATTTGAATGATTGAATTCCAATTGTCATGGGAATTCCTCTTTTATCATTTAAAAAATTCTTATGCATAAAATAAATTTATCAAAAATTTCTCTATTTTTAATTAAATAAAAATATGCATTATTTTGAATATGCCAAAAATTTCTCTTTTGCATTTAAATGATTGAATTCCAAATGTCATGGGAATTCCTCTTTTATCATTTAAAAAAAATTCTTATGCATAAAATAAATTTACAGGGGATTGAGGTAAAAGCTTATTCATTATTCAGGCTGAGGAGGGATCTTACAAACTGAGCTATAGCAATAGGTCAACCAAGTCCATGCAGTAGCCGTGTGACAGTACACAAAAAGCTCACAGTCATAGAAGGACTACATTAGGAGGCCATGAGCCGGCAGGCCTAGACAGTAGAGGATTATCTCGCCTACACCACTGTAGATTTTGCAAAGCATTATGACTTAACATAGGCCACCATCCATTGCCTACATGAGCAACTCGAAGATGCTAAGGCCCGGGCCGCCCAGCTGCCGCCGCCATCCACTCCGTCTCGGCTCCTTCATCTAGCTCGGTCGACCACAAGGTGGAAGCACTCATGAAGACTGCCACATAGCTCCCTATTTTGGAATTCCCCCCTCAAACCCCTTATCAACTTCTTGATCTACAGCTTCAAGCCATCCGCCTTAAACTTCTCCAACACGATATACATATAGAAGAGTCCCTCTCCCGCTCCCCATAGTATAAAGACATGATGGAGATGACCTTCTAGACAAGCTACCACGTCTTCCATCGTGCCCCTCCTGCTCTTACCTCATGATGGGACTTCGTTTCGCACTTATTCTATCTACTATAGATAACTTCTTTAACCAATTCTAAGGATGGACCCGCAATCGAGAGGGGGATATGTTAACCACTATGGTTAACATGACCTTTCACGCGGCTACTACTATACCTCCTTTGTAATTCATCATTGATGAAAAATAGGTAGAGGGAGAGGAGACACACACACAGGAGCAAACTCTAATGTATTAAGCAACCCCTAACCATAGAGGGAAGCCATCTCCCTTCTCACACAATGCATAAAGCCATAATCCATAATCTACAACACACTACTACATGTGTTGTGTCCACACACTGCTAACCCTAGCTAATGTCCTCACACTATGACCAGCTAGTTGGACGCGTCCATTTATGTCTCACACATGTTACTACCTAACATGCCAGCACATAGTGCGACTGGCACAAGGTGACATTGAGCTTGAATCTCAATAGCCCCTCTCAAGCTCATGATGTACTGCCATAGATGAAGATGTAGATGAGCTTGGGCTATCAAAGCTCTCAACACTCACCCTCAAGCTCATCCCATGTACTCCCAACATAGTACGGAAGTACTCAAACTTCTCCCTGCTAAGTGGCTTTGTAAATGTCAGCCACCTGCTCTTCATTCTTCACATACTGCAAATCCACTATACCATCCAACACTTTCTCTCTGACAAAATGATAGTGGACCTCTATATGTTTGGTCCGCACATGAAAAACTAGATTCTTGGCCAACTGTATGCTGCTCATGTTGTCACAATAAATGACAACCTGGCCATCAATAGGCTCACCCAAATCACCCAAGAGACTCTATAACCATACTCCTTAACATGTAGCAATGGTTGCACCCCTGTATTCAGCCTCTATACTAGATAAATCAACAGTGGGTTACTTCTTGCTACTCCAACTCACCACTGCACTTCCAAATGTAAAGGCATAACCACTAGTAGACCTCCTGTCATACGAGCTACCTGCCCAATCTGCGTCTATGCCGTGTACATCCAAGCCTTTACCATGCTCATAAAGAAGACCATAATGTGCAGTGGTTTTTACATATCGCATAATGCGTCTCGCTGCATCCAAATGAGGTTTTTTAGGGTTTTGCATAAATTAGCTTACTATCCCCACAGCATAACTGAGATCCAGGCATGTGATAGTCATGTAAATAAGACTACCAACCATCTTTCTATACATAGATGGATCATCCAACTCTTCACTAAAATCAGCCCGCAGCTTCACATTCTTCTCCAAAGGTGTACTCATCATTGGCTTACACCCTGTCATCCCATATTTTGCTAACATATCCAATGCATATTGGCACTAACCATGTCCCTGCATGGTCTTTGATCACTTCAATCCCAAGAAAATATCTCAATTCACCCAAGTCTTTCATATCAAACTGCCCACTTGACATGCATAACATCTGTAGCATGATCTCATATGACAATCAAGTCATCCACATAGATGACAAGTAAGACAATCCCATGATCTGCTTTCTTCACATAGAGTGAAGAATCTACTAAAGAAACCTGAAATCCAAGGGAGATAAGATATCGGCTTATCTTATCACTCCAAGCACGAGGTGCTTGCTTCAAACCATATGCTGCTTTCCTTAATTTGCATACATGAGTGGAGTACCTCGGGTGTACATATCCTTCTAGCTATGCCATATAAACTTCCTCTTGTAAATCACTCTTTAGAAATGCATTTTTCACATCCATTTGATGCATTTCCCAACCATTTGTTGTAGCCATAGCAATGACTGCTCTCACTGTTCCCATCTTTGTAACTGGACTAAATGTTTCATCATAGTCCAAGCCTTGGGTTTGTGCATAACCCTTAGCTACCAACCGCGCTTTATGGTGCTCAATGGAACCATCTGATTTGCATTTCACCTTATAAACCCATTTGCAACCAATGACATTTTTGCCTTGTGGGTAAGGCAACCAAATCCCAAGTTTTAGACCAATGCGTCCATCTCAACATCCATTGCCTTCTCCCATATATGCTTCCCAATAGCTTCTATATAGCATGTAGGTTCCACATGCTTCACCAAAGAGGTCATATATGCGTAATGCATAGCAAAGTCACAATATGTCAACCTGTCAACTGGATACTTGACCCTTTGGGATCTCCGCAATGCATGCGGATTACTCTGAACACCTGTCACTCACATATCTATTCCACCTTGCACTTGGTGTGCGTAAAACTGGTATGCCAAGTTCCTCATCCAAACTTTTTGAACTTGATGACTCATAACTTGTAATGCCAGTTCCTTCAACCTTCTTTTTCCCTTTATCCACAGCACTACTCAGAGTGCTCACACTCTCATGTCTCAAGCATCCTGATCATGGACGTATAGTGCTACTTTCAGACTCTGTTGGCCCAGACATAGAAATAGAACTTGCTTGTGGCAAGTTCACATGCACATCAACATCAACGGAATTAATGACCCCCTCATCCTTTGCCTTGTACCAACTAGCAAGTTCATCAAACACCACATCTCATGAGATAACCACTTGTGCCTAGTTTGTGGATTGTAACATTTATATGCCTTGTGATCTTGTGCATACCTAAACAAAAATACACTTTTCTGCCTTAGGATCCAACTTCTTCCTTCTCTCATCTGGCACATGCACATAAGCTATGCAACCAAACACTTTGAGGTGTCCAATGTCTAGCCTAAAACCTGTAAGACGCATCTCTGGCGTACTTCCATGATGTATGGCTGATGTGGGTGTCTTATTAAGTACATACACTGCTGTGGCACACGCTTTTGCCCAATAATAGTCTGGCATGCTCTTTTCATTGAGCATTGCCTTGGCCACATCACAAATGACTATTTTTCCTCTCAGCAACAGCAACACCATTTTGCTAAGGTGTGTACCTGCAAGTTAACTGCCTTCTTATGCCATGCTTTCTTAAGAAATTCTCAAAAGCATGTGAGGTGTATTCACCACCTCCATTTGTCCTCAAACATTTTACCCAAGAGCCATATTGCTTCTCTGCAAAAGCTTTGAAGTCCATAAACTTTCCCAATACTTCACTTTTCTCTCTGAGAAAGTAAATCCAAGTCATTTTGCTGAAATAATCAATGAATGTCACATAATACAAACTGCCTTTAATGGATGGGTTTTGTGCAAGACCCCATACATCACTATGAACTATCTCAAGTGGGGGCCTGCTACTCATGTTGCCTTCTTTAGGAAATGGCAACCTTGCTTGCTTTCCAAATTGACAAGCATCACATACATGCATATTCCCATCATACTTGAATCGGGTTTGATTTTTTTGCGAGCTTTATTTGGCGAGATTTTTGGAGATAAGAGAGTTTTATGCGAGCTTGTAAGAAAAATGATACATTTTGGTAAGCTTTTATATAGTAAGTATTTATGAAAGAGAAATAAATACATTCACATACATACATACATATATACATGCATATTCTCAAACACACCTACCTACCTACCTACCTACCTTCCTACATATATACATACATACATATACATTATGTTTGGATCTACATGCCATGTGTGTGAAACATCTGAAGGACAAAACCACATCATCTAAGCCTTTGGCCCTCCCGGACCAGGTTGTTCGCTCGCTCTGAGTAGAAGCTAGGGGCAACAACTCCAATAGAGCTTCCCTATATGTATTAGTTGCACTTAAGTCTTCCATCAATACCTCCCAAACATTTGACTTTTGAGTTTAATGGGGTTCGTCTAATGGCCCACATTGTGCATCCAACGGCCTCTTCCTTTACATGCATTTGTCCTTCGCTCATTGTGCCATAATGTTGTTTAGGCTCTTCATGTCCGCCGACATCTTTGTTTCCTCCAGTCATTGGACTTTTTGGTCCCCCCCTTGAAGCGTGACTTGCTGCACTGTTTGTTCTAGATCTATCTCCAAAACTTACTCTTCTTGCTGTTCCCCGATTTTGACGATGTCTGCTCTGTATGACATAACCTGGACGATGTGAGCATTGGTCTACTTCTGTTGTCCTCACCCTCTTCCATTGAATAGTCTCCTTATCTCCATGTAGAGGCCTTGATTCCTCATACATAGGAGTATTAGCTACTGTTTCATGGACCATGCGAGCCACTTGTGGTGGTGGTGTTGGTCTTGACCTTGCTGCCACCCTGTCCAGCAACTTGCTCAAGCTTGTTTGGTCCCTCACCTTTGTGCTTCCCCATCTGATATGCATATTGCTTTGCACTTTGTAGTAAAGCGTTTGCCATATCTGAAATGCACGCATCATACAAGCTAACCTTTTCCTTGTATCCTTCACCAGCAAGCCAACTCGCATGTACACTTTCAAATAAGTTTGTTCGAGGGGTTTGTGCTAAATCCACCGAGCTTAAGACCACCTGCACACAAGAGGTTTCATACATGAATTCACAAAATTGACTCCAATGCAAATACATCCATACAACATATCATTTCTCCATAAAATTTCTCACCCTTGACATGAGGTTGCCCCAATGTGCTATTCGTACTTCCCACCAACTCATCCACGTATCCATTACTGATAGTTTTTCCTCATGAACATGTCCATTTCTCCACCACTCATCACGAATCTCTTTACTTTTTAAGAAAGCTCACTCCTTATTGGTTGCCAATCTCCATTCTTCACACAAGTCAATATGGTGTTGTCTACTTTCTACCTTCACGCATTGTTTAGCATGCTTCATCAAACTTTGTTTCCAATGGAATAAGCACGTTCGCTCCCTGCTGTCCTCCATAATGTTGTGCGGACCCCCATTGAAAACGGTCCTAACTGCACACCAACTTGACACTGCTTCATCAACCATAAAACCATAGAAGTGTGTGGGTGCATAACCGCATTGCTCCATTGTGCTATTCATCATTTCCCAAAATAGTACTTGGCCTTTTGTATCCTCCTCCTTCATTTCGCATGTGGCAATTGTCAACAGCTGTTGAACACTATAGGATTTTGGAGAGAATTTTTTTCAATCAACTATCATTCAAGGTAAATGAAAGAAAGGAAAAAATTGAAGTACGTAGTCTCACCTTGGGTCGTAAACATGACAAGCCATTGTTGACCAACCAAAAACTTGATGAGTGTGATCAAACAAAACCTAGGACTTTGACAAGTCACCTCCACTATCACACCGCATGCGATTCACCAAGTCCACGTGTGATGCTGGTCCTCGTCGCAAAGATATCTTAAAGACATAACATTTGTCATCAGGGCCACCTTGTCCTGGGAAACGGCTACCTTGTATAAATGAATAGCAAGATCTTCTCTGTATAAGAAGGATGCTATCAAAGCCCTCTCTTGCCGGCATCAATTTTATTTTCTCCTGGGATACAATGCATCCAAACCTAAAAAACATAATTTCACAATAAAGAGAGGACCAAATGTAGAAAAATACATCCGAATATAATTAAGTTACAGAATGAATACTCACCTCTGGTTTTCCACAAGAGGACTCAACTCCTCCAAAAAATTGCAAAGCTCATGATCCCCAATATTTGTAGGTAGCTCATCATTTTGATTCATCATGGAGGAAAATAGCATATCCTTCACAATATCCATATGTATTTTTCGAGGACCTGCACTTCTCTGGGCTTTCAACACTTGAGAAACAAACATTTTCACGTGCTCCAACATTGACCTTGAAGTTCTTGGCTGAACTGGATGTTCATGCAGCCCAGTGTGGAGCATCATTCTTGTAATAGTTGTGTCACAAGGCATTACGTAATACACAACACATCTACACACTTGCACACAGTGTGCAGTTTTGCGACAAAAGTGGCAAACTATTTTAGTTTTCTCATCCTCTGTCAGAAGTCCAACTGCAATCTTTTTTGTCAGATGTCCATGAAAGAAGATGTTTTTCTTGAGCTCTTTGTCTGGTTGTCCGTACCTCTATGAGAAATCTGTATCTAGTTACTCATCGGCATGCAAAGATTTCATTCTTCATGCGAAGGATATGTGGAAGAACCACCTTGCCATAAACAATCTCAAAAGGTGCTTTCCCAATGGTGGTGTGCACCATATTGTTATAAGCAAGCTCCACAAGAGACAAGTACTTCTCCCAATCTAATTTCCACTTAGCTGCATAGCATTTGAGCAAATCAAGTACAATTGCATTTGCAATTTCACTTTGCCCATCTGTCTAAGGATGACAAGCTGATGAAAAATTTAGCTTTGTGCCCATATTATCAAGTAAAGCCCGCCAAAACAAACTTGTGGTTCTCGGATTCGGATCACTCACAATAGTCTTGGATATACCATGATGCTTGAAAATATGGGCCAAGAATATTCTCACCACGTGCTCAGGCTTAATATTCTTTCGCATAGGAATGAAATGAGCCTGCTGTAAACCGGCCTTCAGAAAAGCAAAGGGCGGTGAAACAAACACTCGCACATAAAACACTTCAACACCATTGAGGACCTAGAAAAGGAAAACAAACAGGGGGAGCTAGAGTGCTCCTACAAAAAGTACACGGACACCGATTGGCCCCAAATCGCAGTGGCGCCCCTTGCGATATTTCTTTAATTGAATATAAGAGCTTTGATTACAATATAAGGCTGGTAATTTAGCCGTCCCAGTAGAACTCCTGAAGCCTGCAAAGAACCTGCATCTGGCTTCTTGTCCACACGGCATCCACAAATAAATCCAGCCATTGTTCACATCGAAAGACTCTCTCACATTGAGTCTGCATACAGAAGCTTTCTCCCATGATCAAGGCTGCCACAACCATCCATAGCCTCTCACACTATGAACAGCATCACACCCTGACACATCCAGTGCTTCTGCATCACAACACAGACTCCCAAATTGTCTCTCAAAAGAGAACTCGCATCACAGCACAGCATACCATACAGTTGACACACCTGTACAAACCCTCTCTACCTTCCAAGGGTACTATCCATCTCTGACATGGATTCCTTGTCCCTTGTCTTGTCAGTAGAGCAAGGCTGTACCAAACATGTGTCCATTCCTGTACCATCTGCCTGCATGTGACCTATCTCCTGGAGAAACCCAAAAACATGTTTCTTCGAGAAAACCTACGACCTGTTTCCACATGAAACCCTTAGGCCTGTTTCCCTTTGAAACTTCTGTCATGTTTCCATACATCTAGTTACCTGTTCCCTCATGAAACATCTCGCAACATAGAGATTCCCATACTGTAGGTCCCACTGTTCCTTTCTAGCAGGAAGAAAACAATCTGCTCCATGAGCACGCAGCCATGCGAGCTTGCATCACTCCCATGCCAAGAAACATACTCAAGTGACCTGTACTTGCAGCCAAAACCCAAGTACATAGCTGAATTTGCAGCCAAGCAAAAACAGCCCATAAACTGTCCCAAAACAGTCCTAAATCCAAAGCAAAGAGAAGCTGAAAGTTCCATCAGCAGATGAACGCCATCGACATGATGTCTATGTTCATGGAAAACCAGCCTCTGTCCACCTTTGTGTCCAAAGAAACCAGCCCTTGTCTACTTTTCAGCAGAGGGAGAGAGAGAGAGAGAGAGAAAGGAGGCCTGTGTCTCTGTTCTGAAGCACAGCACAGCAGCCAGCCCTTTCATCTCCAAAAAGCATGCCTAAGGAGCTATTCACTTGCGCCTGTAGCTTCTGTAGCATAGCCCACCTGCAGTCCTTCCAAAAAGCATGATATGACCAGCAGCGCACACTTCCTGTAGCTATACCTGACTGCGCCACACCTGTACTTGCATCGCCTGAATCTGCACACCTGCAAACAGCAGCTGTACATAGACCTGCCACGTGGACTGTCCGTACACTACCTGCATAGGCCTATCCATGCGCAGCCAGCATGCAGTCCACCTCTCTCCAGAAAAGCACACCCTTCCTCAAACATGGGTCTACAGGCGACCAGCCCTTCTCAGCCCGAAAAAGCACAGCCCTCCACAAGAGTTAGGCGCCTCCTTGCCTACCAGCCCCTCCTCTTTCCCAAAAAGCACACGTGGGCCCAAAATAGCTTATGGGCCACGTTTTCTTCATAAATGGCATTAAAAATTACTTTAAAGGTTTTTAAAACCTTTTAAGTTAAAATTCCTTTGCCCCCTTTCACACATGGGGTTATCCACACATGGGCTTCCATCTTCACTCCCACCTGATGCCATTCACACTGTCCACCATGTCCCCGTGCACATTTGCATCTTGTCTAGAGAAAAACACAGGGTCGTAACATACCCCCTCTTGAAAAATGGCAAGCGTCCTCGATTGCACTCAATGGCACAGTAAAGCATCTCATGAGCAAAGATACCCCATATGGCAAAAACGATGGCCTTCCAATGCATTTGGGTGATAAAACAATCATCCTACACAATAAGCCACACTGTCCTCTTTCTTGTTCCTTCAGAACCTACAGCAAAAGTCTAAAACCAAATGGAAACACGTTAACTGTGTTAGCCAAAAACAAAACCATGCATCATTCTACATATGACAAACATATGCATGACACATATATGCATTCGCAAACAATATGCTCCTCAAAATGCTCTACCTACTCTACAGTAACAGTCTAAGGGCTGCTCGCAAGCCTTACGCCCATGGGCATCCCGCAGGACCCACGACGACTGAAGGTAAAACATGAGCATATGCAAGCACTCAATGCATCCAAACACTACATCCACTAAGTACTTTCCCACATATGTCTCATGGCCATCCCGCAGGAGTTACACCCACCAGTGGTGCATCCATGAACATAATAAAGCACTTGATGTATCATATCAACATACATGCAGCACTCAACACAATGCAGAGTATTTCCCAATGTATTCTCAATGGTACCAGGATCCAATGGCACCAGAATACAAAAATACCTCTACCTCAAAAAGCGTATGCATACATGCACAAATAGAGTTCGATCCATATTTCCATGAACCAAACCAACTCTAGGACTGCTCGCAAGACTTATGTCCTCCATAGAGTTATCCATAGTTGAAGTTATAGTTCAAGGTGCGCGCGACTGTGAACTATACTCAACCATCATCACATGTGTCTAGAACACAAGATCATAGAAGTCCCATAAGTAGATGTACTGTCAGCCTCAGTACCTTCGGGTGAATACAAAGATGTCACCAAGCGACTCCTAGATAACAAATGAGCCTATCTGTAACAACAAGGGAGCGGAGGTGCTACCCCCCTCTTGAGCATCAGGCAATGCTCCAGACCTATGCTCTGCTGAACCTGAACGAGCCATAACAAGAGTCGACTCCAACTCATAAAACACTTCAACACCATTGAGGACCTAGAAAAGGAAAACAAACAGGGGGAGCTAGAGTGCTCCTACAAAAAGTACACGGACACCGATTGGCCCCAAATCGCAGTGGCGCCCCTTGCGGTATTTCTTTAATTGAATATAAGAGCTTTGATTACAATATAAGGCTGGTAATTCAGCCGTCCCAGTAGAACTCCTGAAGCCTGCAAAGAACCTGCATCTGGCTTCTTGTCCACACGGCATCCACAAATAAATCCAGCCATTGTTCACATCGAAAGACTCTCTCACATTGAGTCTGCATACAGAAGCTTTCTCCCATGATCAAGGCTACCACAACCATCCATAGCCTCTCACACTATGAACAGCATCACACCCTTGTTGAAAGAACGGTAGAGGAGGAGGAGACACACACACAGGAGCAAACCCTAATGTATATTGCAAACCCTAACCATAGAGGGAAGCCATGTCCACTCTCACACAAAGCATAATGCACTAATCCATAATCCACACAACACACAATGAGATGTGTCCACACTCTACTAACCCTAGCTAATGTCCACACACTATGACCAGCTGGACACGCGGTCATTTATGTCTCACACATGTTCCTACCTAATCTGCCAGCACATAGCATAGCTGGCTCACACTGACATCGAGCTTGAATCTCAACAGCCCCTCTCAAGCTCATGATGTACTGTCGATGAAGATGTAGATGAACTTGGGTCAAGACTCTCAACACTCCCCCTCAAGCTCATCCCATGTACTCCCAACATAGTCCGGAAGTACTCAAACTTCTCCCTGCTAAGTGGCTTCGTAAAGATATCAGCCACCTGCTCATCAGTCTTCACATAGTGAAGATCAACTGTACCATCCAGCACCTTCTCTCTGACAAAGTGATAATGGACCTCTATGTGTTTGGTCCTCGCATGAAACACTGGATTCTTTGCCAACTGTATACTGCTCATGTTGTCACAATGAATGACAACTTTGCCATCAAGAGGCTCACATAAATCTGCCAAGAGACTCTTTAACCATATAGCCTCGCAAGTAGCAATGGCTGCTCCTCTGTACTCAGCCTCTGTACTGGATAAAGCAACTGTAGGTTGCTTTTTGCTACTCCAACTCACCACGGCACTTCCAAGTGTAAAAGCATATCCACTAGTAGACCTCCTGTCATATGCGCTACCTGCCCAATCAGCATCTGTGTAGCCATGTATGTCCAAGCTTTTACCACTCTCATAAAATAAACCATAATGTGCTGTGGTTTTCACATATCTCATGATGCGTCTCACTGCATCCAAATGTGGTTTCCTGGGGCTCTGCATAAACTGGCTGACTAGCCCCACTGCATAACTCAAATCTGGGCATGTGATAGTCATGTATATGAGACTATCAACCATCTTCCTGTATATAGAAGGATCATCCAACATAATCAGCCCGCAACTTCACATTTTGCTCCAATGGTGTACTCATAGGCTTACACCCTGTCATGCCATACTTTGCCAACATATCCAATGCATATTGGCGTTGTACTAACTAAGTACCTGCATGATCTTTCACCACTTCAATTCTAAGGAAGTATCTCAACTCACCAAGATCTTTCATGTCAAATTGCCCACTCAAAGCTTTCTTGACATGCATCACATCTGCACCATGATCACCTGTGATAATCAAGTCATCCACATAGATGACTAGTAAAACAATCCCATGCTGTGTCTTCTTCACATACAGTGAAGAATCTGCTGTAGAAATCTGAAAACCAAGTGAGATAAGATATCTGCTCATCTTATCACTCCAAGCACGAGGTGCTTGCTTTAGACCATACAATGCCTTTTTCAACCTGCATACGTGAGTGGGATATCTAGGGTGTACATACCCTTCTGGCTGTGCCATGTATACTTCCTCTTGTAGATCTCCATTCAGAAATGCATTCTTAACATCCATCTGATGCATTTCCCAGCCATTAGCTGCAGCCATAGCAATGACTGCTCTCACTGTGCCCATCTTAGCCACTGGACTAAACGTCTCATCATAATCCAATCCTTGGGTCTGTGCATAACCCTTTGCTACCAATCTTGCTTTATGTCTCTCAATAGAACCATCAGATTTGCACTTCACTTTGTAAACCCATTTACATCCAATAACATTCTTGTCCTTTGGTAGTGCAACCAAGTCCCATGTATCATTATGGACCAATGCGTCCATCTCCACATCCATTGCTTTTTCCCATACATGCTCTCCAATAGCCTCTGTATAGCATGTAGGTTCCACATGCTTCACCATAGATGTCATATATGCATAGTGCATAGCAAAATCTCTGTATGTCAATCTGTCAACAGGATATCTGACTCTCTGGGATCTCCGCAACGCATGCGGGTCACTCTGTACACCTGTAACTCTAGCATGTGGTGGCACATATCTGTACCCTGACACATCCCAGTGCTTCTGCATCACAACACAGACTCCCAAACTGTCTCTCAAAAGAGAACTCGCATCACAGCACAGCATACCATACAGTTGACACACCTGTACAAACCCTCTCTACCTTCCAAGGGTACTATCCATCTCTGACATTGATTCCCTGTCCCCTGTCTTGTCAGTAGAGCAAGGCTGTACCAAACATGTGTCCATTCCTGTACCATCTGCCTGCATGTGACCTATCTCCTGGAGAAACCCAAAAACATGTTTCTTCGAGAAAACCTATGACCTGTTTCCACATGAAACCCTTAGGCCTATTTCCCTTTGAAACTTCTGTTATGTTTCCATACATCTAGTTACCTGTTCCCTCATGAAACATCTGGCAACATAGAGATTCCCATACTGTAGGTCCCACTATTCCTTTCTAGCAGGAAGAAAACAATCTGCTCCATGAGCATGCAGCCATGCAAGCTTGCATCACTCCCATGCCAAGAAACATACTCAAGTGACCTGTACTTGCAGCCAAAACCCAAGTACATAGCTGAATTTGCAGCCAAGCAAAAACAGCCCATAAACTATCCCAAATCAGTCGTGAATCCAAAGCAAAGAGAAGCTGAAAGTTCCATCAGATGAACGCCATCGACATGATGTCTATGTTCATGGAAAACCAGCCTCTGTCCACCTTTGTGTCCAAAGAAACCAGCCCTTGTCTACTTTTCAGCAGAGGGAGAGAGAGAGAGAGAGAGAGAGAAAGGAGGCCTGTGTCTCTGTTCTGAAGTACAGCACAACAGCCAGCCCTTTCATCTCCAAAAAGCATGCCTAAGGAGCTATTCACTTGCGCCTGTAGCTTCTGTAGCATAGCCCACCTGCAGCCCTTCCAAAAAGCATGATATGACCAGCAGCGCACACTTCCTGTAGCTATACCTGATTGCGCCACCTGTACTTGCATCACCTGAATCTGCACCTGCAGACAGCAGCTGTACACAGACCTGCCACGTGGACTGTACCTGCAGACAGCAGCCGTACACTACCTGCATAGGCCTATCCATGCGCAGCCAGCATGCAGTCCACCTCTCTCCAGAAAAGCACACCCTTCCTCAAACATGGGTCTACAGGCGACCAGCCCTTCTCAGCGAAAAAGCACAGCCCTCCACAAGAGTTAGGCGCCTCCTTGCCTGCCAGCCCCTCCTCTTTCCCAAAAAGCACACGTGGCCCCAAAATAGCTTATGGGCCACATTTTCTTCATAAATGGCATTAAAAATTACTTTAAAGGTTTTTAAAACCTTTTAAGTTAAAATTCCTTTGCCCCCTTTCACACATGGGGTTATCCACACATGGGCTTCCATCTTCACTCCCACCTGATGCCATTCACACTGTCCACCATGTCCCCGTGCACATCTGCATCTTGTCCAGAGAAAAACACAGGGTCGTAACATACCCCCCTCTTGAAAAATGGCAAGCGTCCTCGATTGCACTCAATGGCACAGTAAAGCATCTCATGAGCAAAGATACCCCATATGGCAAAAACGATGGCCTTCCAATGCATCTAGGTGATAAAACAATCATCCTGCACAATAAGCCACACTGTCCTCTTGCTTGTTCCTTCAGAACCTACAGCAAAAGTCTAAAACCAAATGGAAACACGTTAACTGTGTTAGCCAAAAACAAAACCATGCATCATTCTACATATGACAAACATATGCATGACACATATATGCATTCGCAAACAATATGCTCCTCAAAATGCTCTACCTACTCTACAGTAACAGTCTAAGGGCTGCTCGCAAGCCTTACGTCCATTGTGAGATCCCTGTTCCCACCGAGCAACGGATTCGGGGTACTGGCAGCGGAAGTAGCACTTCTCGCGCGGGACAGGGGTCCCACACTCGGGGCCTCGCCCACGGATATCCGGATAAGAGACTAATCCGTCGGTTGTTCCAAAACCGAACCCGGAAAAACTTCCTTTACCGGAAAGCACGGGCGATTCCACCAGGATAACTTTTTACTCTAACGTAGTCAAGATCATTTTTGATCGAGATGATCCGATTACATCTATAAGATACTTAGTCAGTTCAAGGAAGAAACTTGCACTTGGATCATTGGGATCAACGCTTTTTTCCCCATTCAAGAGGCACAGCCGTTGATTCCTATCCATAGAACAGTTTCTGTCCGGAATTTTTTTTTTCTATCGTAAAAACAAAAGTTTGAGTCTCGATTTACGGATCCATCAGTCCAGCCTAACCCCATCCGATCCCATGGGTTAGCCAACCGCCCAACCACTGTAGTGATGGGATCCAATTTGGAATTTGGTTAGGTTTTGTCCCGGGTACCAAGGAAAAGAGTTCCAAGGCCCCCTAGCCGGAATTTCATGCAAACATAAAACTAGCCACACCACTTACACACCCAATATGAAAATTGCCTTTTTCTTAGCATCAGCTAACTTTAAAACAATCCTTTAATGAAACCGTAGTACCACTGATCACAATCTCCCAAATTATCCAGTTGATTCATAATTTTCCATCATTCCTTCATCAAAGTATCTATGGCATCATTGGCAACTAGAACGCTCACCACCTGTCCACACAGGGGCCGTTTCAATAGTTCCTAGCCCATAATACTCAACAATATAATCACTTATCAAGATGGACTCTCGTTGAAGATCAGCAAGATCAACCAACAGATCCATATAAAAGAGCCATGGACTCATCCGTTGAGGACCAGCAAGGTCAGTCAACCAGATCCATGCCCAGTTCCAGAAAACAACTCTTACTCCTTGTTCCAATATCTTCCTCGACGCACGCGTGGGTATCCTGGGCGACCCAGAGCCCGAGCACCGTATGGTCAGCACCCTCTAGGATCCTTCGCAGGTGACCTAGCGCTTCACTCATAGGCCGCTTCCTTGGTCCCTCATCCACCGTACCGGAAGCTCACCATTTTAATCGAACCGAGGCTGGTCAAGACCTCGGCCGACCTTGCTACGCGAGACGTCCTCCATTGACTCTCCGTCAGCAGTTGCAACTTTATCAGTTAGGTCTCCACGACCTTAATCACAAGACGGTCAAAATGCTTTCCCAGCATTCTTGACATAAAACAGCCATTTACAAACAGCATTTACAAACAGTTTACAAATACAATTTCTATATTAACTCTCATTTTTCCACATTATCCCTCATGCAATCCACATTACTTATTCCACATTTCATTTATATGTGTACTCATCCAATCATATCATTTTCCATCTCTTCACTTCAGATTCCTTCACATCACATATCATATATTCACATCCATATCCATATCCATACATCCACATCCACATCCACATTCACATCCATACATCTACATCTACATGCTTATCTCCATTTTCACATCCTCATTTATACATCCACATCCCATATCCACATTCATACATACACATCCATATCCACATCCATATCCGCATTCATACATACACATCCATATCCACATCCACATGCATACATTCATTATCACATCCTCATTCATACATCCACATCCACATACATACATACATACATCCACATCCACATCCACATTCTCATTCACATCTATACATCCATATCTACATGCACATTCACATCCATACATCCACATCTATATCCTCATTCACATCCATACATCCACATTCATGCATCCACATCTACATGCCTACATCCATATATACAAATCCACATTTACATCCATGCATCCACATCCACATCCTCATTCACATCCATACATCCACATTCATACATCCACATCCACACCCACATTCACATCCATACATCCACATCTACATGCTTATCTCCATTTTCACATCCTCATTTATACATCCACATCCCATATCCACATCCACATGCATACATACATCCACATCCACATTCCCATTCACATATATACATCCATATCTACATGCACATTCACATCCATACATCCACATCTATATCCTCATTCACATCCATACATCCACATTCATGCATCCACATCTACATGCCTACATCCATACATACACATCCACATTTACATCCATGCATCCACATCTACATCCTCATTCACATCCATACATCCACATTCATACATCCATACATCCACATTCATACATCCACATCCACATCCACATTCACATCCATACATCCACATTCATACATCCACATCCACATCCATACATCCACATCCACATCCACATTCACATCCATACATCCACATTCATACATCCACATCCACATCCACATGCATCTTATCATATCTTATCACTTCCCATATCTTTTATGCATACCTCTATGCATGAAATTCAATTATGCTAAAAGTAACACTTTTATAATAAAATATTCAACTTTTATGCATACCTCTATGCATGAAATCCAATATGATAAAAGTAACACTTTTGATATAAAAAAATTATCCTTTATGCATACTTCTATGCATGAAAATTAAAAATGATAAAAGTAACACTTTTGATATAAAAAATTTTCCTTTATGCATCCTTCTATGCATGAAAATTAAAAATGATAAAAATAACACTTTTAATATAAAAAAATTATCCTTTATGCATACTTCTATGCATGAAAATTAAAAATGATAAAAGTATCACTTTTGATATAAAAATTTTCCTTTATGCATACTTCTATGCATGAAAAATTAAAAAAATGATAAAAGTAACACTTTTGATATAAAAATTTTTCCTTTATGCATACTTCTATGCATGAAAATTAAAAATGATAAAAGTAACACTTTTGATATAAAAAATTTTCCTTTATGCATCCTTCTATGCATGAAAATTAAAAATGATAAAAATAACACTTTTAATATAAAAAAATTATCCTTTATGCATACTTCTATGCATGAAAATTAAAAATGATAAAAGTATCACTTTTGATATAAAAATTTTCCTTTATGCATACTTCTATGCATGAAAAATTAAAAAAATGATAAAAGTAACACTTTTGATATAAAAATTTTTCCTTTATGCATACTTCTATGCATGAAAATTAAAAATGATAAAAGTAACACTTTTGATATAAAAAAAATTATCCTTTATGCATGATATTAAAATTCAATTTCTCCATGATTATAATGAAATTCTTTCAATTAATCTAGGATGATAATTCCTAGAATATGGTAGGAAGTCCTCTTTTTATGCTTTGAATGAAATTATTTTATGCATAATTTTTATAAAAATTTTACCATAGCTCCGCTGCTATGACTGATAAATCTCAATTTTTTCTAAGGGATAAAGCTTATCATTAAGGAAATAATTAAAATGATCTCTAATTGGATCATTAATCTATAGTGGATTGAATCATCAATATGCATAAACTAAAAGCATAGAAAAAAGCCATTAAATTGGTCTCAAGCATAGCTTAATCTTGGGTTAAGGAAAAGCTTTATGAAAAGCTTGATTTGGATTGAGAACGGGTCATGAGTATGACCATTTCTTGAGTGAGAGAGAGAATTTACTTAAAAATCATTAGAATTTAAACATAAATGAAAATTAACTTCAATAGCATTTATTAACTTATGTAACTCTTCACTACTATTCAAACTTCAATAGTATTTAAAAAAAACCATACCAATTAAACTTCTCAAGCTTGAGAGGGGTTGAGAAGAGAGAAACAGTGAGAAATTATAGAAAGATCAATATTCACTAATTACCTTACAACTTGCTTGATTCTTTGTTCACGGTAGAGGCCCCCAACCAATCAATTGGTTAAGTATGTTGATGGAGCCACTAATGGGGATTGAAGAAAGAGGGAAGCTCCAAAAACTAGTGAATTATTAAATGAATTCACAGTTCTTGGCTTAGGTGGAGTAGAGTAACGATGCATAAACACTAACTATTTTTCAACAAGGGGGAGGCTTCTATTTATAGGAAAAATTGAGCTCCTAACCAAACAAACTGATTCTAGAATTTTCTAAATCAGTTTGGTCAATATTTGACCATTTTTAGGTCAGTTAAGCTAACTTTTTGGAACTAGACTTGAATGAGGAGAGAGGAGAGATGAAATATCTCAATTTTTATGAGTTTAAAACTCATTCAAGCATGTGAAATATGCACCTCCTTTAAAGAACTCCCCTTCCTTACATATGTGTCATAATGGAATCATTTTGATATTGCTCATAGTTTTTTTTACTAATAAACCTTGTACATTTTCAACTCTTCATCTTATGTGAAATATGCACCTCCTTTAAAGAATTCCCCTTCCTTACATATGTGTCATAATGGAATCATTTTAATATTGCTCATAGTTTTTTACTAATAAACCTTGTACATTTTCAACTCTTCATCTTATGTGAAATATGCACCTCCTTTAAAGAATTCCCCTTCCTTACATATGTGTCATAATGGAATTATTTTAATATTGCTCATAGTTTTTTACTAATAAACCTTGTACATTTTCAACTCTTCATCTTATGTGAGCATTTACTCATTTTTGGATACCCAAAATATCTCATATTTTTAATATTGCTCATAGTTTTTTACTAATAAACCTTGTACATTTTCAACTCTTCACCTTATGTGAGCATTTACTCATTTTTGGGTATCTTCTTTTTACAAATTGGATTTATCTCCTCCCTACACATGGATTGATGCTATTGGCCCATAGGAACCTTAATTGGACCATAGTCTAAAGATTTCTGAAAATCTAGACCCTTAGACTAAGGTTCTTTATACCTATTTCCAATTAATTCAAATTGCACATTGGAAAATTCTTTTTGAATTTCTGTTTCAGGGGAACTCATCTAAATTATAAGAGATATTTTTCTATCCAAAAATATTCAAAATCTGAATATTCTCTCTCTAGAATAATTTTTCTCTCTCTAGGCTAAAATAGTTAGCAACAAGGTCTTTATATTTCTGAAGAGGGTTGATTACAGGGGAAGATACTAGACATCAAAAAAGGGGTTGGGGGAGGAATCTTACATTCTACCCCACTTAAAAAACGCGAGATGTCCTCATCTCGCAACTTGTGATAATTTCGCAAGATTCACGAATATGAGACTTAGAGAAAAATTTTAATCAAGATTAACCACCAAGAAACGTCTTAAAGAGAGCAAGATTCAAAATAAGAACAAGATTTAAACTTTATTCATTCTCGGAACTTATACAGTAAAGATAGAAGAACTCTTTACACTTCCATAAGTCCGTCCATCATGTGATCACAAAAGCAGTCCTCACAAGCTGCACAAGTATAAGGTAACTCATCTATGGGAATGATTCTGTGGGTTATTGCTGCGCCTATCTCAGTGGTATGAGGTGTTCTAACAAAAGGACCTCTGAGAGGCAAGCCAAAAACGGGGTAAAGGCATATCTTCTCATGAGGAAGAAAACACGCCAGTAAGAAGACCCGCTCAGAAAACCCAGGATGCCTTGATCTCATGACGCAGTAGTATCGGGGACCCAAACCCAAAGCTTCAATAACCATGGCCAAGCGGACATTGTTACGAAAGTGCTGCTGACCCCAGGGTGTTACCCTAGTTATGTCTTGATAGGTCCGCCATTTTGTCTGCGCTACAGAAGTTCCCAAGTGAGGGAAAAGTGAGCGCTCATACTGCTCTACAAAATCCTTCTTCACAGATTCACTTGCGTCTTGAAGGTGAGGAATCATTATGGATAAAACTAGTTCTTGTTGCCAAGCCATGCAGGAGATTAAGAAAGAAAGGAGATCGATGGAAGTAAGATTACTGTGAGCGACAAGTAAAAGTTACGACTTATATAAAGGAAGGAGCTAGCGTAACTTAGAAGCCAACGGTAACTTGCCACTGAAGTTTTACCGTCTTTCCATGATTTGGATTTGACACATTTTTCTATAGAAGGCATTAAGAATTTTGAGATGAAGAGATAAAAGAAGCTTGTAGGCTAAGTCACCTACTTTCATTGAATTCAGATATAAGGCTCACAATATCTGGGGGATAACTTCATATACTCCCCAAGAGATAAAGAACTTCTTTTGGGCCGTACTCGAATGAAGACCAAATCCTTGATATCCAAAACATCGATTCTCACTTCTGAACTCATTGTTCTGAATCCTTAAAACAGGTGGGACTCTTGAGAAGTATTCTAGAAAAAGGGTCTTCCTTTGTTAAACAGAACTTTCTTTTATTTTAGAGAGGGAATAATTATAAGATCAGAAAGGGAGATTCTTACTCCTGTATACCTCGAAGGCTGGGGAGGAATCTTACATTCTACCCCACTTAAAAAGTGCGAGATGTCCTCATCTCGCAAGGTAGAGGACAACTCTTTTTCTTAACATCCAATTTTATTTTGGGGTTCCTTATATTCTGGTCAACCCAGCAGAACACTGGGATAAATATCCCTTATATAGAACTCATCATTAATATTCAGATCATATCATTCATATCTTTAACATGATAATGGTCCATTAGACCGAAAAATTTCCTTCTGAACATTCCTCCACGGGAATTTCAGTCAAGCAAGTTCTCAATTTGTCATCCCTTAACTTGATCTACTGATCAAGTGTTAACAGTAACAATTTGACAGCACAACCCACTAATCTCATAGTGATTTGCTGAATTCATTATCATCATTCCAGTTATGAATATCATCACTGGGACTCGTCCCATTCATCCTCATTGTGGTTTTGTTCAGATTTTTATATTTCAACTAATTTCAGAAATCATCATTTTTCAATCAGAATTTTCAATCAGAATCCAATTCAATTCATCAATTCTCAAACAGAATTAAAAATCATATCAACCACATTCGAATTCATCATCTGGATAGCATTAACGCTTATAATTTCAAGTCTTAGATTTACTCGTATATACTGTCAGTAAAGAGCTGCAGTATACTCTCGGTATATACGGGTAGTCGTGGCTCTTGGAATTATAAGGTAAATACCATCATGTCTAGGCCTCAAGCAAGTCAGGGATTCTATATAATTGCGGTACTTCCATCTGAAGACCCAATTACCAAATTACGAATTTCAGTTTGAATATCAAATTGTATGAATTATATCACACAATTACAACCTTTTTGTGCTTCTTGATAAATTTTTGACATATTTGTCTTCTCAGTTGATCTTTATTAACCAAAGGCTCTGATACCAACTGTGAGATCCCTGTTCCCACCGAGCAACGGATTCGGGGTACTGGCAGCGGAAGTAGCACTTCTCGTGCGGGACAGGGGTCCCACACTCGGGGCCTCGCCCACGGATATCCGGATAAGAGACTAATCCGTCGGTTGTTCCAAAACCGAACCCGAAAAAACTTCCTTTACCGGAAAGCACGGGCGATTCCACCAGGATAACTTTTTACTCTAACGTAGTCAAGATCATTTTTGATCGAGATGATCCGATTACATCTATAAGATACTTAGTCAGTTCAAGGAAGAAACTTGCACTTGGATCATTGGGATCAACGCTTTTTTCCCCATTCAAGAGGCACAGCCGTTGATTCCTATCCATAGAACAGTTTCTGTCCGGAATTTTTTTTTTTCTATCGTAAAAACAAAAGTTTGAGTCTCGATTTACGGATCCATCAGTCCAGCCTAACCCCATCCGATCCCATGGGTTAGCCAACCGCCCAACCACTGTAGTGATGGGATCCAATTTGGAATTTGGTTAGGTTTTGTCCCGGGTACCAAGGAAAAGAGTTCCAAGGCCCCCTAGCCGGAATTTCATGCAAACATAAAACTAGCCACACCACTTACACACCCAATATGAAAATTGCCTTTTTCTTAGCATCAGCTAACTTTAAAACAATCCTTTAATGAAACCGTAGTACCACTGATCACAATCTCCCAAATTATCCAGTTGATTCATAATTTTCCATCATTCCTTCATCAAAGTATCTATGGCATCATTGGCAACTAGAACGCTCACCACCTGTCCACACAGGGGCCGTTTCAATAGTTCCTAGCCCATAATACTCAACAATATAATCACTTATCAAGATGGACTCTCGTTGAAGATCAGCAAGATCAACCAACAGATCCATATAAAAGAGCCATGGACTCATCCGTTGAGGACCAGCAAGGTCAGTCAACCAGATCCATGCCCAGTTCCAGAAAACAACTCTTACTCCTTGTTCCAATATCTTCCTCGACGCACGCGTGGGTATCCTGGGCGACCCAGAGCCCGAGCACCGTATGGTCAGCACCCTCTAGGATCCTTCGCAGGTGACCTAGCGCTTCACTCATAGGCCGCTTCCTTGGTCCCTCATCCACCGTACCGGAAGCTCACCATTTTAATCGAACCGAGGCTGGTCAAGACCTCGGCCGACCTTGCTACGCGAGACGTCCTCCATTGACTCTCCGTCAGCAGTTGCAACTTTATCAGTTAGGTCTCCACGACCTTAATCACAAGACGGTCAAAATGCTTTCCCAGCATTCTTGACATAAAACAGCCATTTACAAACAGCATTTACAAACAGTTTACAAATACAATTTCTATATTAACTCTCATTTTTCCACATTATCCCTCATGCAATCCACATTACTTATTCCACATTTCATTTATATGTGTACTCATCCAATCATATCATTTTCCATCTCTTCACTTCAGATTCCTTCACATCACATATCATATATTCACATCCATATCCATATCCATACATCCACATCCACATCCACATTCACATCCATACATCTACATCTACATGCTTATCTCCATTTTCACATCCTCATTTATACATCCACATCCCATATCCACATTCATACATACACATCCATATCCACATCCATATCCGCATTCATACATACACATCCATATCCACATCCACATGCATACATTCATTATCACATCCTCATTCATACATCCACATCCACATACATACATACATACATCCACATCCACATCCACATTCTCATTCACATCTATACATCCATATCTACATGCACATTCACATCCATACATCCACATCTATATCCTCATTCACATCCATACATCCACATTCATGCATCCACATCTACATGCCTACATCCATATATACAAATCCACATTTACATCCATGCATCCACATCCACATCCTCATTCACATCCATACATCCACATTCATACATCCACATCCACACCCACATTCACATCCATACATCCACATCTACATGCTTATCTCCATTTTCACATCCTCATTTATACATCCACATCCCATATCCACATCCACATGCATACATACATCCACATCCACATTCCCATTCACATATATACATCCATATCTACATGCACATTCACATCCATACATCCACATCTATATCCTCATTCACATCCATACATCCACATTCATGCATCCACATCTACATGCCTACATCCATACATACACATCCACATTTACATCCATGCATCCACATCTACATCCTCATTCACATCCATACATCCACATTCATACATCCATACATCCACATTCATACATCCACATCCACATCCACATTCACATCCATACATCCACATTCATACATCCACATCCACATCCATACATCCACATCCACATCCACATTCACATCCATACATCCACATTCATACATCCACATCCACATCCACATGCATCTTATCATATCTTATCACTTCCCATATCTTTTATGCATACCTCTATGCATGAAATTCAATTATGCTAAAAGTAACACTTTTATAATAAAATATTCAACTTTTATGCATACCTCTATGCATGAAATCCAATATGATAAAAGTAACACTTTTGATATAAAAAAATTATCCTTTATGCATACTTCTATGCATGAAAATTAAAAATGATAAAAGTAACACTTTTGATATAAAAAATTTTCCTTTATGCATCCTTCTATGCATGAAAATTAAAAATGATAAAAATAACACTTTTAATATAAAAAAATTATCCTTTATGCATACTTCTATGCATGAAAATTAAAAATGATAAAAGTATCACTTTTGATATAAAAATTTTCCTTTATGCATACTTCTATGCATGAAAAATTAAAAAAATGATAAAAGTAACACTTTTGATATAAAAATTTTTCCTTTATGCATACTTCTATGCATGAAAATTAAAAATGATAAAAGTAACACTTTTGATATAAAAAAAATTATCCTTTATGCATGATATTAAAATTCAATTTCTCCATGATTATAATGAAATTCTTTCAATTAATCTAGGATGATAATTCCTAGAATATGGTAGGAAGTCCTCTTTTTATGCTTTGAATGAAATTATTTTATGCATAATTTTTATAAAAATTTTACCATAGCTCCGCTGCTATGACTGATAAATCTCAATTTTTTCTAAGGGATAAAGCTTATCATTAAGGAAATAATTAAAATGATCTCTAATTGGATCATTAATCTATAGTGGATTGAATCATCAATATGCATAAACTAAAAGCATAGAAAAAAGCCATTAAATTGGTCTCAAGCATAGCTTAATCTTGGGTTAAGGAAAAGCTTTATGAAAAGCTTGATTTGGATTGAGAACGGGTCATGAGTATGACCATTTCTTGAGTGAGAGAGAGAATTTACTTAAAAATCATTAGAATTTAAACATAAATGAAAATTAACTTCAATAGCATTTATTAACTTATGTAACTCTTCACTACTATTCAAACTTCAATAGTATTTAAAAAAAACCATACCAATTAAACTTCTCAAGCTTGAGAGGGGTTGAGAAGAGAGAAACAGTGAGAAATTATAGAAAGATCAATATTCACTAATTACCTTACAACTTGCTTGATTCTTTGTTCACGGTAGAGGCCCCCAACCAATCAATTGGTTAAGTATGTTGATGGAGCCACTAATGGGGATTGAAGAAAGAGGGAAGCTCCAAAAACTAGTGAATTATTAAATGAATTCACAGTTCTTGGCTTAGGTGGAGTAGAGTAACGATGCATAAACACTAACTATTTTTCAACAAGGGGGAGGCTTCTATTTATAGGAAAAATTGAGCTCCTAACCAAACAAACTGATTCTAGAATTTTCTAAATCAGTTTGGTCAATATTTGACCATTTTTAGGTCAGTTAAGCTAACTTTTTGGAACTAGACTTGAATGAGGAGAGAGGAGAGATGAAATATCTCAATTTTTATGAGTTTAAAACTCATTCAAGCATGTGAAATATGCACCTCCTTTAAAGAACTCCCCTTCCTTACATATGTGTCATAATGGAATCATTTTGATATTGCTCATAGTTTTTTTTACTAATAAACCTTGTACATTTTCAACTCTTCATCTTATGTGAAATATGCACCTCCTTTAAAGAATTCCCCTTCCTTACATATGTGTCATAATGGAATCATTTTAATATTGCTCATAGTTTTTTACTAATAAACCTTGTACATTTTCAACTCTTCATCTTATGTGAAATATGCACCTCCTTTAAAGAATTCCCCTTCCTTACATATGTGTCATAATGGAATTATTTTAATATTGCTCATAGTTTTTTACTAATAAACCTTGTACATTTTCAACTCTTCATCTTATGTGAGCATTTACTCATTTTTGGATACCCAAAATATCTCATATTTTTAATATTGCTCATAGTTTTTTACTAATAAACCTTGTACATTTTCAACTCTTCACCTTATGTGAGCATTTACTCATTTTTGGGTATCTTCTTTTTACAAATTGGATTTATCTCCTCCCTACACATGGATTGATGCTATTGGCCCATAGGAACCTTAATTGGACCATAGTCTAAAGATTTCTGAAAATCTAGACCCTTAGACTAAGGTTCTTTATACCTATTTCCAATTAATTCAAATTGCACATTGGAAAATTCTTTTTGAATTTCTGTTTCAGGGGAACTCATCTAAATTATAAGAGATATTTTTCTATCCAAAAATATTCAAAATCTGAATATTCTCTCTCTAGAATAATTTTTCTCTCTCTAGGCTAAAATAGTTAGCAACAAGGTCTTTATATTTCTGAAGAGGGTTGATTACAGGGGAAGATACTAGACATCAAAAAAGGGGTTGGGGGAGGAATCTTACATCCATGGGCATCCCGCAGGACCCACGACGACTGAAGGTAAAACATGAGCATATGCAAGCACTCAATGCATCCAAACACTACATCCACTAAGTACTTTCCCACATATGTCTCATGGCCATCCCGCAGGAGTTACACCCAGTGGTGCATCCATGAACATAATAAAGCACTTGATGTATCATATCAACATACATGCAGCACTCAACACAATGCAGAGTATTTCCCAATGTATTCTCAATGGTACCAGGATCCAATGGCACCAGAATACAAAAATACCTCTACCTCAAAAAGTGTATGCATACATGCACAAATAGAGTTCGATCCATATTTCCATGAACCAAACCAACTCTAGGACTGCTCACAAGACTTATGTCCTCCATAGAGTTATCCATAGTTGAAGTTATAGTTCAAGGTGCGCGCGACTGTGAACTATACTCAACCATCATCACATGTGTCTAGAACACAAGATCATAGAAGTCCCATAAGTAGATGTACTGTCAGCCTCAGTACCTTCGGGTGAATACAAAGATGTCACCAAGCGACTCCTAGATAACAAATGAGCCTATCTGTAACAACAAGGGAGCGGAGGTGCTACCCCCTCTTGAGCATCAGGCAATGCTCCAGACCTATGCTCTGCTGAACCTGAACGAGCCGTAACAAGAGTCGACTCCAACTCATAGGCATCAAGATAAAGCTGCAACTCCTGAGGTGAATCTGCTAAGTCACCCTCCTCCATCCACTTCGCATCCACCATCAGTGAACCTCCTCCATCCACTTCGTATCCATCAGTGAACAGCTCTTGAACTTCACAGGATAGCGACGGGAAACTTTACCCTGTACCTTTCTTTCCTTATGTGCCAGTATATGCTCAGGAATAAGAACCTCGTCAAGTTCCTCCACTTCCATCTGAGCCTCATCTGATACATCCTCAGGCACCCAAAACTTGCTTGCACTCCACCCAAGTGATAAGCACAAGTCCTCGATGAAGCATAGTAGATCACCACTGCTAAACATAGAAAGAAACGATCTTCTGAACCCATGAAGCCTCTATGAAGATACCACCGGTGACAAACTGTCGAAAGCCATAGCCTTCAACGCATCTCCTGCACCATAACACTTCAACTGCTTCTTGTTCCTAGCCGACTACTTCTTGTCCTTGGTGTCTTTTCTCCTGAGCTTCATCTTCAGCTCTTGCTCTTCACCATATAGGCAAAGACACACAATCCTGCACTGTGTCCTCCTGTACTTCCTTTTCACTTCCCTCATGTTGAAGGTTTTGATGTGACTCTCATGAGACAACCACGAGCTCGCCCCCTTAGGAAAGTTGGCGATTGTCCCGACCAAAGCAACCACAGACTCGCCTCCTTGAGAAAGTCGACGATGTGTCCCGGCAACACGGAACCTTGTAAACCGGCCTTCAAAAAAGCAAAGGGCGGTGAAACAAACACTCGCACATAAAACACTTCAACACCATTGAGGACCTAGAAAAGGAAAACAAACAGGGGGAGCTAGAGTGCTCCTACAAAAAGTACACGAACACCGATTGGCCCCAAATCGCAGTGGCGACCCTTGCGGTATTTCTTTAATTGAATATAAGAGCTTTGATTACAATATAAGGCTGGTAATTCAGCCGTCCCAGTAGAACTCCTGAAGCCTGCAAAGAACCTGTATCTGGCTTCTTGTCCACACGGCATCCACAAATAAATCTAGCCATTGTTCACATCGAAAGACTCTCTCACATTGAGTCTGCATACAGAAGCTTTCTCCCATGATCAAGGCTGCCACAACCATCCATAGCCTCTCACACTATGAACAGCATCACACCCTGACACATCCAGTGCTTCTGCATCACAACACAAACTCCCAAACTGTCTCTCAAAAGAGAACTCGCATCACAGCACAGCATACCATACAGTTGACACACCTGTACAAACCCTCTCTACCTTCCAAGGGTACTATCCATCTCTGACATGGATTCCCTGTCCCTTGTCTTGTCAGTAGAGCAAGGCTGTACCAAACATGTGTCCATTCCTGTACCATCTGCCTGCATGTGACCTATCTCCTGGAGAAACCCAAAAACATGTTTCTTCGAGAAAACCTACGACCTGTTTCCACATGAAACTCTTAGGCCTGTTTCCACATGAAACCCTTAGGCCTGTTTCCCTTTGAAACTTCTGTCATGTTTCCATACATCTAGTTATCTGTTCCCTCATGAAACATCTGGCAACATAGAGATTCCCATACTGTAGGTCCCACTGTTCCTTTCTAGCAGGAAGAAAACAATCTGCTCCATGAGCACGCAGCCATGCGAGCTTGCATCACTCCCATGCCAAGAAACATACTCAAGTGACCTGTACTTGCAGCCAAAGCCCAAGTACATAGCTGAATTTGCAGCCAAGCAAAAACAGCCCATAAACTATCCCAAAACAGTCCTGAATCCAAAGCAAAGAGAAGCTGAAAGTTCCATCAGATGAACGCCATCGACATGATGTCTATGTTCATGGAAAACCAGCCTCTGTCCACCTTTGTGTCCAAAGAAACCAGCCCTTGTCTACTTTTCAGCAGAGGGAGAGAGAGAGAGAGAGAGAAAGGAGGCCTGTGTCTCTGTTCTGAAGCACAGCATAGCAGCCAGCCCTTTCATCTCCAAAAAGCATGCCTAAGGAGCTATTCACTTGCACCTGTAGCTTCTGTAGCATAGCCCGCCTGTGCAGTCCTTCCAAAAAGCATGATATGACTAGCAGCGCACACTTCCTGTAGCTATACCTGACTGCGCCACCTGTACTTGCATCGCCTGAATCTGCACCTGCAGACAGTAGCTGTACACAGACCTGCCACGTGGACTGTACCTGCAGACAGCAGCCGTACACTACCTGCATAGGCCTATCCATGTGCAGCCAGCATGCAGTCCACCTCTCTCCAGAAAAGCACACCCTTCCTCAAACATGGGTCTATAGGCAACCAGCCCTTCTCAGCGCGAAAAAGCACAGCCCTCCACAAGACTTAGGTGCCTCCTTGCCTGCCAGCCCCTCCTCTTTCCCAAAAAGCACACGTGGCCCCAAAATAGCTTATGGGCCACGTTTTCTTCATAAATGGCATTAAAAATTACTTTAAGGGTTTTTAAAACCTTTTAAGTTAAAATTCCTTTGCCCCCTTTCACACATGGGGTTATCCACACATGGGCTTCCATCTTCACTCCCACCTGATGCCATTCACACTGTCCACCATGTCCCCGTGCACATCTGCATCTTGTCCAGAGAAAAACACAGGGTCGTAACACCTGCTTCCTAAACCTGTCAATGATAGTCCATACGGCATCATTCCCCTCTCGCGTTTTAGGCAAATCCATGATAAAATCCATGGCCATGGACTCCCTGATCCGGAATAGGCAATGGTTGAAACAAACCAGGTGCCTTATGCTTGTCATGTGTATTCATCACATGCTCACCATCACTCACATGTTCAGCCATGATTGCAAACCACAAATTTGCCAACACAACAATTTATGCGGTCGGAACGTTCTATCTCTACTACCCCCGAAAAGAGGATTTACCATAGACTAGAGAACCGATGCTCCGATACCATTGTCACAATCTGAAAACCTATGCATAGAAAATCTTAATCCATGCATAACATAATGGCATAATACATAGGCATCTGGCAATACATAAACCTGGTTTGAAAACCACTGAAACACTAATATGAAAGCTTGCACAAGACACAACACTAGGGGCTGAAGTTAGCCCAGCACCCTCCCCCCCCCCCCCGATGAGGTATCTTTATTACCACAACAGAGTGTTCCAGTACAAGAGAACAAATGCCAGTGAGTAAGCACTCTCCAGGGGGGCTGGCACCAGATACATCCAGAATATGATGAAAACAAGAAAAATAATTTGCCTAAGGCCTTGATCACAACCATACTCTAGTACGTGATCACACCCTTTAGCAATAGTGCTGTCCCAAATAACCAGCCACCATGAAAACCTTAGCTCTAGCCACTCAAAGGTTCCACCCTAGAGCCACAAGCCTCACGCAAGTTTAAATAATGTTTGCCTTCGATTTTGTCATAAAGAACCTTGCTGAATTTGACTCAACAGTGCTATTTTATTGGCATATATGCTATGAGTTATGCCACATATGCTATGAGTAATGCCACATGTGAACATGGGTTAACCAAGGGCACTTTTATCCCTTTGGATTTTTCCCCTTGGATATTACGTGTGAAAGGACACCACACTTATTTTGATTATATTATGATATTGTGGAGTCAACTCCCTTGCTCCACACATCTTTGTACCTCATCTACTTTGAGTAGCAATATTCATCTCTCACTCTCTTGAGAGCTTGCTGCTATGTACCATCTTTGTGTGTGTGTGTCTTTATTTCTCTGAAACCCTAACCCCCAACAATGGTATCAGAGCCTGCTTGCAAGTCCCTAGCGGTGGAGTACCCGACCCCCTCTTCCCTGCCGGGAGCTTGGAGTGGCTGGAGCAAGGGGGGCAAGGGAGGCATTGTCCATGCAATTTAAGAGACCGCGGTGATGCTGGAGGCGGAGGCGGTGGTGCTAGAGGCCGAGATGGAGGTGGTGGTGCTGGGTGGAGGCGGTGGAGAAGATTGCGGCTATGTTGGAGGTGGCGGCGGCGATGGTGAGGGAGAGGGCGAGGTGGAGGTGGAGATGGAGGAGGAGACCGGTTTAACCGGTCATGATGCCTCCCTTGGCCCCGTTGCTCTAGCCACTCCACGCTCCCGGCGGAGCCTGGTGATGGTCTGCGCAGACCATCCCCAGGCTCCGCCGGGAGCGTGGAGTGGCTGGAGATGCGTGTAGACATAGTAAATAGAACTTGAATTCAGGCAACTAGGATATGACGTAAGCCACGTGCTCTGAACACATAAACCAGTGTTTGATTCGAAAGGTTTGCTTATGTGGGACACGCATCCCACGGTTCAGGCCCGGTAGTTCCCGTAAATCTCCAGAAGTCAACACGAACGGGGAAACTTGCACGTGTGGTTCTGACCAAAGAGGGAAGACCTACCCTCGCGACCTACCCCATGGGATTATTTCAAACGAGAGAGGTTGAATGCTTTTGAATCTATTGTATTAACTTCACCTTCCACTCGCAGTATGCTTTTCGTGGTCTTGGCCTGTGATTCAATTGCCATGTACTTAGCTATCGAGCATCATGTTTTCATGTGATCGCAGCCTAAAATATTCCATTTCCGTGCGTTGCTCCAGCCACTCCAGGCTCCCGGCGGAGCCTGGGGATCCCCAGGCTGCTCTGCCAGGAGTCGGTAGTCCCTCATGCTGCGGAGAGCGTTGAGCACAAGGTGCTAGTGTACCGCCCCACCAATGAGGCCGTGCGTTCCTACGAGTAGCTTCAGCAGAGGCTTTTGGGACTGGGATGGCGCCGGTACCCTTACGAGAGTAGGTGGGCACCATGCAGTTCCACAGGGGCCAGTCGTCCACCCATCTCATCACCCTCCCATCGGGGACTTCGGCAGCTTCAGGCTCATGCACATGCTCGACATCGTGATGAAGAACCGTGAGCATTTTCTAGTTCAAGACCAGTGAGTGTGCGCATGTACCTCCATTCTCCGCCCGCCCTCTCCGCCTCCTCCCATTCTATGGCGACGGTAATCCCAAACAAATCCCTTTACACGATCCAGTTTACATGAAATCCTTACCTTGTGTCTATTTCCTACCTACCATAGCAAGCAATAAGTGTCTAAACCCCCTAATTCTACATAGTAGAAAGCACTATGGTAAGAACTTTTTTCCTTAAAAAATACTGATGATGTATTTACAAACTTGGTCTTTAAAAAATACTTTTAGCAAACCTAAATGTGAATCCTTGTGCTGATATATATAATTATGAAACCAAAGTTTTGAAAGTTGATTGCCACATGTTGTATTTACAAACTTGGTCTTGTAAACATGCTTTTAACAAACCTAAATGTGAATGCTAGTGCTCATATATAATCAAGAAACTAAAGTCTTGAAAGTTTACATCTAGATCCTTACGCCCCATGCAAAACATAACATTGTTGGGGTGAAGGGGAGGACGAGGAATACAATTTTCATTAAAACTAAAGTAGCTTATCTTTTAGTGCAACCAAACTCAAATTATTTGCTTTACTAGAATTACCATGCATAGCTATTTATTATCAACATGGAAAGCTTTACCACTAACATGATGTTGTCCATTCAAAATTAAGTACAATAGTCATAACCACCACTAGGATGGAGAGCATTAAAAAGACCCTATACAAAGACAAATATAAACTTGTCTATAAATCTCGTCTCCTAGTAGCTAGTTTGTCTTTACATTCAATTCATGATGATGCAAATTCATATTTGTGAAAAAAAACTTGTGTGAACTTGTAAAATTTACTACTTACACTCAATACATAATTGAAGACAAATTAGATGTGTTTGCATGCCATGTAGACCTTCAATTGACCAAAAAGGGCTAAATGTGAGTAAGTGTCCCCTTTGTTCTCATGCCCCCCTCATGAGGAGTCACATCCTCATGCAAAACAAACCCCAAAATGAGCATCTTTTCTCTCTAATTATGTAGATCTTAACTTCTTTATGATATTCTAAAAGCAACAAGATCCATTCCCAAAGTTGAATGGTCCAAAATCCAAAATCCAAGTGTGACAAAATAAGCTATTACGTAAAGTCCTCTAGCATGCCTTGTGCTACCTTTTTTCCAAGTACTATTATTGAAGTTCCATAAGGAGCATTGGCTTGAGCCAAGTAACCTAGTTACGTAATCATTTTATTGGACTCTAGCCTTCTTATAGCCTAATTAGAATCATTTTCTCCTATCATTCATACATGCCACATTTGTGAATGCCTTTTTATCTTATTGAAGAAAGTTTCCTTTTATCGAATGGCCCCCTTTTTTGTCTTTATTTTAATACTTCATGTAAACTTCTTCAATCATCACCATGTGTGTCAAGTCTACCAATTTCACGTTGGACGTAGAAAATATCTCTATCGACATAAAATGCTCTCAAAGTTTCTCTAAGATTGGGTTTATCAACCAAGTGCATACATGTCAAATAGGAATCTCAATATGAACTTGGCATCTGACCATTCCTAGATCCATTGAAGCTTCATATATAAGCATACGTGCGTTCCAAATTATGAGTATACTCTAGGATACTTTGTCTATGTCACATTATCAGTTAGTGGCAAAATGCTTCATTCTCAAATGCCTATGAGGACCATCCTTTACAATGCAAAGAGCTCTACATCCTAGTGTGCACTATTACTACTCTTCAAAGAGGGTAAGCTTGCCATCCCTCACTCACATGAGTGGTGTTTCACCACTTACATATTATAGGATATTTGTAAATGTCACATCAATTTAATGGTGTAAATTTCTACTTGTAACGCACGACTTTGTGATCTTATATAGACGTACCTTCTAATTACATATATTTGCATGATCCCTCTTGAACAAATGAGGATTCTTAGCACCCTATAATAAATAATACTCTCTATAAAAATGGAATATCTACATGTTATCTCAAAGTCTATTATCCTTCTTTTGAAAGGAATGTAATGTTCTCTAAGCTTTCTTCAAGAGAGTAATGGTGGAGCTTAACATCTTTTGTTTTGAAAGGGATGTAATGGTGTCCAAGCTTTCATTGACCTCTACTAAAGAGTAATGGTGGAAAGTTGGATTGGTCATGCATCGAACAATGTTTGTTCATGTGGAATCAAGTTATTTGTATGAGAATGGAGAACGGGTAAGTCATAATCTCTCAAATATTTCCCTTTATGTATACATGTTATGTGGTATGGATGTCCAAACATAATGTTTTCTCGTTATGGTAGGTGGATACATTGGCGCTTAGTATGTTCTATCGAGTAAATTGCCATGTCCCTATTATTGATTCGTGAGGCTAGGCAAAATGTTTCAAAGAAGTTATTCAACGCTCAACGAAATTTCATTTTTGAGAAGAATAAGAAGCATCCATTCCAACGCACGATGGTCTTGGAGCGCTACATTCGAGGTGGTGCAGAAAGATCTCCTATGTTCTTTAGGTGAGACAATTTTCATTCTGTTCATTCTTATAGCTACTTTTTCAAAATACTTAGATGCACGTTTATAATTGCATTTCATCGTAGGTGGCTAGTGGAGACCTTCTCAAGTGAAGGAGATGGTGTCTTGGATGTTTTTACGGGATGTGGAGGCTTGGGACGTGCATGCCAAGAGTTATATGTAAGTAAGTTCTTGGTCCTTTACAAAGCTCATAGTAAGTTCATGGTCCTTTTTGCAAAGCTCGGACTCCTTGTTCATTGCTCCAAAAAGCTCAGCAAAAAAAGCTCGCAAAAAAAAATCCTTCACTTGAATCTAGGCAGCCCACTAACAATGCCTCTTGTGCCTGCATGTTCTTTAGCCTTTGTATGTTCACATGTCCAATCCTTTTATACCACATGTCAATGTCCTGTACCACATTTCGGATTTTAGAGAACATGGCTGATTTCAACTCAGGAATCTCAGCATCTAACTTAAATAACCTGCCTTCTTTCTTGCCTTTGGCAATGACTCTACATCCATTTTTGAAATCCTCACAACGAAGCATCCATGCTCGTTGAAATGAACCTGTAGACCTTGTTCCACCATTTGACCAACTGAGGCCAAACTTTTCATAATAGAAGGTACATACAAGACATTTGCCACATAGACTTTGTTTCACCATTGTGCATCACCAATGGTACACTTCCCACATGAGTGATAGCATGTTGGGAATCATCACCTATCTCCACATAGCCTTTCACATCCATAGGCTTCAAATGTTCAAACCATTCGCCATGATAAGTCATATGGTTTGATGCTCTAGAGTCCATATACCAACAAGTGTCATCACTGTCACCATTTGTCATCATAGATCCCATGACATGTTTCATGGCAAACAAGTGATTTGTGTTGCCATCATTACTGCTTGATGCAAAATTTTCACCATTTGTAGAATTTCCACCATGTTGTGCATAATGTCCAACCATGTTGTGCTCTACCGTAACAATCACGTGCCATATGACCAAACTTCCCACAGTAATGGCATTCCACATTTTGCATAGATGCTTGTTGGCCTTGCCAACATCATCTTCTACGAGGATTACCTCTGTCTCTCTGAGGTGTATATCCACAACCACCTCTAGCACCATATGTAGGCTCAAAATTCTGTTGTGGTGACCTATCCTCCCATCCACGACCATTACCACGACCTCATGATGCAAATCTCCCCTTGCCTCTAAATCCCCTTTGTGATGAATAGAAAGCCTAATTCTTGCCATTATCATCATGGCTAGTAGATGCATCATGAAAAGAGTCACTAAGTTTGATTTCCTCAACAACAAGCAAGAGTGAAACCAACTCATAAAAATCTGGTAAACCTGTACTCCAAATAGAGATAGATGTGTCAAAAGACTTGTACTCCTTGCCAAGACCACGCAAGGCAACGTCTACCAAATCATCATCAGGGCATGGGAGCATTGATAGTTGCCACCAATGCATCTGCATACTTCTTTATTTCTTGTACATAAGCATGAATACTCCTTCCTTTTTGCTTCACGTTATGAATCTGTTGTCTCAATTGAGACTTACAAGCACTAGTATCTATATCAAATAGCTTTACCAAAGTATCCCTCATGCATCCTTGGGATTCTCACCACCATCATGTATATGTAGAGTATAGCATCCGAGATACATATAGACAAGTAATGCAAAACTTTGTATGCTCTCTCTGACCACTGTTTATGAGCTACAACGTGTTGTTGTGTAGGTTGCCGGGGCTCTGGCTCCGCACTTGTAACAAGGTTCCAAAACCCTTTTCCTTTCAGAAAGGGTTTTAATCCTATACTTCCATGCCTGAAAGTTCTTTCTATCCAACTTCTCACCCACAATCTGTAGTACTGGGTTGTCTGACATATTTACTCAATGCAAATGCACCTTCTGCACATGTCCAATTCTGTAAATGAGCCTTACTTAGCTCAACCACACTCTAATAAGTGTTCCAAATACTCCAAAATACTCAACAAACTTCACTATTGATGTAGAAAATCAACCTGCATTCAAATTAAACTGGCATATGCAGTCCAAAATACCATGTTTTGTCACACTTTCCAAGGCTTTAAGTTGCAATGTAGTGGTTCAATCAAGTGTGGATTGTTGAGATTCAAGCTCAATGTTAGCTTGTGCTAGCTGCACTATGTGCTGGCATGTTAGGTAGAAGCATGTGTGAGACATAAATGACCGCCTCCAGCTGGTCATAATGCGTGGACATTAGGTAGTTGTGTGTGGACACAACACATAGTGTGTGTTGTGTATTATGGATTATATGGTTTTATGCATTGTGTGAGTAGGGAGATGGCTTCCCTCTATGGTCAGGGTTTGTAATATGCATTAGGGTTTGCTCTAGTGCTCTCTATTAGGGTTTATGTGAGTGAGTGAGAGAAGAGGGAGAAGAAGCTGTGAAGCTTGCCATTGATGTTGTGAAGCTTGGAGCACACCAATTTCTATTAAATCTGAGAGCTTGGCCTACCGGGTAAGGACTACTAAACACCCTTGAGCGGATTGTAGAGGTGATTCAAGAACAAACAAGGCAAATCAGGGTTGCCCAAAGCAAAAGAAAATTTTGGTTTTTTGCAAGCTTTCCATTGGAGCTTGAAAGCAGTGATGTTTTGTGAAAATAGATGCAATCTGGCAAAGGAATATGTATGTGACAAGGATTAATGTATTGGCAACTCATGTGCAAGCCCTAAATTGAATTTGGAGCCAAGTTGGTGCATTTATGTGAGAGGAAAATCACTGGTTTGAACCCTTCACAAAAACAGAGAAATGATACTCATTGTGGATGTAATTAAAGCTAGGTTTTTTGCAAAAATCACTCAATTGATGGATTGGGCACATTTCTAGGAGTGTTGGGCACCCATATCTATCTTCAAACAACTCTATGAACTCACCAGTTCTCCTAAGGAGCAGGCGGCGCAACATATCATGAGGAAACAAATCAGTTTTCTATCTTTTTGCTAAGTGGAGGCCAAAAATCAAGTCTTGTGGTTGATAAATTACAAAATCTTCTTAGCAATTGTGTGGTACATACACAGGGTACCTTGGACTGCGTATGCCAGTTCATTTTGGATGCAATCAGTTTGATTTTCTACATCAAAAGTGAGTTTGTTGACTACTTTGGAGTATATGGAACACTTATTAGAGTGTGGTTGAGCTGAGGAAGGCTTGTTTATAGATTTGGACGTGTGCAGAAGGTGCATTTGCATTGAGCAAATATGTCAGACAACCTAGTACAAATTGTGGGTGAAAAATTGGATAGGAAGAACTTCCAGGCGTGGAAGTATAGGATTAAAAGCTTTCTAAAGGGAAAAGGTTTTTGGAACCTTGTTACAGGTGCGGAGCCAGAGCCGGTACTACCCTGACAACCTACACAGCAATAGGTTGTAGCTCACAAGAAATGGTTAGAAAAGAGCATACAAAGTTTTTCATTACCTGTCTATATGTATCTCGGATGCTATACTCATACATATACATGATGCTGAGAATCCCAAGGATGCATGGGATACATTGGTAAAGCTGTTTGATACAGACACTAGTGCTCGCAAGTCTCGGTTGTCTGACAATAGATTCATAATGTGAAACAGAAAGGAAGGAGCATCCATGATTATGTACAAGAGATAAAGAACTATGCAGATGCATTGGCAACAATCAATGCCCCCATGCCTGATGATGATTTGGTAGACATTACCTTGCGGCGTGGTCTTGACAAGGAGTATAAGTCTTTTGATACATCCATCTCGGTTCGGAGTACAGGTTTACCAGATTTTGATGAGTTGGTTTCACTCTTGCTTGTTGAGGAAATCAAACTCAGTGACTCCTTTCATGATGCATCTACTAGCCATGATGATAATGGCAGAAATCAAGCTTTCTATTCAACAAAGGGGATCTAGAGGTAGGGGGAGATTTGCATCACATGGCCATGGTAATGGTCATGGATGGCAGGACAGGTCACCACAACAAAATTTTCAGCCTACATATGGTGCTAGAGGTGGTTGTATATATATACCTCAGAGAGGTAGAGGTAGGCCAAGCTCTCAGACTTGATGAAAATTGGCGTGCTCCAAGCTTCACAGCTCCAATGGCAAGCTTGATAGCTTCTTCTCCCTCTTCTCTCACACTCACTCATAAACCCTAATAGAGAGCACCAGGCTCTGATACCATGATAAAAACCAGGTAGAGGGAGAGGAGACACACACACAGGAGCAAACCCTAATGTATTAAGCAAACCCTAACCATAGAGGGAAGCCATCTCCCTTCTCACACAATACATAAAGCCGTAATCTATAATCTACAACACACTACATGTGTTATGTCCACACACTGCTAACCCTAGCTAATGTCCACACACTGCTAACCCTAGCTAATGTCCACACACTATGACCAGTTGGATGCGGTCATTTATGTCTCACACATGTTACTACCTAACATACCAGCACATAGTGCAACTGGCACAAGCTGACATCGAGCTTGAATCTCAACAATCATTTTATAACTGCGCTAATAAGTGCTAATTGTAAAAGAGACATGGGGGGATGACTGAGCTAATGGCTTATGTATGCCGGTCATACGGAATTGATATACATAGAGCTAGTTAAACTATGAAGAGACTAGTTTTGGGGCCCCATTTGTAATTGGGTAGCTGGGCATTAAAAATATGAGCTCATGTATATAAGACATTTTATGAAATATGAAAAGGGACAATCCCGTTTGTCTCAATTGAGTCTTACCTTCTCTCCCTCCCTCCCTCTCTCTCTCTCTCTCTCTCTCTCTCTCTCTCTCTCTCTCTCTCTCTTGCATGCTTATTGATAAAAAACAGGAGCAGGATGTAACACACACAAGAGAAGCAAGCCCTAATGCATATCCATCAACCATAAAGAAGGAGAGAAGCCATAGTCACCATCTCTCTCTCACACACAAAGGAGAACACTACATAGTGTTATGTCCACACTACAAAGTAAACCTAGTGTAATGTCCACACCACACATGACCAGCTGGACGCGGTCATAAACACACCACACAATATCTATCTACCATACTGTCAGTCTGTCAGCACCCATGTGCTATCCTCCAGCTGTATACGAGCTTGATATTTCAACACTCCCCCTCAAGCTCGACATGTCCATCTCTAGGACTCCCAATCTAGTACGGAAATACTCGAACTTATCCTTACCAAGTGCTTTGGTAAAGATATCTGCAACCTGCTCATCTGTCTGCACATATGCCCATCTAGCACCTTCTCTCTGATGAAATGATAGTGGACCTCAATATGTTTGGTCCTGGCATGATAAACTGGGTTGCTAGCAAGCTGAATACTACTCATGTTGTCACAATGAATGACAATGCTCATATCACTCTGTAGCCTGACATCATCTAGCAACTTTTTCAACCACATAGCCTCACATGCAGCTATGGCTGCTCCACGATACTCTGCCTCTGTGGTAGATAAAGCAACTGTAGGTTGCTTTTTACTGCTCCAACTCACAGCTCCACTACCAAGGCTGAAAACATAGCCACTGGTAGATCTCCTGTCATATGCACTACCGGCCCAATCTGCATCTGTATATCCATAGACATGCATGTCTTTTCCTGCCTCATAGAAAAGACCATAATGCGTGGTAGTTTTGACATATCTCAGAATCCGTCTCACAGCATCCAAGTGAGGTTTACGAGGACTCTGCATAAACTGACTCACCAAACCAACTGCATAACTGATATCTGGCCTCGTAATGGTCATGTAGATAAGACTACCAACCATTTTCCTGTACATGGTGATATCATCAAGCTCATCACCCAAATCAGCCCTAAGCTTCATGTTTTGCTCTAATGGTGTCAACATTGGTTTGCATGCTGTCATACCATACTTTGCCAGCATGTCAAGTGCATATTGCCTTTGCACCAACCATATACCTGTGTTTGTTCTTATCACCTCAATGCCAAGAAAGAACCTTAAATCACCAAGGTCTTTCATATCAAACTCTTTGCATAAGGAGGCCTTAACCTCATCAATGCCTTTCCCACAATCACCTGTGATAATCAAATCATCAACATAAATGACTATCATCACGATACCATCATGTGTCTTCTTCACATAAAGTGAAGAGTCTGCATTTCCAACCACAAATCCAATACTGACAAGATATCTGCTGATCTTGTCACTCCAAGCACGAGGTGCTTGCTTCAAACCATAGAGTGCTTTCTTTAACCTGCAAACAAAGGTCGGATATTTTGGATGTATATAACCTTCTGGCTGTTCCATGTACACCTCTTCTTGTAGATCACCATTCAAGAAAGCATTTTTGACATCCATTTGATGTAAAGCCCAACCTTTTTGTGCTGCTAATGCAATGATAGACCTCACTGTAGCCATCTTAGCCACTGGGCTGAAAGTTTCATCATAATCAAGACCATAAGTTTGTGCATATCCTTTAGCGACCAGCCTTGCCTTATGTCTCTCTAGGCTGCCATCTAACTTGCACTTTACCTTATACACCCATTTGCATCCAATTGCATTCTTTCCTTTAGGTAACTCAGCCAATTCCCATGTATCATTTTTGTCCAAAGCATCCATCTCTTCATCCATGGCTTTCTGCCATACATGCTCTCCAATAGCCTCTGAATAGCATGTAGGTTCCACATGCTTTACCATAGATGTCATGTATGCATAATGCATAGCAAAATCTCTATATGTCAATCTTTCCACTGGATATCTGACTCTCTGGGATCTCAGCAATGCATGCGGGTCACTCTGTACACCTGTAACTCTGGCATGTGGTGGCACATATCTATCCTGCCTAGCACCAGGTGTGCGTACAACAGGTATCCCGAGCTCCTCATCCAAACTCTCTGAGCTAGAAGACTCATAACCTGTGATCCCAATTCCCTCGACTTTCTTCTTGCCTTTATCCATAGCACTACTCCCAGTGCTCACACTCTCATGTCTCAGATGTCCTGACCATGGACGTACACTGCTACTACTCTCAGCTTCTGCTGCTGGCCCAGACATAGTAGTAGAACTAGAACTTGCTTGTGATGGCAAGTTCACAGGCACATTCGCCTCAAGTGTGTCAATGACTCCCTCATCTTTGGCTTTATACCAACTAGCAAGCTCATCGAATACAACATCTCGTGAGATGACTACTTGTCTAGTTTGAGGGTTATAACATTTGTAAGCCTTTCGATCCTGTGCATATCCAACAAAGACACATTTCTCTGCTTTAGGATCCAACTTCCGTCTTCTTTCATCAGGCACATGAACATAAGCTACACATCCAAAGACTTTCAGATGTCCAATATCTGGCCTGTAACCTGTAAGCCGCATCTCAGGCGTGCTTCCATGAATGGCTGCTGTAGGTGATTTGTTCAGGATATACACTGCAGTAGCACATGCTTCTGCCCAATAGTAATCTGGCATGCTCTTTTCATTGAGCATTGCCCTTGCCACTTCACATATGATACGATTCTTTCTCTCAGCCACACCATTCTGCTGAGGTGTATACCTGCATGTCAACTGTCTTCTTATCCCATGCTTCCGCAAGAAATGCTCAAATGCTTTTGAGGTGTATTCACCACCTCCATCTGTTCTCAGACACTTAATCCAACAGCCATATTGTTTTTCTACAAGAGCTTTGAAATCCATGAATTTTTCCAGCACTTCACTCTTCTCTCTCAAAAAATATATCCATGTCATCCTGCTGAAGTCATCTATAAATGTCACATAGTATAGACTTCCTTTGATAGATGGGTTTTGTGCTGGGCCCCATACATCACTGTGCACTATCTCAAGTGGTCTATTACTCATATTTCCTTCTCGAGGAAACCTCAACCTTGCCTGCTTTCCAAACTGACAGGCTTCACAAACATGCATATGTCCATCATATTTGAATCGAGGCAATCCACTGACAATGCCCCTTGTTTGCATGTTCTTTAATCTCTGTATATTGACATGTCCAATCCGCTTGTGCCACATGTCAATGTCCTGCACAATCCCATTACTCTTTGAAAACATGGCTGAACTCAATTCTGGTATGCCTGCATCCAATTTGAACAACCTTCCTTCCTTCTTGCCCTTGGCAACCAATCTACAGCCATGCTTAAAATCTTCCACAAAACAGCCTTTCTCATTGAATCTTACTTGTAATCCCTGCTCAACCATTTGGCCTACTGATGCCAAACTCTTTGTAATGGATGGTACATATAACACTTCTGACATATTTTTCACATTTCCATCATGCATCTTCAAAGGCACACTGCCAACATGTGTTATAAGATGCTGAGTATCATCTCCTGTGACCACATAACCATTTGTATCCAATGGTTGCATCTTCTCAAACCACTCACCATGACATGTCATGTGGTTTGAGGCACCTGAATCCATATACCATGACTCATCTCGAGCATTCTGAGAATCCATTGTCCCCATAACATGCTTCATTGCAAAAAGATGGTTTGAACTCCCATCATTGTTACTGGTAGATGCATAATTTCCATGTTGTGGTCTTTCATTCCTCACATCATTCTGCTTTTTGTAACAATCTTTTGCCAAATGTCCAAGTTTGCCACAATAGTAACATTCAATCCCATTCAAATTTTGTTGAGGACCTTGCCATCGTCCTCTACCACGAGCACCTGTTCCAAATCTCCCCCTATGGGATTGAAATCCACGACCTCCACGTGATCCAAATGATGACTGTGAATTTTGAAAATTCTGATGTGATTGTGGTTGAGTAGACCTGTCATTCCAACCACGTCCTCCACGGCCTCGGGGGGTAAATCTCCCCCTGCCTCGAGAGCCTCTAGATGAGTAAAAAGCCTGATTTCTTGCATGTTCATCATTGCTTGACGAGGATGCACCACCTGTAACACTCATACCACCAAGGCCAAGCTTCAATTCTTCCACAATGAGCAATGACACAAGCTCATTAAAGTCTGGCATTCCTCCCAATCTTACTGAGATGGAAGTGTCAAAAGATTTGTATTCTTTGCCTAAACCACGCAATGTGAGAGCAACCAAATCATCATCATCCATGGGGGCATGGATCGATGACAAGGAATCAGCATAACCCTTGATTTCCTGAACATACTCATGTATGCTCCTATTCCTTCGTGTTACACTGTGAATCTGTTGCTTAAGTTGTATTTTCCTTGCACCAGTGTCTGTCTCATACATTCGGCACAATATATCCCATGCTTCTTTCGGTGTATCTGCATCTTGGATGTGAATAAGCAAGGCATCTGTTACACATATTGAAAAATAATGCAACACCTTCGAAGACCGCTCTACCCACTGCTTGTGAGCCAGTAACTGAGCATTATTTGGTTGAGGAGGTAGGTATGGCTCCGGATCTTCCTCCGAGACAAGACTCCATAAACCTTTGCCTTTCAAAAAACTCTTCATTCGAAACTTCCACACTTGAAAGTTAGTGCGATCAAGCTTCTCTCCAACAATCTGTATCGGACCATCTCCCATTGTTGCAAAAAAATAGAGTAGATGTACCCTTTCGATTACAATGTACGAAGTACCTGTAATGCTCCAAATCTCTCCAAATCACATCAAATGCTTGCAAATTGTGTGCATTAACATCCCACAATGATTCACCAACAATGTACACTCGATCAAAGTTGAAATCAAATGAAACTCCTTCACAAAAAAATTTTCTGGTTTTTTTCTCGCCAGTAAATTCTCGCCAGTAACCAGTCAAGATTATGCTCTAAATCCTTCAAATCTTATCCAAATTCAATGATTCAACTTGCATTAGCTTCCCAACACATTGCTCCAACATATCCTAGAAGGGTTTGATCCAATTCTTCAAGGGGAATGAGAACCACCAATTTTTGTAACCTCTGGTTTGAATTTTTCTGCATCTGTCAGGTACCACCTCTCACTAAAATTGCTCTATCTCCTTCAAATCTTCTCCAAATCCAAAACTTTTTGATTCAAAAGTTTAGCAACTCATAGGACTTTACTTGTACCAAAGGAATTAGGCCAATTTGATATAGACAAAGATTAATGCCTTGATTAAAAATGCTCTGTTTCTGGACAGAATTTCTGCAAACCTGCACACCTCTGATAAATCACTTCAATGAGCTCCAAATACATGAAATGAGCTGCAACCAAGCATCACAAGGCCTTAGAAATGTCTTTGCTAAACTCTCCAAGCTTTAAAGCATTCAATTTGGTGTCCAAATGAGTGAATTAGACCAAATTCATTGCAAACTTTTCAAGAAACTCTTCCAAAAAGCACCGCCTTCTCTTGGAGCTCTAGGAGAGAGGGGTAATCACTAATGAGTGGATAGGTCTCTTAGCAATGACCTAATCTATCATGGGTATGAAGGGTTTGACTCAATTTTGAGTAGAATTGCCACAATTGATCCTCCACCGGGCATATGTTCTCTGTTTTTGTAGAGTCCAAAAAACCAAAATTTTTTCTTCACAAATTACCTGTAATGCATCAATTTTCATGCAATGGTTTGCTCCAGTGTTGCTAATACATGTGCCCTTTCACAATACATGAGAACCTCTGTGTTTCCTTTGTATTTGCACCAATACTTTTGACAAAATACATTCCTTCACAAGCTTTCCATGAAAGCTTCAAAACCAGAAATTTTCTGCTTGCTTTATGCACTTCAATCTTCACTGAACTTGCTCTTTGATACCTGCAATCCGCAGAGGGGGTCTTGCTACACTCACCAATGGTCCTTAGCTCTCAGATCTGATGCCGATGTGTGCTCCACAGCTTCTCCTTTGCTCCAAACTCCAATGGCTTCCTTCACAGCTTTTTCTTCTTCTTCCCTCTTCTCTCACTCACTCTCACAACACAGCTAATGAGCTCTTGGCTCTGATACCATGATAAAAAACAGGAGCAGGATGTAACACACACAAGAGAAGCAAGCCCTAATCCATATCCATCAACCATAAAGAAGGAGAGAAGCCATAGTCACCATCTCTCTCACACACACAAAGGAGAACACTACATAGTGTTATGTCCACACTACAAAGTAAACCTAGTGTAATGTCCACACCACACATGACCAGCTGGACGCGGTCATAAACACACCACACAATATCTATCTACCATACTGTCAGTCTGTCAGCACCCATGTGCTATCCTCCAGCTGTATACGAGCTTGATATTTCAACACTTATGTGGTGACTTGCTTGCTTGTGATGCTTGCTTGCGTGATTGTTGGTGTATGTGAATAGGAATGGTGTTTCTCTCCCTTCTATCCTTCACTCCCTTCTCATTGCTCTTCTCCACCTTGTCTTATTTTTGCATACGATTGGCATGAGGTAGAGGTTGAGCTATCCATAGCTTCTTCCCACTTGCTCCTACCTAGCTTGGATCTCTCTTTGGGTAACGCAAAGAGACTGTAGAGTGAGCCCCTAGTAGCCTCACATCAGGGAGTTAACCCTAATAGGGTTGGCGAAGTGCTAATCACTAGATTCGACCCTTGCATGCACTCTCTTCTTCGTCTCACTTGTGATTGTGAGGTGGTATATTAATCCATTAACACTTGGCCCTAGGACCAATCTACCCACAAAGATGGAGTTACTTTGTTAATGGTAGCTTGGCCCTAAGACCAATCAACTAGCAAAGATGATGTAGATTTGTTCTCGGTAGCTTGGCCCTAGGGCCAAGATAGATATCCTTGCAAGGGTCAATCTTGCCATGCACATGCATAGATGGGCCCAAGGGCCATTCTACCATTCAATCTTGAGAGAATGGCTCTAGGGTACACAAGCGAATCTAGTTACCACATAGAAGAGAATCTAGCTTGGCCCCAGGGCCAAGCTAATAATAAAGAGGATATAGATTTGTTCTTACTAAGGGACAAGCTATAGATTGCTTTGCAAGGGTCACTCTTGGCATGCACATGCATTGTTGGGCCCAAGGGCCAATCTACCACATAGGAGAATCTAGATACCACACACAGGACAATCTAGCCCTAGGGACAAGCTACCACCATGAACAAATCTACATCATCTTTACTAGCCCTAGGGCCAAGCAAGATTCTCTCTACATCATCTTTGCTAGCCCTAGGGCCAAGCTATCAGCAAGAGAATGTAGATTTATTCTTGTTAGCTTAGGGACAAACTAGATTCTCTTGCATAGTAGCTTGGCCCTAGCTACCTAGGGCCAAGCTACCTAGGGCAAGGCTTTCAAATTTTGGGAAAATTTTTGAATTTCAAAATTTAGGGGAGGAAATTTGAATTTCAAATTTGCGGATGTAACTTTGTTCATGGTATCTTTACCCTAGGGACAAGCTAGATTCTTTTGTGTGTGGTAGCTTGGTCCTAAGGCTACTCTAGATTCTCTTATGTAGACTAGGGCTAATGTAAATGGAGATTGGCCCTAGGGCCAAGCTACTCTCTCAGTCTATTTAACCCGTCTCTCCCAAAGTTTAGATCCAATTTCAAATTCCCACTCTCAATTGAGACTCTTTAGCCATCTCTCCCAAATTCTCCCACCTAATTTGCCCCAATTTGAGTGTTTTCCCTCCCAAGCCTCATGTGCATCGACATCGACAACATCCAACCAAAAAAATGAAAGGTGCATTTTCTTCAAGTTTGATATTTTTCTTATGTATGTGAAGTTCCATTAAAGTAGGATTAATTAGTATGCATATGCTAATTTTAAACTAATAACTCTAAAATAAACTAATTAAGCACCTCGAGTTAAGCACTAATTAAACTAATTAAGTAGTAATAATTAAACTAAACTAATCGAACACTAACTAAGTTGTTAAAACACAAGTTAGACATAAATTAGAATCTAAAAATTAATTAGATTTTAAACAAATTAAACTAATTAGAGAGAGAGAGAGAGAGAGAGAGAGAGAGAGAGAGAGAGAGAGAGAGAATTATGTGTGAGATTAATTAGATTTTATTTAGAGAGAGAGACAATTGTGTGTGAGATATTAATTAGATTTTAAATTAAAATAATTAGAGAGAAATTAATTATATTTTAAATTAAGCTAATCTTTGGGTGTTTGAGAGAGAGAGAGAGAGAGAGAGAGAGAGAGAGCATAGATAGAGAGAGAGAGAGCACCTCTCGTGGATGCTTGCTACCTTTGAAGAGGGAGAGAAATAGAGTCGACTCTTGCTACCTTTGAAGAGGGAGAGAAACCTAGAAACTTTGCCTGGCCTCCTCCTATCGCCCGGCCTCCTCCTCTCACTTACAATTCTCCTCTTCTCGCCCAGCCTCCTTCTTGTGCCTCCAAGCGGCTGAACAAGCCCTTAAAATCTTTAGCAATCAAGCCCTTTTGCTGAGAAGGGGGCATGCAGATCATGCATGGAGATGGCCAAGCGCACCACTCTCCTCTTCTCTTCTCTCAGAGGTGGCTGCTTTCATGATTTCGTGGTGTAGGGTTGCTAGCATACATTATTGCTAGTAATAGGTTAATGTTAGTAATAATACGTTAATGCTTTTACATTAATGCTAGTAATTTGTTAATGCTATTACGTTAATCCTAGTGGGTATTGTCTTTTTCTTTATATTTATACACACCCTCTCCTCCTATTATTTGTACCCATATTATCATCAAGATCTTGAACTACAAGTTCATGATTTTTCCATCACATATTCAGGCTACGCATGAATTAATTAATTAGTGCCCTCATGAGTACTAATTAATTAATCAAAGACTAAGGTTTATCAAAACTCTCTCTCTTCATAAACATAAGCTCGTCAATGTAAGCTCTCTCTCCGTCAACATTCGCCACCTTGAAAAACCATGGTGGCTTGGGCACATACTCTTTTTTTTTTAACTTTTATTATAAATCATTAGCCCAAAACCATAGCCTTGTAAACCACTTCCACCTATCTAATCCATGGTTTCTCTTACCTTAGAAATCAAAGACTTCAGCCCTACCAATTTAATTTATTACCTCTTACACTAGTCCACATTAATTTAATTAATTGGCTAATGCACACACACCTTCAGTTCTAGGGATTCACATTATTATATTAATATTATTTTTCTATTGATTTTATTTTTTGACACTAATATTTAATTTAATTTATTACCTCTTACACTAGTGCACATTAATTTAATTAATTGGCTAATGCACACACACCTTTAGTTCTAGGGATTCACATTATTATATTAATATTATTTTTCTATTGATTTTATTTTTTTGACACTAATATTTTACGTGCACATGGTTAATGTATAATGTGCACATTGTGCACCTCCACACGGATCAAGATCCAATACATAGTTTTATGGGTCCAAATAATATTTTTTTGATGCATAAGAGTGAATAAAATCACACTTAATTTTTGAAGAAAGTTACCAATGTACATCACAAAACGTATATCCTTTAGTCAATGAAGGCTATTTCTTTTCCTTATTTTATTTATTTTTCCTCATAAAATTCTAAGTAAAATTTACTAGTACTTCGGCAATTTTCACCTTGTGATTTACACATACATGGTGCTAGGGTTCAGCTTAATTTACACATACATAGTGCTAGGGTTCAGCTTAATTTAAACATACATGGTGCTAGGGTTCAGCTTAATTTAGATAACTATAATTTGAATTTTGTAGGTATTCAATCTTAGAAGAAATTCTAAAAATCTAATTTCTTTCTTAATATACTCCCACAATGTTTTTTTTGGGTGAAATTAATTAGTTTAGAGAAAACAATTTGCAGTATATGGTTTTAACCTTTTTGTTTTTTTCACTAAAGGTATATGTGATCTTCTGTGAATAGTAAACCTAGATTTTCTGCCCATTTTTGAACACGTCAGCTTGCCCTTGAAAAAATTATAGATGATGATTTGTTCATGGTAGCTTGGCCCCCTAGGGCCAAGCTTCCAAGAACAAATCAACATCCTCTTTGCTGCTAGCTTGGCCCTATAGCCAAGCTACCACCACTAGAGCAACACCATCCTCTACATGTGCATGGTAGAATGGCCCTTGGGCCCATCTCTGCATGTGCATTCCAAGCTAGATTCTCTTACAAAGGTCACTCTTGTTGCACGCATGCAGATATAGGCCCAAGTGAAAATCTACCATGCAATATTGAGAGAATGGCCCTAGGGAACCCAAGAGAATCTAGCTACCACACATAAGAGAATCTAGCTTGGCCCTAGGGCCAAGCTACCATGAACAAATCTACATCATCTTTATTGGCAGCTTGGCCCTATGACCAATCTACCAACAAAGATGATGTTTCTTTGTTGATGGTAGCTTGACAATGATCATTATTGTGGCCCTCAACGGGAAAAACCAAGGGAAGAATTCAACCCTGCATGATGTTAAGCAAGGGGAAAAACCAAGGGAAGAATTCAACCCTGCATGATGTTAAGCAAGGGGCCCTACGGGAAAAACCAAGGGAAGAATTCAACCCTGCATGATGTTAAGCAAGGGGACTTTATATTGTTGCACCCAGATAATAGAGACATCTATCCCATTTGACTTGCTATGGCTGAATTAGAGATTGATATGGATAGGACACCACCAAACTACACGAAGCTTTTGATACAGTATTGGGGACCTTGTGCAATGAAGAATGGTATGACGGATGCAAAGGCCTACACTGATTATTGGAAGGGGTTTTGGATGGAGAACAAGGCACAGATGCACGAGTGTGGGAAACTGTTGATGCAATTATTTGGTCATGGAGACCAAAAAAACCAGGGCCACATAGAAGAATCAAGATATCAGGTAGGGAAACCAAAAAATCACAAGAAGGCTTTATGGGGATGAACTTGATGGTGCCCCCATTGAGCAGTAATAGAATTGTGACTCAATTTTGTTGTGCTCGAGTTATGCTTTTTGTATCTTTTTTTGCACTTAATACGAACCATCATTTGTGCCTATGATGTTCTTTTTGTCTTGATAGTGTTGATATTTGGCTATTTTACTTATTTCAATATTGAATCTAATTGATGCATGTCTATGTTAGAGACAAACACCACGATGTTTTTCAACACCACATTCCTACATGATCTATCAATCAACTTAAAAATATGGATCTCTATACCTATGTGTGGGAAATTCCCAAATCATGTGAAAACTCTCAATTTTAAAATTTCCAAAATGCAGGATTTTTTCCATATTATCTAATATGGTGTTTTATATTTTTTCTTCTTTATTGACAAGCCATAAATGGCTAGAACAAAGAAGACAATAAGAAGGGTTGGCCTAGGTCTAGGTTTGGCAGAGAAAGCAGTAAAACAAAGTGAAATGGCAAGGCAAAAGTTGAAGAAAAGGATCAACCAACATTTGAATGCCCTCAGAGAGATAAGGAGGGACCAAAAGCATGTTAAGCTTCTTATACCCAGGCTTACATTCATGAGAATTATGAGACAAATTTGTGATGATTGAAAGCTTGGGATGAGATGGCCTAGTAATGCGTTATGTGCCCTTCAAGAGGCCGCAAGAGATTTCATTATAGAATTATTTATTGATAGCTACATTTGTTCTGCCCATGCCCATCGGGTCACTCTTATGGAAAAGGACATGCACACCTGCAGGCATATCCAATATAGATTTGAGAGAAATTGAGAAATAAATAATGTAGTGATCCTGATATCTCTCAAGTAAGCTATATTTTTTTAAATATTTTATTATTATACGCTTTTATAAGAATAAGAGATTAATTTTTCTAGTGTTTTTTTTTTTTGTAGGCTTCTTCTGGCCACCCTACCCCCAGAGGCCTACTATCCTCTTTTTCTGTTAAACTCTATAGTCTCTATTGATGTAAGAGAAGCAAACACCAATTTTAACTGGCTCGAAGCACGGTTGAGGAGATGCAACTTTGAAAAGGCACAATATGTAATTGTGCCTTACAATGAAAAGTAAGTATTCTCTTTTTAATATATGTCTTGTTTAGTTTTAAATACATCTTTTTATGCTTCTCTATCAATAATCATATGCTTCTTTTTCTGTTGTGTAAGAGCCATTGGAGTGTATTTATAATCAATCTCAAGAAAAGAAAGACATGTTTTTTGAATTCCATACTTGGTATGCATGGAGAGGAAAAATTGTAAGTATTTCATTTAAATGGTCATTGTGTTAAATTATTTTCTAAATGTATAATAAGCACATTAGAAACCATCCATCCTCCACTCCTCGATAATAAAACTCCACATCAGTTTTTCATTTTACTTGTATGTTATCAGAGTATCAGTTTTTCATTTTACTTGTATGTTATCAGAGTATCAATGATAACTTGAAATTTTCTAATATAGATTTTGTTAAGAGTTTTAACAACTATCATTGCTATAGGTCCCATGACTCTTGTCTTGACATTGTTAGATGATGAATAGAGGAGAGGATGAGTAGAGGAGATTATGCAAAAAGATGACGAGAAAGAGGAGCAGTCATGGTAGACTAGGGAATTTGAAATGCATTTACTCAAATGGCCTATGACTCATTTTGGGGGAGAACCTGAATTTTAAATTTTTATTTTTTGAAGTACCGACATTTGGTACGTGGGACAAGACCTTGAGCTTGAAATCCACTACAGTGAAGTTGAAACAGCTGCACCGTATTACATTAAAGTGGTCATAACCCACTAAAATAGCCAATACTAGTGAAGTTAGTGAAAAGTGGATATGACACCTGATGTCATATTTGTGGTTGAATGTCATGTTTTCATTGGTCCAAATCTTAATCCAAATCCACTACAAGTGATTAAAATGTGGCCCTTTTTTAAATATTTTTGGCTGCAATGGATCAAGGATCATTTCCTTGGCTGTGTGAAGAAATCATGTCACAAATGTACACATCCTAGTGCCAATGCAGTACCTAAACAATTACTAGAAGAATCTCAAAAGAGAGATGTAAAAAGATTGCATGGGATGCCACTGGAGGTTGAAGATGCAGTGTCAGGAGAGACTCAAACAACCTAGATACCACGAGAAATTGAAACACCAAGCAACACTCCAAACCACATAAGTAAAAAAGCATCGGTGCATGTGGAGCATGGTAGTACATTGTCAAAATGCAAAACTAGGGATGGAAATGGTAATATGTGTCAGACATCCTTGCATTAGAGCTTTTGAGGGAGACCATGCTTGAAGATGCACAAATGGATCCAGCAGGAACAATTTTGTTCATTGGAAATTATATGCTTATGGTTGATAGTGACCATGATTTTGAGGGACCATGCTTATGCACAAATGGCTTTAGCACATAAGCAATTTTCTTCATTGGAAATGCCATGCTTATGGTTGATAGTGAGGATCGGAAAAAGGCCTGGAACAAAATAGGTGAATTTGGACTAGGGTTCTCTCGTCCTTCATATCATAACATGAGAACTCTACAGAAATGCTATATGGATGTAAAAGAACATGTTGAAAGGATTATATTGAGTAATTTATCATTGTCTAGTTGTACTATAGTGAGCAATGGATGGTCCAATGTTTGGTATGTTGAGAGATGTAATCGTGGTGTTGTGTATGTGGGAAAGCACCCTAGAGGTGCAAAATATTGTGGCAAGATAAGAATGCCACATGTAATATTGAATGGTGTGTGAGTGTTGATGGACCAAAAGAGTGGAAAAGGGAGTGCCACATGGATGATGACATGTAAAGTTGGATAAGTCTAGAGAGCCTATATCATCGTATGGTTCATTTGAGATATGCAATAGAATCTTGTGTTGAGTGTGCAATCACACACTCTCTCTCTCTAATTCATGAAGTTTTTAGTGTGGTATAACCCACCTTAATCTTATGTTTAATCTATGTCTACCACCATGATCAATCCCATTTTAGGATTGTTAACATGGTATCAGAGCTTGGGTGGGCTCTTGGTCATGGTGAATATTTATGTATAGATTTCTTGATTATGTGTTCATTTGATTAAGCATTATTTTTAGTTCATTATGGAAAAAATTATCACACTCATTGTCATTAGTATTGCATTTTGAGAGAGATTATGCTCATGGAGATTCGGAGATTATGGCATTGCCCAAAGAAGCTGAAAATGGACACTTCAGCAAGATGAAGTCTTGGAAGCTGCCTCATCATCAAGGAAGGTGCAAATTGCAGTTTTTTGCAACATTGAAGGTTGGTTTTTGTGGATTTTGCCTCATTAAAGTATTGGTGAGTATTGGAGAATACTCAATGTAAAGAAGGGTTGCTGATTTATGGGGCAAGTGAATCCCATGGCTCTTGCATATTGGCAAAGAGCATGTGTGGAGGTGAAAGGCTTGTCCAAGCAAGGGGCAAGCATTGTGGGCAAGAAAAGGAGCCCATGAATGTGCACATCAAATGTAAGGATGTGCTGATTTTCTCATGAAAGATGAGCAATATTTGGTGGAAGCTTTTACAAGGTATATCACCAATGGTTTCTTGTGAGAAACCTAGGAAGAGCACCCTTTGAAGATGCCTATTTGTCATGGAAAGGTACATGCAAGTTGTGATAGACTCAATGGTAAGCCACACATCCATATTGATATCTATGTATTGATGAGGCAGGGGATCTGTTGAGATTCAAGCTCGATGTCAATGTGTGCCAGCTGCACTATGTGCTGGCATGTTAGGTAGCAGCATGTGTGAGACATAAATGACCGCGTCCAGCTGGTCATAGTGTGTGGACATTAGCTAGGGTTAGCTGCTGAGTGTGGACACAACACAAAGTGTGTGTTGTGTATTATGGATTATGGCTTTATGCATTGTGTGAGAAGGGAGATGGCTTCTCTCTATGGTTAGGGTTTGTAATATACATTAGGGTTTGCTCCTGTGTGTGTGTCTCCTCTCCCTCTACCTGTTTTTCATCATGGTATCAGAGCCTGGTGCTCTCTATTAGGGTTTATGAGTGAGTGAGTGAAGAGGGAGAAGAAGCTATGAAGAAAAGCTGTGAAGCTTGCCATTGATGCTGTGAAGCTTGGAGCACACCAATTTCTATCAGATCTGAGAGCTTGGCCTACCAGGTAAGGACTACTAAACACCCTTGAGCGGATTGCAGGTGATTCAAGCACAAACAAGGCAAATTAGGGTTGCCCAAAGCAAAAGAAAATTCTGGTTTTTTGCAAGCTTTCCATTAGAGCTTGGAAGCAGTGATGTATTGTGAAAATAGATGCAATCTGGCAAAGAAACATGTATCTGGCAAATGGGAATGTATTGGCAACTCATGTGCAAGCCCTACAATGAATTTGGAGCAAATATGATGCATTTGAGTGATTGAAAATTACTGTTTTTGAAGCTCTCACAAAACAGAGAAAAAGAGTCAATTGGTGGATGAAATTAGAGCAAGTTTTTACAAAAATTACTCAATTGATGCATTTGAGTGATTGAAAATTACTGTTTTTGAAGCTCTCACAAAACAGAGAAAAAGAGTCAATTGGTGGATGAAATTAGAGCAAGTTTTTATAAAAATTACTCAATTGATGGGTTGTACACATGCCTTGGAGTGTTAGGCAACTACACATGCTATCAATTGACACTACAATCAACCCAAAATCCCTCAGGAGAGCAGGCGGCGCAGCCTGATATGTAGAAACAGAGTACTTTTTTACCTATTTGCTAAGTGGAGGCCACAAATCAAGTGTAGTATTTGATAAATTCCAAAATTGGCTTAGCAATTGTGTGCTACATACACTTGAGAAGGAAGCTACATGATTGGTTGGAGCAATTATGCCTTATGGAGCTGGAAATGAGCTGATTAAACAGGCTGTCTACTGTGTTTAGTGAAACAGAGTGTGATTAATCAACTAATTACTCTCTCATCTTAAACAATTGGTCTAATTCCTTTTACATGGAATTAGTGAACATCATTGCTAAGCTAATGAATGCCTGGTCTCTCAATTTGGACAAGCATTGAAGAAATTATAGCAATTCTACTACTGGTTTTTACTGGTTTTTTGGTTTTTCTCAAAACAGAGAAGGGGGTTTGACAAAATTGGTATGTACGCATCTTGGTTGGTGTTGATATGCAACATTGAGCTTGTTTAGGTGTCAATGCAAGTTATCCACACTTGATCGAACCACTACATTGCAATTTGAAGCCTTGGAAAGCGTGCCAAAAGAGGGTACCTTGGACTGCGTGTGCCAGTTCATTTTGGATGCAATCAATTTGATTTTCTACATCAAAAGTGAAGTTTGTTGACTACTTTGGAGTATCTGAAACACTCATTAGAGTGTGGTTGAGCTGAGGAATGCATTTGAACGTGTGCGGAAGGTGCATTTGCATTGAGAAAATATGTCAGACAATCAAGTACAAATTGTGGGGGTGAAAAGTTGGATAGGAAGAACTTCCAGGCATGGAAGTACAGGATTAAAAGTTTTCTGAAGGAAAAAGGTTTTTGGAATCTTATTACAGGTGCGGAGCCAGAGTCGGAACTACCCCGACAACCTACACAGCAAACAAGTTATAGCTCATAAGCAATGGCCTAGAAAGAGCATACAAAGTTTTGCATTACCTATCTATATAAATCTCGGATGCCATACTCATACATATACATGATGCTGAGAATCCCAAGGATGCATGGGATACATTGGTAAAGCTGTTTGATACAGACACTAGTGCTCGCAAGTCTCAGTTGTGCGACAACAGATTCATAATGTGAAACGAAAAGGAAGGAGCATCCATGATTATGTACAAAGATAAAGAAGTATGTAGATGCATTGGCTACAATCAATGCCCCCATGCCTGACATTACCTTGCGTGGTCTTGGCAAGGAGTATAAATATTTTGATACATCCATCTCGGTTCGGAGTACAGGTTTACCAGATTTTCATGAGTTGGTTTCACTGTTGCTTGTTGAGGAAATCAAACTCAGTGACTCCTTTCATGATGCATCTACTAGCCATGATGATAATGGCAGAAATCAGGCTTTCTATTCATAATAAGAGGATCTAGAGGCAGGGGGAGATTTGCATCACGTGGCCGTGGGTGGTAAATGGTTGTGGATGGCAGGACAGGTCACCACAATAGAATTTTCAGCCTACATATGGTGCTAGAGGTGGTCGTGGATATACACCTCAGAGAGATAGAGGTAATCCTCGTGGTAGAGGACGTTGGCAAGGCCAACAAACATCTATGCAAAATGTGGAATGCCATTACTGTGGGAAAAATGTCATATAGCACGTGATTGTTTCCACAAAACAAAATGATTTGAGAGGGGGTAGACATGGTGGACATTATGCACAACATGGTGGTGGAAATTATGCATCAAGCAGTACTGATGGCAGCGCAAATCACTTGTTTGCCATGAAACATGTTGTGGGATCTATGATGACAAATGCTGAAAGTGATGACACTTTTATGGACTTTGGAGCATCAAACCATATGACTTGTCATGGTGAATGGTTTGAGCATATGAAGCCTATGGATGTGAAAGGCTATGTGGAGACAGGAGATGATACCCAACATGCTATGCACAATGGTGAAACAAAGTCTATGGGGGCAGAGGTCTTGTATGTGCCTTCTATTAACAAAAAGTTTGGCCTCAGTTGGTCAAATGGTGGAACAGGGTTTGCAGGTTTGTTTCAACGAGCATGGTTGCTTCGTTGAGGATTTCAAAAATGGATGTAGAGTCATTGCAAAGGCAAGAAAGAAGATAGGTTGTTTAAGCTGGATGCTGGGATTCCTGAGTTGAAATCAGCCATGTTCTCTAAAAGCCAAAATGTGGTACAGGACATTGACATGTGGCATAAGAGGATTGGACTTGTGAATATACAAAGGTTAAAGAACATGCAGGCAAGAGGCATTTTCAGTGGGCTGCCTAGATTCAAGTATGATGGGAATATACATGTTTGTGATGCCTGTCAGTTTGGAAAGCAGGCAAGGTTACCGTTTCCTAGAGAAGGCAACATGAGTAGCATGCCACTTGAAATAGTTCATAGCGATGTATGGGGTCCTACACAAAACCCATCCATTAAAGGCAGTTTATATTATGTGACATTCATTGATGATTTCAGCAGAATGACTTGGATTTACTTTCTCAGAGAGAAAAGTGAAGTGTTGGGAAAGTTTATGGATTTTAAAGCTTTTGCAGCGGGTTGCAAAAAAAGGAAGAGCGATAGTAGCTACATCACATCAGAGAAAGCATGATTATGGAAGACACGTGAGGGCATGTTGAGATATCAAGCTCATCTAGTGAGGCAGTGGACCCACACTTACACCACTGGCATGGTTGGTGAGATCATGGGTGATATGTGGCCAGTGGGATGACAAGATGTGTGACAGCCATTCTAGAGACTGGCATAGTTATCCAGCTCATTTAGTTGGGTTCACACTATAGAGAACCCATGGGTTCATTTAGTTGGGTTCACACTATAGAGAACCCTAGTATGTATTTGGTTGAGTACCTTTTTATATAGTGTGTACTCCTATCTTTGTATATGGGGTGTTGAGTGTTGTGTGAAGAAGAAGAAGATTTTCAGCCTCTCACCTTGTGTGTTCTCTTATAGGCTTTTGTGAGTGTGTGTGTGTGCTTGCAAGAGCTCAAGCTCTCTTCTCCCCTGCATCTTTTCATGGTATCAGAGCCTGGTTCATGCTAAGGGCTGAGCTGCAAGCAAGAGAAGCACACGAAGCGGTACGAGGGTAAGAGCTTCATCTACTCTTCCCTATTTGTGTTGGCGAGACTACACCCTTGTCGGGAGCTCTACGGGAGGCACCGGCAAAATGATTTCTGATTGAGGAGCTTTCTTCGTGGGAGTAAAGCTATAGGGCCCCTATAATGTCCTATTGGACACCTATTGGACAAAATATTTCAGACCGAAAATGCGTTTCGAGCACGTTACGACCTCCGTTTTTCAGAAAGCAGGCGATTTCGAGCACTGCGGGTAAGTCATCGATTCTCTATAGAACTCTGTTTTAACAACTGCAGGAAGACAGATTGGTTGTGCAGACATTGTGTGTGCTGCAAGCAGGTCAATAGTTGCCATTGGGTGTATGTATGCACATTGAGGTCACTGGTTGTGACATTTGAGTGTAGTATAGTACCGGCTGTGCAAAAAATACAGCAGTTTATGCAGGACAAACCAGAGTGCTATTTCTGGTAAATTTATGTGTCTGGCAAGATATCAAATGACGGCATAAACCAGATTGTTGGTAAGAAGCTTGAGAAGCTTGATAAGAACAACTTCCATGCTTGGAGGTTCAAGCTGACAGATTTCCTGATGGAAAAGGGTTACTGGGACTATATAGAAGGTGAGCATGAAGAGGCAATGGAGATACTAGAGATCAATCCGACTGCTGTAGATGTGAAGGAGTTCAAGGATTGGAACCAAGGAGCCAGAAAAGTTGTGTATTGGCTCTCTATATCAGTATACATAGGACACCATGATTGGGCACATACAGGATGCCAAGTTCCCCAAGGAGGCGCGTGGGACACCTTATGAAATGAATACCAAGGCATGAAAGATACAGTTAAAGAATGAACTTCATACTGTGGAGAAAAAGAGTATGTCTGTGAGAATGACTATGCATTGAAGATCAAGGGTATTGTGGAATCCCTTGCATCTATTGGTGTTTCAGTAGATGATGATGAGATGATGATGATAAGGTAGAAGTTTGTCTATGTGGTCTCAGGCCACAATACAAGGCATTAAAGACATCTATTCATACGACTCGGGAAAACATTCCCAATTTCACAGATTTGGTGTCTATGTTGATTATAGAAGACAAGAGCTTGGGTGAAGATCAACAGTCTTCACAAAAAAATAGTTCAGAGCAACAGGCCTTCTACACAAGTTCAGGAAGAGGACGAGGTAGAGGAGGCCGTGGACACGCCAAGGAGGTGGCCGAATAGGTAATTAGAATTATGGCCAACAGCAGCAACAACAACAGTCCCAGAATTCACAACAACAACAACACGCAGGTAGAAGAGGCCAATTCACAGGCAGGGGGAGTCAAAGAGGTCGTGGAAATTGGCCAAGGCAGTATAATGATACACGTGGATGCTTTTATTATGGTAAGCCTGGACATGTGCAGGCAGATTGTTATAAGAAGCAGGCTGACATGCAAAATGGAAAATTGCAGCAAAACAACTATGCATCCTCGAGCAGAAACAATGAGGATAATGAAAGGTTGTTTGTTATGCAGCATGTCGTTAATGCCATGTATGAAAATGTTGAAGTAGCATATAAAGATGATGTATGGTATGTTGATTCAGGTTCTTCGAACCACATGACAAGTCATGGGGAGTGGTTCAAGGAGATGAAAAACCTTCAAAGACCAGGTTTTGTGGAAACAGGAGAGGGGATAACACTGCTCATCCAATTGCCCATGTTGGAGATGTGCCATTGTCTATGCAGGATGGCAAAGTGAAGTACCTTGCAGATGTACTTCATGTTCCAAACATAAGAATATGGTTTCAGTTGGCCAGATGATTGAGCAGGGTTTCGGTTTAACCGTGATGGTTGTTATGTTGTTGAAGACTTTAAGGACAAGGTACTTCATGAAGTACCCTGCAAGGTACTTCATAAAGTACCTTGCAGATGTACTTCATGTTCCAAACATAACAAAGAATATGGTTTCAATTGGCCAGATGATTGAGCAGGGTTTCGGTTTAACCCTGATGGTTGTTATGTTGTTGAAGACTTTAAGGACAAGTGCAGGTTGGTTGTGCAAAAGGCAACAGAGTGGGCAAAATGTTTACATTGAATGTAAACATGCCTGAAGTGAGTGCTACGATGTTTGCAAATGGTTCAAGAATTGTTGCAGACACAGACATTTGGCATAAAAGAATTGGACATGTGAATGTGCAGAGAATGAAGTCTATGTGGACTAAAGGAATTGTGACAGGGCTACTAAAGTTCAAAGTTGAAGGTATGCAAAAAATATGTGAAGCATGCCAATTTGGAAAGCAAACAAAGCATGTATTTTCACGTAACAGAAATGTGAGGTGAAATGCACTAGATGTTGTGCATTTAAATGTATGGGGTCCTACGAAGACCATGTCTATGGGAGGCTGAAGGTATTATGTGACATTTATTGATGATGACCACAAAAGGAAAGTGTGGGTATACTTCGTGAAGGAGAAGGGTGAGGTGTTCACTCATTTTCAGAATTTCAGAGTTATGGTGGTTGAAAAGCAAACAGGGAAATATGTAAAGTGCCTAAGGTCAGATGGAGGGGGAGAGTACTTCTCCAATGATTTCTCTGAATTTTTGAAGAAGAATGGTATTTGGAGACAATTTACATGTAGATACACTCTGCAGCAAAATGGAGTTGCTGAGCGGAAAAACATGCACATTGCTGAGATTGCGCGAGCATTGATGGGAGAGAAGAATATGCCGCATAGCTATTGGGTTGAGGCTATTTCTACAACAGTTTACATCATGAACAGGACTCCAACTGCAGCAGCCATACATGATGTAACTCCAGAGGAGAGGTTTACTTGCAAAAAACCTGATTTGTCCATTTGAAAGTCTTTGGATGCATTGCATATGTGCATGTGCCGGGACAGAGATCCGTGTACATGGGTACACAAATGCTGATTGGGCTGGTAGTATCTCAGATAGAAGATCTACGAATGGCTTCATGTTTTCTTTGGGGAGGAGTGCTGTTGTGACTTGGAGCAACAAGAAGCAGCCTACAGTTGCTCTATCCAGTACAGAGGCCTAGTACAGAGGTGCTGCTATGGCAGCATGTGAGGTAGCTTGGTTGAGAAAGCTACAGAGGCCTAGTACAGAGGTGCTGCTATGGCAGCATGTGAGGTAGCTTGGTTGAGAAAGCTACTTGCAGATTTGGGTCTATCAGTGGATAGACAAGTTGTCATTTTCTATGACAATATCAGCAGTATACAGTTGGCTAGGAACCCAGTTTTTCATGCTTGCATGAAGCATATAGAGGTCCACTACCATTTTGTTAGAGAGAAGGTTTTGGCCAGGAGACGTTGACTTTGTTTATGTCAGCACACAAGATAGGTCACAGACATCTTCACCAAAGCATTGGGTACAGAGAAGCTCTGTAGATTCAGGGCTTCGCTTGGTGTACATGAGATGGAGTTGAGCTCGAGGGCGAGTGTTGAGATATCGAGCTCATCTAGTGAGGTTGTGGACACTAATGAACCGCCTGGGCGATAGGCCCCACACTTACACCACTGGCATGGTTGGTGAGATCATGGGTGATATGCAGCCAGTGGGATGACAGGCTGTGTGACAGCCATTCTAGAGATTGGCATAGTTATAGCACCAGCTCATTTAGTTGGGTTCACACTATAGAGAACCCTAGTATGTATTTGGTTGAGTACCTTTTTATATAGTGTGTACTCCTATCTTTGTATATGGGGTGTTGAGTGTTGTGTGAAGAAGAAGAAGATTTTCAGCCTCTCACCTTGTGTGTTCTCTTTTAGGGTTTTGTGAGTGTGTGTGTGCTTGTTGCAAGAGCTCAAGCTCTCTTCTCCCCTACATCTTTTCAGGGCAAGCTAGAATGAGAAAAGGCGAGGCAAAGTAGCTATGTTGCTATAGCAGAGGAGGAGAATCCATCGCTCTGAGGAGAGTCATGCTCATGTAAGTAAAGGAAAGGATAGGCTTACAGTCATATAAGTTGTATGCAGTAGCACACTTGAGGCACTAGCAAGCCATCATTGCTTAGCAAGGCACATAAATATCAGGTACAATAGGCTATTAATGAGAGAGAATTTGAGCCAATGGCATAGCTAAAGTTGCAGCCGAGAAGGAGGTTTACATGATATTTTGATTTGGGCATAGATTCGACAAAGAGCAGGGTGTTGCAGCAAATGGGCAGCTGCTACTGTAGGAGAATAGAAAAAGGCTTCTCTAATCATACGAAGAAGATGATCAAGGTGGAACAAGAGCTGTGGAGAAAGGCCATGGAAGATGAGCATGAAGATAAAGCGTGAAGAGAAGAAGACTCGGGTGGGTCCATAGAGTCAGCACATTCATTGCAATCTTCAAATACAAGTCACCATGCAGAGTGGATGGCCGGTAGTACAGGAAGAGGTCGACCGTTGGATGTAGAAGAAGATGACAACATGTTGAGCATTATCCTTTGTTTGTGGATCTTAGAATCCCAAGGGTTAAACCCTTAGCCTCAAATTTTTTGGTGTAAATGGTCCTATATAAGGGATGGCCGTATGGATTTCTTTTGTGGTGCATATATCTTTAGAACATTTTTGTGGTGCACTTGCACTTTTGAGAACCCCTTCACCATGGCATGTTCTAGACATGCAAAATATAATTGCATTTTTTTATGTCCTAAAATAATGGAAAAATATTGGCTTAGGAAAAGCCATGGATGTTGATCATTTTTTTTAGACGGGTGCCCTGCCCTTGCATAGCGCATAAAAGGGTTTTGTAAAATCATCTCACCCACATTTATGAGGGTAACCGTGCCCAAGCCTACGTGCTCAAAACAAGGATTTGTTTTGTAACCACCCATGCTATGAGGGTTTCCCTGCTTGAGCTCACCTAGAAGCTCAAAATGGTTGTTACGTGATGTGTGCATGAGCAATGCACGTGTGAGGTGCATGCACATGGGTTGGTTCCCACTCGAACTGCTATGTTCAGTGGTTCTGCTGTGATGAGAGAGTCGGCTCAAAAAGGACTTGGTGTCTAAGATGGTAGACACACGCACACATGTTTGGTTGATAGACACTCTAATGTATCATTGAGGGGGAGTGTTAAGAGGTAGCGATTGCGTTTGTGCAACGCTACATTGATATGGGTGATGGATGATGGGTGAGTTGTGGAACACCTTGATTAAGAGGGAGTGTTGAGAGATGTAATCGTGGTGTGTGTGTATGTGGGAAAGCACCCTAGAGGTGCAAGATATTATGGCAAGATAAGAATGCCACATGTAATATTGAATGGTGTGTTTAAGTGTTGACCAAAAGAGTGGAAACAGGAGTGCCACATGGATGATGACATGTAAAGTGGGATAAGGCTAGAGAGCCTATATCATTGTATGGTTCATTTGAGATATGCAATAGAATCTTGTGTTGAGTGTGCAATCACTCTCTCTCTCTCTCTCTCTCTCTAATCATGAAGTTTTTAGTGTGGTATAACCCACCTTAATCTTATGCTTAATCTATGTCTATCACCGTGATCAATCCCATTTTATGATTGTTAACATGGTAGTGCCCTTTAATAAATGTAATGGCTATGTCTCCATGAGGAGAAAGTTTTATTAAGGCTATTGTAATAGCACTGGGAGGATCAAGATAGGAGAATACATTGTTAATGTCATCTCTACAACTATCAATAATATAGGTGCTAAAAATTTGGTTCAAATTGTTATGGATAATGCTAATAATTATAGAGCTACATGAAGGATGATTATAAAGGGTCTCTACCCTAGACTTATGTATTCTAGTAGATGTAATACATATAGATTAAACCTTGTGTTAGAAGATTGGGAAAAAGAGAGGACTCAACTTGGTTTTCAAGTATTATTGATACATGTCGTAGCATTGTGAAATTTATACTTTATCCTCCTGTTGTTGCTTTGCTTTAGGCATCAGCATCTAAGTTTAAGCATATCAACATCACCATCAAGGTACAATATGAATGCAAAATTAATCAGACAACCTATTTTGTTGACAATCCATGACTTGGGTACTGATAATCAACAACCTACTTTGTTGACAATCCACGACTTGCTGCTGGCAGTCATCAATGCTGTGCTGATAGCCAACGACCTACCTACTATTGCTTTCTACTAACATCTACTTTATAGTGAGGTTTTCTTTTTTGGTCGGGTTGTTCTCACTTTTAGACTCTTCCGGAGTTCTAGAGAATGTGTTCCGAGGAAAAGGACTTCCTTCCATTCTAAAACTTCCCATATCCTGGGTTTGATTATTAGGACCTTATTGTCTCTTAGGAGGTGAAAAGCTAGAATCACTATTTGGGGTTAGGAACCTTTTGAAAGTCGAGGGTGTTGGCCTTGGCAGGATCTTGACAACAAAGGCCTTGGCAAAGTCCTTCGCCATCTGCCCTGCGCGAGCCATAGAAACTGGCTTAGCATTTTTCACCAAGGTATCCAAGGATTCATTCATTCCCCAAATGAACCTGGCCATCAACTGCTCTAGCGGTGGCAAGTATTTGAGGAGGTGAGCGAACGCCTGGTGATATTTTTTCGTGGTTCGACTCCCCTAGGTTAGCTCCAGGAACTCGTTCATCTTTGTTCCAAGAAGCCTGGAGGACAAAATCTCTTCCTGAGGTATGCTTTGAGATCATCCCCACGTCTGGGTGTTCCGATCCAAACGGTTTGTCTCACAGTGGTTTCTCCATGCTACTCTGGCTATCTCTACCATCTTCAACCTGGCAAGAGCCACCTTACTTTTTTTGTTGTACCCTATGACATTGAAGTACTCCTCCATAGCTCCGATCCACTTCTCTACGATCTCACCTAAGTTTCACCACCCTTGACGAGACTTGGTTGAGATCTGTGTAGAGCTTTAAGAACATTTGGGTCAAGCTCATCCTTATCCACCTGAGGATCTGGCTGTCTACCATGATGTGCACGTCTCATGATTTTTCCAAAATGATTCATCGTTAAATTTTCTATTCGAATCCAAAAGGAGTCAAACTTTAGATCCAGCTGACTTTGGGGTTTTCTTAAAGTTTGGTCAACCCTCATCAGAAAATAGTTCATTCATATCCTTAACACAATTAATGGTCCATCAGACTAGTAATTTTCAATTAACATGTGAACATTCCCCCCCCATGCAATTATATAGGTTCTCAATTTGTCATTCCACAATCAAGCTGCGAACAATTTGTCAGAGCAGCAAGATCCACTAATCTTATAGTGATCTCTTGAAATTTTTAATTGTCTTCCAATTTACTAACATCATTACTGGGATTCTCTCCATTCATCATCATCATGACTTATTCAACTCATCTACTTCAACCAGGATTCAAAAATCATCATCCTTCAATCAGAATCCAAATCAATTCATCCATTTTCAACCAGAATTTTAAAATCATGTCAACCAGCATTCAAAAAAATCAAATCATCACGGAGCATTTCTGCTCATAACTTCAAGGTCTTGATTTACTCACATATATTGTCAGTATAGAGCTGCAGTTATACCTATAATATATACGGGTTTTCATGGGCCTTGGTATTCTAAGGCAAATGCCATCATATCTCAGCCTTAAGTAAGGTCGGGGATTCTAGACAAACGCAGTACTTCCATCTAAAACCCAATTTTCAATATATGAATTTCCATTCTAAATATCAACTCATATGAGTTTCAACACACAATTACAATTTTTCACTGGGAACTCATAAATTTTTGACATTTCTTGCTTCTTGGTTTATCAACTTCAACCAAATCACTCTAATACCAACTATGAGATCCCTGCCCTCTCTACGCATTGAATTTTGGAGAGCTAGCAGTGGAAGTAGCAACCTCATGTGCAAGGCAGAGCTTCCCACTCGAGGCCTCGCCCACGAATGTCCGGACAAGAGACTAATCCGGCAACTCTTCCAAAACCAAACCCGAAAAAAACTTCCCTTGCCCAGAAAGCATAGGCAATTCCTCTAGGAAAAATCTTCTAACGTAATCAAGAGCCTTAACTATCCTTTGTATTCCGTCTGAACCTGCAGGTCACGTGGTCGGATCAAAGCAGGAACTTGCACTTGGTTCATAGAGACCAATGCTTTTTCCCCCGTCAAGAGGCACATCCGTTGATTCTTTCCTATAGAACAAGAATTATATCGTGATTTACTTCAACTATCGTAACTTAAACATAATTGAATTTTATTATAGGAATCCATCAATCCAGCCTAGCTCCATCCAATCCCTTGGGTTAGCCAATTACCCAACCACTGTATTGATAGGATCCGTTATAAAAATTTGGTTATGTTTTGTCTCGGGTACCAAGGAAAAGAGTTCCCAGGCCCCCTAGCCGGCACTCATGCAAAAATTAAATAGACACACCACTTATGCACCCACAATATGAAATTGCCTTTTCTTAGATTCAACTATTTTCTCTCAACAACATTACAGTAAAACCACGGTGTTTCCATCATAATCCTCAGTATTTCATTTCCACGGTCCAATTTCCAACTTTTCCACTTTCCAACCATAAAATCCAATTTCATTCATCTCTTCCTCGACATACCTATGGCATCATCGGCAACCGGAACGCTCACCACCTGGTCAGTCCCTCTAGGCTCACCTAGGCTCACCACCTGGTCAGTCCCTCTAGGCTCACCTAGTAATTCAATCAGGGGCCTTTTCAATAGTCCCTAGCTCATAGTACCACTATAATCAAGACTTTTCCATAAAATCCATATGGACTCTCCGTTGAAAATAAGCTAGATTAAACAACAAGATTCATTTATCAAAAAGAGGTATGAACTCAGTCGTTGAAGACCAGCAAGGCCAACCAACCAGATCCATGCCCGTGTTTAGAAAACAACTCCAACTCAATGTTCCATTTTCTTCCTCGATGCACGTGTGGGTATCCTGAGCGACCTAGAGCCCGAGCACTGTATGGTCAGCACCCTCTAGGTTCCTTCGCATTTGACCTAGCACTTCACTCATAGGCTGCTTCTTCCTTGATGCCTCATTGTTCCCTTCAAGCTACCACACCCATGTCATGTTCTCCATGCTTGTGTCATTTTCTTTTGCCCCGGCTCTACAGAAAGCGTACATCCATATCATTTGGGCTGCTCCCGTACCATCTTTCCCTTCTAAAGCGTACGCCCATGGTAACCTTGTCATGCTCATACCATCCATTAGGAGGAATTTGGACGATGAAACAGGCCCTGTAAGAAATCCTAATTTTTAGTAATCTTTTGATTAAAAATGCTAATTTTGACCCCATAGTGGGAGACAAAGCAAATGATTCCTCTATTTTTTATAAACTTTTTAGGTCTTACCATCTACATTTTATCCACTCTCTCACTAGCTTTTAGTACTTTTATAGTCTATAGTTTTGGAATATTTTAACCCACTATTTTTAGATCAAGTTGCATCACCATTCCCCCAAGGTTTCATTTTTCGGCCATAAGGGGGGCCCAAAAATTGACTTTTTCAAAATTTTCATTTTTTGAGTTTTTCCATCAAAACAACTTTCCTTATATATATAAACCCAAAAAGTAAACTTTTTATATCATTTCTTAGTCATAACTACCTCATAACAATCTTGTCATATCTTTCTAGCTTCTATGATATCTAATGATTGCAAGGTGCATTCTAATATTTTATACCAAAAATAAAATGCAAGTTGCATCACTATGCCCATAAGGGGGGCCCAAAAATTTATTTTTTATTTTTTATTTTTTTGAGTTTTTCCATCAAAAAAACTTTCCTTATACATATATAAACCTAAAAAGTGAATTTTTTATATCATTTCTTAGTCATACCTACCTCATAACAATCTTGTCATATCTTCATAACTTCCTCAGAATCTTCACTCTTGTCATATCTTCCTAAATGCTATTCTATTGAATAATTTAAAGATGCATTCTAATATTTTATATCCCAAAATAGAAGGGCACTTTTTGAGGCCACTAAAATAATGACTTTTTGATACTTTTCACATTTTAGTGTATTTTCATTAAAACTTTTCTCCCAAATATATATATATATATATATATATATATTGAAAAGTTTATTTTTTAATATCATTTTCAAATCCTTATCTCATTTAATCTCATTTAATGTCATTTAATGCCACCCCACTCCTTTCATTCTTATCATATCTCCTAATCATGACTAAAATCTTTATTTTTAGAATATCAAAAATGGCTTTTTTAGAGAGAGATATTCTTAATATATATTTCTCTAGGATCATTCCAAATGTTAGAATATTATTATCTAATATAAATCTCTTTTTTAATCTTATTTTTCTGTCATCTTGAATTAGATATGCCTTTAGAAAATATTACGAATGGTAGAAAGGGTAAAGTAGACATTCACATTCGTATAGATGAAGATTATGCACTAGAAAAAATGTCCATATGTTAGGCAACCATTACCTAATTCAACCATGTCCACACTAAGAAATGAGGGAAAGAAGAATGTTCATCCTTGGGTGGATGGGAATCTCTTCCCCTATGATCCTTTGACCTTGTACAGTCCACCATTTTGTGATTTGACTAGTTTTGTTTGATACTACATAGGTGATGGGGAAAATGGGCTCTTAGGTTATTGTAAAAGACTTTCTGTTTAGTGGTGGTCCTCGTAACCAATACTTACACTCAATTAATTCATGTCTTCAATCAAGTATTGAAGATTTGAAAAAACATTCACATGACCTAGACATGAAAAATAAGGAACAAGAAACACTCATAAATAATCAAAGAGATAAATTGACTAGGTTAAAAAGAAAAATAAGGAGGTTAAAGCACACACCAATTGGTGCACGTGAGCGTAATGAAAGCTTTCTAATATTTAAAATATTTCGATGCAAGGCGGTGCAAGAAGGAAATGGAGGGTCATGGCAACAAGGTATGTTTCCATGGAATTTTTTGTTTGTATTTTTTATGTATGTGTTAATTTAAAGGTTTTTCCTGATAGATTTAATGGCGGTTTCGTTATGTCCTAGGAATTTCTTAGCTGATGCATCTGGTGTGGAAGATACTATGTACATTTTCAAAGCCTGCATGAAGAACAAAGAGATAACATCAATCATCCGTGATCCAAATTACAAGAGAGTTGTTGAGGTGGTTACAAAGGACATTATGCAAGACATCAAGGGGCTTATTAGTGCAAGGGATATACAAGATGCATGTGATGAACCTGGCATCAGTCGAGGGTTACGAGGGAATTTATGGAGTCATCAAAGGAGCTCTTCGTACCCAAGGGATTCAAGGGCACTTTCTTCCTCCTTCCTACAAAGTATCATTAGAAAAGAAGGCAAGCAATGGAGATTTTAAATCAATCCTTGGTCTGAGTATATTCATGTAGAAGGAACAATGGTTTTAGATCCTAAATCCAAGGATAGGCTTGACGTACAATATAACACATACAACAACCTCTTTGTGGACCTAAAGAACCTTCACAACAACGACATATGATCCGATTCTCTAAGGTTTCACATCAAGGTTGGGTTTGAGCATTTATCGTTTAACTTGTAAATTTACCTTATCAATGACATGAATTACATGTGTTGTTTGTCTTGGTTTATGTGATATATATAATCGGAGGGAGTCCTATCACTTATACTAAAGTTGGGTGGTGAGGATCAACTAATGAAAGGGAAAAGATTGAAGCGAATGGGAGTCACATATATGAATGAAGCAATGTCATATGTAAAGGACAAGGATAAAATCCCTTCGTTCAGTGTTTCAATTTGAGAAGGATAATTGGTGGCTTGGAGCCTTTGAGGTTTCGAGGAGAACACTGAGGTGTTGAATTGATGCTTCAATGATGCCCTCAAATTCTAGAAGTCATCAAACAATAGATGAATGGGGAGGAGATTGAAGTGGATGGTGTGGGATCCTTTCGTGTGTGGATTGGCATCTAGGTGGTGATTTGAAGACCATAAAATGCATGTGTAATTGTGACAATAGTACACAATGCCTCCATCCATGCCCATTGTGCATAAAGCGGTCAATTCTCAAGCCAAAGAGCGAGGATGAGCTCTGATGGGTGGAGGGGATCTTGTCCTCCGATTTAGATGCAACACCCAATAGGGACACAAAGGATCCAAATTGGGCACCAATTATTCCTTTCCCAATGAAAAGTATACACTTTTGCATATTGCATGCCATGATGAGGATTTTTGATAGGTTGCCTAAGCTTTACATTGACTATGGATTCACTACACAGCTAGCCTCATGCTCAGCCCAAGCAATCAAGCAAGTGGAGGAGAACTTGAACTCTCTAGGAGTGCATGACAGGAATGTAAATATTGTGAAAGATCTTAAGAAGTCTGAGGCACATCATATTGCTACTCAACAAGTGTCAATGAGCGGTGCAAAGGCGAGGCGATTCTTGCATCCTATGAACGATTGAGGGACAAGCCTACGATGGGAGCATTGGAAAGATCTTTGCAACAAGTGTCCCACAGATCTTGACAAGGATCCAACTCTACAAAACAAGAGAAAGAAGGTGTGGGATTACTTTGGTTATGACAACTATGTTAAAGAGCACAACAACTCAAGAAGAACAAAGTGTGTTCAAAATAGATGTGACATAATTCATCAAGTTTGTTAGTGAGAGTTGGGGAGATACCTCCATTACATATTACATGGTAAGATATTATCTTAATTATCACAGTTCATTAATTACCATTGCAATTGCTTACTAAAATTCCATACATTAAACATTTGTCTTCATAATTTCTTACTTTGACATTTTTTCATAGCACATTGTATATGCACATGGACTGTATTTTCTACAAAATTACGGGTCCTTGGATATATTCAACACCCAAGGCATGGAAAAATCACATTACACAGCCAAAGGAGTGTACTTCAAGAATACTTGATATGGTGGAGGGAAGACACATAGCAATTCTCTTGTGGAGATGTTTAATTAGTTCTATCGCAAACAATCTTGCAAGAAATGTTACTAGGGAAAAGGCTCGAATGTTAGCGATTGCTAAATCCGCATGACTCGAAAGGAAGGAGGTAAACATAAAGAAGTAAAATGGAAGTTCAAGATAATGCCATGTCACATGGCATGCCACAATGGCAAGACATGGCAGACATTGGGTTAAACGTGTCTAATTTGGTGGTTTTGTAATTTTTGGCCAGTTTCAGACTATCTAAACACATTATAAATGACTTTATATAAAGGTGTAATAGTCTCATTCATTCTCATTTCTATATTTTGACTTTACTTTTTTCCATGGCTCACACAAAAAACACTGCACGTAAGCATCCACCACCATCACCTCATCGTCCTCCACCGCCACCTCCACCTCCCTCTCCCCCTTATCCACCTCCACCTCCCTCTCCCCCTTATCCGGACACCATTGACCTGGCCACCACCACTAACCCTAATCGAGAGATAGGGAGTGATGTTGACCCTAATGGAGTGCCATGGGCTGATATTCCTATCCCCCCAATACGTTCCACAACTAGGGGGAAGAGCTTGCATCAAGGCATGGGTCCATTTGCCAACACCAGAAGAGGTGGCAGCACCAGCAGTAGCAACAATGGAAGCAGTAGCAGTAGCTGAAGGAGCTTCATCATCCTCTTGGCTTAAACGTGCATGAGATTGAAGTGCTCATGCACGTCCTTTCCGACATAAGAAACCCTCCTCCTCATGACCCTAGGAGGAAAGAACGCAATGGCATGGTAGCTCTAAAGGAGATTCGGAGGTTCCAGAAGAGTGTCGACCTCCTCATCCCGAGAGCTCCTTTTGCACATCATGTCAAAGAGATACTATATGATTTTGGGGGCCGAGACAAGAGGATGCAAAGCCTTGCCTTGGCTGAAATCCAAGAAGCAACGAAGGCATTTTTGGTCATCATGTTTGAAGATTCTTACCTGTGTGCAATCCATACAAAGAGGGTCACAATCATGTGTAAAGACATGAAGCTCGCACGCACCATTCGACGTGATAACATCTGAATATTTTCCCTTATGATGTACATGATTTGACAATGTAAAACTTCACTTAATATATTCTCTTTTTAGTGCTTCTCAAGTTGTCCATCAAGGCCTTGATTGCATGTGTATCTGTATCAAAAAAATTTAAATGTATTTGATTTGAATATTTTATTTACAAGGGTGATTTGTATATTTCACTTGTTAGTATGTATAGTTTGAAGGCTCAAAAAAGTTTAAAAAAACCCCAACTTGAACAGGGCGACTTTTGTCCAGACAGGAAGCCTGTCTGGGCAAAAGTCGCCCTGTTCAGGTTGGGGTTCTTTTTACCTTTGTAAACCTTCCTCAACCATATGTATCAATTATTTTTTGTTTTAATATTATTTAGTTATAAATTTCTTGGTGAATGATAGCAAAACTTGCAATGTATGATATAGATAGTTCTCAAAATATGTTTCTAATGTCAGCATCAGGGATAGTGTAATATTTTATCATTTTACTTTGAACTCTAAATAACTAGGTGATATCAGGCCTAGTGTGAAGGAACCACATTCTCCATTTTATCGATAGCTCATCATGGAAAAAATGTATTTATCTATGGTTCACATTAATCAAACTCTCTCTTTCCATGTGTAAGAACTCTCTCATCATATAAAAAGGTATCTTTTATTTTATGATCTTAATACTACTTTGTAAGGCACTATATATCTTTAATTTTAAGTACCTAATTTATAATAAGGCCTACATGAATGCTTATACATGACAATTGAAGGCTAAAAAATGCAAAAAGATTCCTAACCTGAATAGGACAACTTTTGCCTAGACAGACTTGGCACTATATATCTTTAATTTTAAGTACCTAATTTATAATAAGACCTATATGAATGCTTATACATGACAATTGAAGGCTAAAAAATGCAAAAAGATCCCTAACTTGAACAGGGCGACTTTTGCCAAGATAGCAAGCCTGTCTTGGCAAAGTCGCCCTGTTTAGGTTGGGGATATTTTTGTATTTGGTGGCCTTCAATTATCATGTACAAGCATTTATATGTATTCATATTCACATATACATAGGCCTTATTAAAGCTGGGTATTGGCTAAATTAGATAGAACTACACTCATGTAGGAACTCTCTCCTTCCATGTGTAAGAACTCTCTCATCATGTAAAAGGGTATCTTTTATGATCTTAATACTACTTTGTAAGGCACTATATATCTTTAATTTTAAGCACCTAATTTATAGAAAATCCTATATGAATGCTTATACATTACAACTGAAGGCTAAAAAATACAAAAGGAGCCCCAACCTGAACAAGGCGACTTTTGCCCAGATAGCAACCCTGTCTGAGCAAAAGTCACCTTGTGTTCAGGTTGGGGCTATTTTTGTATTTGGTGGCCTCCAATTGTCATGTACAATCATTTACAAGTAGTCACATTCACATACAAGTACAATCATTTACAAGTAGTCACATTCACATACACATACACATAGGCCTTGCTATCAATTAGAGCTGGGTGTTGGCTAAATCAAACAGAACTGCACACTCATTGTGGTTAGAGAGAGGACAGGGGGGGACATCATGGGAAGTTGGCCCAAATTAATCACCACTCATATCACACAATAAACATGCATGCAATCCAGTGTCATCCACAATGGCTCTCTCTCTCTCTCTCATATCATGGGCTGGATAGGACATAACTACACACCCATTGTGGTTAGAGAGGACATGGGACATCATGGGAGGTTGGCCCAAATTAATCATTACTGATACCACAAACTAAACATGCATGCAATCCAGTGTTATCCCCAATGGCTCTCTCTCTCTCTCTCTCTCTCTCTCTCTCTCTCTCTCTCTCTCATATCATGAAAACTTACATTATTCAAACTTTATGTAGACATTATGTATAAAAAACCCACTTGTATTAATAAAAAGGATTTACATTGATTGTCTGCAACAAATTAGTAGTGTCAAACACAATATCTACGATAATTTTTCAAGCTAACTCATAATGTTCTTGAGACGCCTAGCTATAGTCTTGCGCCTGTTCTTGCTAAGTGGAAGGGTCCCCGACAATATGTCATTGACAACACAATCTGGGTCCTTCTATCTAGTACTCTCCGCAAATACAGTGTGTGTGAAAGATCCTTGTCCCCTCCGTGCAACGAATTCAGGGGTGCTAGTAGCGGAAGTAACACTTCTTGCACGGGACAGGGTCCCTCACTCGGGGCCTCGCCCACGTATATCCAGACAAGAGACTAATCCCTCGGTTCTTCCAAAACCAAACCCAGAAAAACTTCCCTCGCTTGCAAAGCACAGGCGATTCCTCCATGATATTTCTACTCTAACGTAGTCAAGAGCCTTAACTAACTGAACTGATCTGACTGAACCCGTAAGTCCCATAGTCAGATCAAGGAAAAGACTTGCACTTGGATCATAGAGACTAACGCTTTTTTCCTCATGGAGAGGCATAGTCATTGATTCTTTTCCATAGAACAATTTTTATCCGGGATTTACTTCATCTATCGTATCATAACAGAATTGAGTCTCTTTTTAGGGATCCATAAACTAACCCCATCTAGTCCCATGGGTTAGCCAACTGCCCAACCACTGATAGTGATGGGATCCATTTAAGAATTTGGTTAGGTTTTGTCCTGGGTACCAGAGGGAAAAGAGTTCCCAGGCCCTCTAGCCGGATATCATCACATCTCATCACATTTTTTCACATCACATCTCATCACATCTATTCACATCACATCCCATCCATCTATTCAAACAGGGACCGCTTCGTCGGCCCTCGCCCATCATACCGGAAGCTCACCATTTTTCAACCATACCGAGGCTGGAGGACCTGAGTAGGCTTTTTGCCGGGTGAACCGTCCTTTGAACACTCCCCGCCAGTCGATTGCAACCGAACTTCCCTTAGAAAAACATATACCAAATGCTCCCTCCAGCATTCTAGCGTAGGACAGTCCTTTAAGAAAACAAGGTTTCTATGCAAGTTTTCAATATGATTTTCTTTTGAATACAAGGAGTATTTCTTGAATCAGTATCCCCAAAACTTCTTGATCGAAATTCTGAATTTCATACCAAAATTCCTCGAATTCTATAACCTTGATCCACAGATCAATTCGAAGGGTCTCAAACTTAGTTTCAGATTTGGCAAGAATTTTGAGTGTATTTTTCTAAACTAGTCACACCTTCTTTCCTCGAAATTGACAAAAGAGTTTGGTCTTGGTCATAGTCTGATTCAAGGTTCGAGTCGGATAAGATTTTTCCTGAACTATCTTTCTCGAAAAGGTTTGATAATTCAGTTACCATTTTACTGAATTTATTTCTTTGAATATTCACTTAACTGATTTCTAAATTAGTTACGAATTCCAATGAGGAATAAATTAATCATTTATCTGAATATTTCGATCTCGATAGATTTCTTGAATTTTCTTTTTACAATCCGTGTGAATATAAAACGATAGAAATTTCTCTCTTAGAGTATTTAATTATTCATTTATCAAATACTCATAGAATTTAAGAGAATTCCAATTTTGATATAAAAATTCTTTATGCATCTATTTATGCATAAAAATCAACTTTAATGGGAATAACACTTTTATAAAAAAAAATCCTTTTATGCATGTATTTATGCATAAAATCAAATTTAATAGGAATAACACTTTTAAAATAAAAAAAATTCTTTATGCATCTATTTATGCATAAAAATCATTTTTTATAAAAATAACACTTTTATAATAAAAAAATTCCCTTATGCATCTTTCTATGCATAAAAATCAAATTGAATAAGAATAGCACTTTTATAATTAAAAAAATATCCTTTATGCATGTTTCAATGAATAGAATCAAATTTAATAAGAATAACACTTTTATAAAAAAAATTCCTTTATGCATCTTTCTATGCATAAAAATCAAATTTAATAAGAATAACACTTTTGTAATAAAAAAATTCCTTTATGCATAGAAATCAAATTTAATAAGAATAACACTTTTATAATAAAAAAATTCCATTATGCATCTTTCTATGCATAGAAATCAAATTTAATAAGAATAACACTTTTATAATAAAAAAATTCCTTTATGTAAGAATAACACTTTTATAATAAAAAAATTCCTTTATGCATCTTTCTATGCATAAAAATCAAATTTAATAAGAATAACACTTTTGTAATTAAAAAATTTCCTTTATGCATCTTTATATGCATAGAAATCAAATTTAATAAGAATAACACTTTTATAATAAAAAAACTTCCATTATGCATCTTTCTATGCATAGAAATCAAATTTAATAAGAATAACACTTTTGTAATAAAAAAATTTCCTTTATGCATCTTTTTATGCACAGAAATCAAATTTAATAATTAATATTAGTGATATCCATGCATATTCATAGGTGAATATGTACATGGAGTAATTAGAATATTTCTTTAAGATGCGAAAATGGTGGGAATAACTCTTTTGGAATAACATAAAAATAAACTTTCTTTTTCACAAAATTCTAGAAAATTTTGCCATAACCTCCTTTGTATGGCTGACCATTTCTCATTTTTTATCTTTCTTTATTTAACTTAATTAACCCAATTTAGAATTATAAAACTCTAATCTATAAATTTTCTCAATTTAAGAGAGTAAACAATAAGAGGAGTTTATTAATCACTTACTTAATCTTTCTAGGATTAAGAAAGGTTGGAATGTAAAGAAGAGAAGGGTTGTAAGCTATCCTTTGGCTTGAGGGATTGAGGGTTCTACTCTTGTTTGAAGCAAGAGTGGCCACCAATTTGCTTTGGAGAGGATTAGGCAAAAAACAATTGAATTATTAAAAAATTCAATGTATAGATGGCTCGGGACAGGAGTAGAGTAACAGTGCATAAACACCATTAAGCTTTTGCAAAGGGGGAGGCTTCTATTTATAGGAAAAAGTGAGCCTCTAACCAAGCAAACTGATTCTAGAATTTTCCAAATCAGTTTGGTCAATTTTTTGACCATTTTTGGGTCAGTTCAGCTTACTTTTGTATCTAGTTTTGAAACATGAGAGAGGAGACATGAAAATATCTCATTTTATTGATTAAAAATTAGGGGTAATGATGAGAAAAAGGTGCCTACTTCATGAGGGGAGATCCCCACACTGAGGTGTCAAAATTCAGTTTTTAAATTCTTTTCTTTGGTCCTTAGTCCACTCTTCATCTTATGTGAGCATTTAATCATTTTTGGGGGGTTTTTTTTTCTTCAATTTATCTCCTCCCTACACTTGGATTGATCCTATTGGCCCATAGGAACCTTAATTGGACCATAATCCAAAAATTTCTGAAAATCTGGACCCTTAAGCTAAGGTCCTTTACACCTATTTTCAATTAATTCCAATTGCACATTGGAAAGTTCTTTTTGAATTTCTGTTTCAGGGGAAACCATTTTAGACACTAGGAGGATTTTTATATCCAATAATATCTCAATTTTGAATTACCTCTCAGAAGGGGAGGTTCTTACACCTACATACCTTAAAAGCTGGAGGGAGGAATCTTACATCCTACCCCACTTAAAAAACGTGAGATGTCCTCATCTCGCAAACCAGAGGACAACTCTGTCCCTTAAGATCCAACTGATTCTAGGGTTCCTTATAGTCTGGTGAACCCAACAGAATCCTGGGATAAAGATCCCTTATATAGAATTCATCATCAGACAACAATTCATTCAGATCATATCATTCATATCCTTAACACAATAATTGTCCATTAGACCGAAATTTCCATCTGAAAAATTCCTTTTACATGGAGTTAGTGGACATCATTGCTAAGCTAATGAATTCCTGGTTGCTCAATTTGGACAAGGATTGAAGAAATTAGAGCAAATCTTTTTCTGGTTTTTCTAGTTTTTCTGGTTTTTCTCAAAACAGAGAAAGGGGTTTGACAAAATTGATATGTATGCATGTTGGTTGGCATTGATACTCAACATTGAGGTTGTTTAGGTGTCAATGCAAGTTATCCATACTTGATTGAACCACTAAATTGCAATTTGGAGCCTTGGAAAGCACATCAAAGTAGGGTATCTTGGACTACGTAAACCAATTCATTTTGGATGCATACAGGTTGATTTTCTACATCAAAATTGAAGTTTGTTGAGTACTTTGGAGTATCTGGAACACTCATTGAAGTGTGGTTGAGCTTAGGAAGACTCATTTATAGATTTGGACGACGTGTGCGGAAGGTGCATTTACAATGAGCAAATATGTCAGATAATCCAGTACAAATTATAGGAGATAGGAAGAACTTCCAGGCATGGAAGTACAGAATCAAAAGTTTTCTAAAGGGAAAAGGTTTTTGGAATCTTATTACAGGTGCGGAGCCAGAGCCAAAACTACCCCGACAACCTACACAATAGCCAGTAGTAGGTTATAGCTCATAAGCAATGGTCAGAAAGAGCATACAAAGTGTTGCATTATCTGTCTATATGTATTTCGGATGCCATACTCATACATGATGCTGAGAATCCCAAGGATGCATGGGATACATTGGTAAAGCTCTTTGATACAGACACTAGTGCTCGTCTCGCAAGTCTCTTGCGACAACAGATTCATAATGTGAAACGGAATAAAAGGAGCATCCATGATTATGTACAAGAGATAAAGAAGTATGCAGATGCATTGGCAACAATCAATGCCCCCATGCCTGATGATGATTTGGTAGACATTACCTTGCGTGGTCTTGGCAAGGAGTATAAATCTTTTGATACATCTACTATCTCGGTTCAGAGTACAGGTTTACCAGACTTTGATGAGTTGGTTTCACTCTTGCTTTGTTGAGGAAATCAAACTCAGTGACACTTTTCATGATGCATCTACTAGCCATGATGATAATGGCAGAAATCAAGCTTTCTATTCACCTAGAGGATCTAGAGGCAGGGGGAGATTCGCATCACGTGGCCGTGGTAATGGTCGTGGATGGCAAGACAAGTCACCACAACAAAATTTTCAACCTACATATGGTGCTAGAGGTGGTCGTGGATATAAACCTCAGAGAGGCAGAGGTAATCCTCATGGTAGAGGATGTTGGCAAGGCCAACAAACATCTATGCAAGATGTGGAATGCCATTACTGTGGGAAATTTGGTCATATGGCACGTGATTGTTTCCGTCCGCAAACAAAATGATTTGAGAGGGGGTAGAGCACAACATGGTGGACATTATGCACAACATGGTATCAAGTAGTAATGATGGCAGCATAAATCACTTGTTTGCCATGAAACATGTTGTGGGATCTATGATGACAAATGCTGAAAATGATGACACTTGGTATATGGACTCTGGAGCATCAAACCATATGACTTGTCATGGTGAATGGTTTGAGCATATGAAGCCTATGGATGTGAAAGGCTATGTGGAGATAGGGGATGATACCCAGCATGCCATTACACATGTTGGTACCATTGGTTATGCACAATGGTGAAACAAAATTTATGTCAGATGTATTGTATGTGCCTTCTATTACAAAAAGTTGGGCCTCAGTCAAATGGTGGAACAGGGATAACAGGTTCATTTCAACGAGCATGGTTGCTTCGTTGAGGAGTTCAAAAATGGATGTAGAGTCATTGCCAAAGACAAGAAAGAAGGCAGGTTGTTTAAGCTGGATATTGGGATTCCTGAGTTGAAATCAGCCATGTTCTCTAAAAGCCGAAATGTGGTACAGGACATTGATATGTGGCATAAGAGGATTGGACATGTGAATATACAAAGGTTAAAGAACATGCAGGCAAGAGGCATTGTTAGTGGGCTACCTAGATTCAAGTATGATGGGAATATGCATGTTTGTGAAGCCTTTCAGTTTGGAAAGCAAGCGAGGTTGCGGTTTCCTAGAGAAGGCAACATGAGTATCAAGCCACTTGAGATAGTACATAGCGATGTATGGGGTCCTACACAAAACCCATCCATTAAAGGCACTTTATATTATGTGGTCACATTCATTGATGATTTCAGCAGAATGACATGGATTTACTTTCTCAGAGAGAAAAGTGAAGTGTTGGGAAAGTTTATGGATTTCAAGAGAAGCAATATGGTTCTTGGATTAAATGTTTGAGGACAGATGGAGGTGGTGAATACACCTCAAATGCTTTTGAGCATTTCTTGAGAAAGCATGGCATAAGAAGACAATTGACTTGCAGGTATACACCTCAGCAAAATGGTGTGGCGGCTGAGAGAAAGAATAGAGTCATTTGTGAAGTGGCCAGGGCAATGCTCAATGAAAAGAGCATGCCAGATTATTATTGGGCAGAAACATGTGCTAATGCAGTGTATATACTGAATAAGACACCCGCAACAACAGCCATACATGGAAGTACACCAGAGATGCGGCTTATAGGTTTTAGGCCAGACATTGGACACCTCAAAGTGTTTGTATGCATAGCTTATGTAGATGTGCCTGACGAGAGAAGGAGGAAGTTGGATCCTAAGGCAGAAAAGTGTGTGTTTGTTGGATATGCACAGGATCGTAAGGCATACAAATGTTACAATCCACAAACTAGGCAAGTGGTTATCTCACGAGATGTGGTGTTTGATGAGCTTGCTAGTTGGTACAAAGCAAAGGATGAGGGTGTCATTGATTTTCTTGAAGTTGATGTGCATATGAACTTGCCACAAGCAAGTTCTAGTTCTACTTCTATGTCTGGGCCAACAGAGGCTGAGAGCAGCACTGTACGACGTCCATGGTCAGGATGCTTGAGGCATGAGAGTGTGAGCACTGGGAGTAGTGCTGTGGATAAAGGAAAGAAGAAGGTTGAAGGAATTGGAATTATAGGTTATGAGTCATCAAGTTCAGAGAGTTGGATGAGGAATTTGGCATACCTGTTTTACGCACACCTGGTGCAAGGCAGGATAGATATGTGCCACCACATGCTAGAGTGACAGATGTTCAGAGTGATCCGCATGCATTGTGGAGATCCCAAAGGGTCAGATATCCAGTTGACAGGTTGACATATCGTGATTTTGCTATGCATTATGCATATATGACGTCTTTGGTGAAGCATGTGGAACCTACATGCTATACAGAAGCTATTGGAAAGCATGTATGGGAGAAGGCAATGGATGTTGAGATGGACGCATTGGTTCATAACATGGGATTTGGTTGCATTACCACAGGACAAAAATGTTATTGGTTTGCAAATGGGTTTACAAAGTGAAATGTAAGTCAGATGGTTCCATTGAACGCCATAAAGCAAGATTGGTAGCTAAGGGTTATGCACAAACCCAAGGTTTGGACTATGATGAAACATTTAGTCTAGTGGCAAAGATGGGAACAGTAAGAGCAGTCATTGCTATGGCTGCAGCAGCAAATGGTTGGGAAATGCATCAAATGGATGTGAAAAATGCATTTCTAAATGGTGATCTATAAGAAGAAGTATATATGGCACAGCCAGCAGGGTATGTACACCCAAAATATCCCACTCATGTATGCAGATTGAAGAAGGTTTTATATGGTTTGAAGTAAGCACCTCGTGCTTGGAGTAATAAGATGAGTAGATATCTTATCTCCCTTGGATTTCAGATTTCTACAGCAGATTCTTCACTCTATGTGAAGAAAACAGATCATGGGATTGTTTTACTTGTCATCTGTGTGGATGACTTGATTATCACAGGTGATCATGGTACAGATGTGATGCATGTCAAGAAAGCATTGAGTGGGCAGTTTGACATGAAAGACTTGGGTGAGTTGAGGTACTTTTTTGGAATTAAAGTGATCAAAGACCATGCAGGTACATGGTTAGTGCAACGCCAATATGCATTGGATATGTTGGCAAAATATGGCATGACAGGGTGTAAGCCAATGAGTACACCTTTGGAGCAGAATGTGAAGTTGCGGGCTGATTTTGGTGAGGAGTTGGATGATCCATCTATGTACAGAAAGATGGTGGTAGTCTCATTTACATGACTATCACACGCCCGAATTTGAGTTATGCTGTGGGGCTAGTAAGCCAATTTATGCAGAGCCCCAAAAAACCTCATTTGGATGCAATGAGACGCATTATGCAATATGTAAAGACCACTGCACATTATGGTCTTCTTTATGTGAGCACGGTAAAGGCTTGGATATACATGGCTACACAGATGTTGATTGGGCAGGTAGCTCATATGACAGGAGGTCTACTAGTGGTTATGTCTTTACACTTGGAAGTGCCGTGGTGAGTTGGAGTAGCAAGAAGAAACCTACAGTTGCTTTATCTAGTACAGAGGCTGAATACAGGGGTGCAGCCATTGCTACTTGTGAAGGAATATGGTTAAAAAGTCTCTTGGCTAATTTGGGTGAGCCTATTGATAGCAAAGTTGTCATTCATTGTGACAACATGAGCAGTATACAGTTGGCCAAGAATCCAGTGTTTCATGCGCGGACCAAACACATAGAGGTCCATTATCACTTTGTCAGAGAGAAAGTGCTAGATGGTACAATGGATCTACAGTATGTGAAGACTGAAGAGCAGGTGGCTGACACATAGCAATCTAACCTTCTCTTCTAAGAGATTAGATAAGAATGAAGGGATATATACATCTCTTCTAAGAGATTAGATAAGAATGAAGGGATATATACATCTCAAGCTCTAGGATTACCTTGAGGCTACTTATTGCCTTCTTATAGTTTTCCCTGTATAGAGACCCTAACAGAATCAGCAAATTATTTTGGCCATAACTCTTTGATAAAAACTCACAATATGGTCATGTAACGAGTCAAAAGAATCGGAAGGCCTCTAGTCTACAAGCCAAAACATCTGTATATAGCCGCAAACATGCCATTTGTATATAGCCACAAACGTACCATTTGTAGAAACGCGTTGCTTTTCCACATTTTTAGTATGCATGGACTCTAAATATGTAAAAGTACTCTAAATACAGCCTCCTTTCACCTAAATTTGAATTTTTATTTTTGGAGATACTTATCTCTTAATATAACTATTCTTGTCTTCTTATTTCTTTTAGGATTTTTGGAGCTAATATTTTTTATTCTAACACTTTTCTAATGTTTCTAGCCTTATTATCTCACTCTCCTCTAAGTGCACTCTCTTTCCTTCTTGAAATCTATATTTAAAATCTATATTAAAAGAGACACATACATACATGGATTTGGGAGGGACCTTGCAATCTCCCCCACTTAAAACATTTGAGATGTCCTCATCTTGCGAGCTGGGACAGTATCTAAGTAAATCCTCCTATCTCATCCAAAGTGGTGTCCCCACTCTCGGCCAAGCCTTACCATTACCCAAAGCACAAGGAGAGTTCATGCCATGCTCCCCCTTGGCCTCTCCACCAATGCCAAGGGAACCCTCACACACATTCTAGATTCTATGAATCAAAGTGAATACAATGTGTGTGAGAGTGGTGTACAATCCACAGTGTAGGGATGGAATCAATTACAAATGCTTTTAAGCATGACTCATGCTTATTATATGACCATTACAATAGCATATACTCATGCTTTATGTTCTTCTTTGCATCCCATATGATCCCATCAACACAAGGGAACATCCAACAACACCAAGTGATGATAACAATGCTAATTACAATCTTGAATCACATCAATAGAATGCCACATATGCCCATAGCATCCCAAAAGCAATCAACCATCAATATGCCTCTAATGCCAATGATCTTCAAGCATGTAGGTAATCAACATTGCTTACAATTCGACCAAATTTCCTCAATTGGAAGTTAGGGTTTGCTCAATGGCTTAAATGGATCATTAGTTTACATAATAGTATCATCAGTGATTCTAATGATGATTAAGCAATACTAATTTTATGAGGGATTAGCCAATGTCACTGATTAGGGTTTCCAAGTAATAAACCCTAACTCTTGCCCCAAACTTTCCAGAAATGCATCAATTCTTGCATCAATGGTAATAGACACTCACCAATGGTAGAGAATCTTCAAGTTTTACTCACATTGTTGGAGATGAATTTACTGGTTTTTGTTGCTTGCAAATGAGGATCAATACCAATACCAGGATGCAACAAAAACAATACTTAGGGCTCTTGAAAAGAGTTCCACTTTGTAGATGAATGTGGGAGAGGGTTTGATAATAATCCCACATGGGGACTTATGGGAGTCCTAGAATTTTTGTATAAAAGGTGGCTCATTTGAGAGCTTAGATACACTTTGGGCTTAGTTCATGCAAGAGCTCCTTTGAGAGACCTACTCTCCCTCTTCTCCATAGAGGTGAAGACTCTTCTCTCACCCCATCTACATCATTGTATGAGGTTAATCTCTTCATTGAATCATTAGCAATGTCATGAGTTTTTCTCATCCTCTTCTCTAATCATTTTACTCTTATGCATGCTTTTAGTATTTCATTTTTGAGTACATGGATTGATTTGAAGCTTTCATGGAAGCTTGATGCTTGAATGTGTGCATGCTTGTAGGAAGATAGGAGTGGAGTGAGGTCTTTCTCTTTGCTTGAGTGCATAGTGATTGTATTCCTCTTGCTTGTATTTGTGAATGAATGGGTGTGTAGGAATGAGGACAAGTTGAGCTTGTGTGTATGCTTAGTCTAGTGTCAAGTGATGGTAGCCATGAGCATTCTCTCCTTTCGTGGATAAGCTCTTGTGCACCGGTACGGGTCGAATCCCTAGCTCCGAAAGGGATGCAAATCCCATTGGAGTGAGCTTAGTGTGGATCGTACTCCTCTTACTACAAGAGAGAGAGTTTTCCGTCTCTCCATTGGCACCGCTGCCGGGGAGAAGACTCAAAACCGGTTGAGAAGCTTGCATTACTACCACTATTTCTTTTTATTTTGAGGTTTAGGGCATTGAGTGTGTGATCTCAAGGGCGCCTTGTGTGTTTTCATTTTTTTTATGAGAAGCAAAAAAAAAATTTAAACCCCATTGCGGTAGAGAAATCCCGCCATTATTCAGATTTAAGTACTTTCAGTTTTTTCATCTTTGACGAGGTTTGCAAGAAGTTGGTAGAAAGTAGTGAAACGGCTGTTTTTCCTTTATCGTTTTGTTGTTTTGTAGTTTTGTGGGGAGTCTTCGCAGCAAAGAGAGAAAAAAAATAAATAAATAGACATATATACATATATATATATCTATTTATTTATTTATATCTATATGTGTGCGGCTGTTGGAAAGCCTGCTGAAAGGGGCGTCGGCTTATGTGGCCGCAGCTGCAGAAGGCGGCCACCAGCGTGGCATAAGCGGCAGAAGCAAAGAAGACTCTATATATATATATATATATATATAGTTATACGCTAAGGCTTTGGTAGCTGGCGAAGAAGCAGAGGCGACGTGGCCTGGCGAGCGGTGAGGCGAAAAAAATAAAAATAAAGTTAAAAAAGCCACCTGCAGCTGACGGGCTGCGTGGAGGCGATGGTGTGGTGGTTGGAGTAAGCCCATGCATTGTGACGGTGACTGTAGAAGGTGAGAAGGCGAGCCGAGCTTCAGCTGTTGGCGGCGAAGGAAGAGAGGCCGACGAAGGTTGACGGGGACGTCAGAAGGTGAGCTGCTGGCGGTGGTGGCCGGCGAAGCGGAGGTGGCCGTAAGAAGGTGAGGTGGCGCCACAAGGAGGGTGGCTACAACTGCTGTGAAGGGCCGCAAGGAAGCGAAGAGCAGAAGGGAGAGCGACTGTAGCGAGGCTGCAGAGAGAGAAGTCGTGTGGAAGCGAGGGCGGTGGTGTCTGCGAAAGAGAAGAGCCTCACCTGAAGAAGATAAGACACTGCAGATGAGGAGAAAAAGAAGGCAAATGTGAAGGAGCAGAGAAGGTGTCAGCGAAGGAGCGGCGCCGGCGGAAAACCCGGCGAGCGAGCGGTGGAGCGCCGAAAAAGATAAGGTAGGTGCAGAATTTTTATTTTTTTATTTTTTTATTAATTTTTCGAGTTTTTTTATTTTTTAAAATAAAAAAAAAATAATAATAAATACAGGAAAAAGAAAAAAGAGATAAAAAGAAAAAGAAAAAAAGAAAAAAAGGAAAAAAAACCCATAAAATAAAAATTTGTTTTTTTTAAAAGAAGAAGAAAAAGAAAAAAAAAAGAATAGTAAAAAAATTTTAAAAAAAATATAGAGAGAAGAAAGAAAGAAAAAAATTAAAAAAAAATTAAAAAAAATTCTTTTTATTTGTTTTTAGGAGTCCATAGTGTGTGCATATTTTTATTTTTTTTTATTTCTGTAATTTTTAGCATATTTAGTGTAATTTGCATTGTTTTAAATTTTTGTAATATATTTAAAAAACAAAGAAGAAAAAAAAAACAATTTTTATTTTTTGTATTTTGAAACCATTGTTCATCATTTAAAATTTTGCATAAGTTAAGTAGCTTGCATTTTTTAGAATTTTTTAACTGCATGCATAATTAGTATTTTTATAATTTTTTATTTTTGACACGAAATTCATTCATTTTATTTTTTTTTTTAAAAAAAAAACAAACCAACAAACAATAAAAACCAACAAAAGGAGGAAAAAACAAACAAAAGAAAATTTTTGATTTTTTAAGGAGTCTATTATTTTTTGCATATTTTGCAGTTCTTCATTTTTTTTTATTATTTTTTATTTTTTGCATAATTAGTGTAACCTGCATTTTTTTTAATTTTTGTAACTTTGTGCATAGTTAGTATTTTTTAGTGTGATTCATAATTTCTGTGTAAATTAAAATAAAAAAATAAAAATCATAAAATCATAAGATCATTAAATAAATTAAAAAAAATAAAAAATAAAAAAATAAAAAAATAGGATAGATAGTTACGCCACACATTTTCTTTTTAGTTGCCGTTAGTGATTAGGTAGGGAAAAATATATATATATATATATATATATATATATTTATATCAAAAAAAAAAAACCAAAACCAAAACAAAACAAAAACACATAACAAAACCAAAACAAAATTTGACCTTATGCACTTACGGTCAGGACGTCTGATAGATTCTGCCATAGGGCCTAGGGCACCTTCTAGAGTGCCTACTCAGGAAAGTGGGACCCAATCGGTAGGCAATTTGGCAGATATTGCTGAAACCCTATCTGAATCCCAATCCGATACCCTTTCCTCTAGAACAAATAGTTCATTGTCCATGGACAATCTAGGGCCATCAACTAGTCATCCCGTAGCCCAAAATAGGACACCCACACGATCCTTTAATACATTTGAAGCCGATACCATGGGGTTAACATTCAATGTGCGACTCCAATATGTCTACACAAATGCTCAAGGAGCTGAGATCTTTAGGGACCCACAACAACGGTATCTTGTTAAGATAGCCGACATATTCTCAGAACTTGATAGAGCACCTCTAGTCAATGACCAGGGTAACATGTACATGGGTGGAGATGGTGTTCGCTATGAAGTCACCTACCATCCAGAAAAGATAGACAAATTAGGAGAGCTCTCTAAAACCGAGTTCTTAGATTTATCAGAACTTTCCAGAGCAAGGGAGTCTAGAGATGACTGGCTTATCGAGCCGGACATGCCTGGACCATCCAATGCCCAATCCTCAAAGCCATCCATAGATGATTTACTTCTTGTAGATCTAAATTTGGACAAGGATAGGAAAGGCAAGAGCAAAATGGATCAGGGGGCTGAAAGTCAATGGGAGTTTGTACGACAAATTCCTGTGACGAAGGTTTTACAGGATGACCCACTTCAAGAGGTCTATAAAGATTCGTTAGAGGGATATTATGCCACAACTAAATCGCCAGAGCTGGATCTTCCTCTAGCTTATGTAGTGGTAGTTGAGAAGTGTGCAGGACACATGAACAGAATAGTTGATAAATGGTCAAATGAATACCGAACGTTAGATTGGAAAGAGATTAGGGAACTCACGTGGAAAGGACAACCATTATTTATGGAAGTGTTCTCAACACATACAGCCAAACCAGGAGAGACAGCCTTTCTTGGAGAAACTGTTGCTCCTCCCCTACGAGAGTTCACTAGAGAGGGACCTTCAACATCTAAGTGGACCTCAGCTAGTAGCCCAACTCTAGCACCACGATATCGTCCTACACCAAATGTGCGACCACAAGTCACACCACCACAACATCTTTCCCACTATGACAATCGGATGAGAGGGGAGCCAACTAGGCCTCCTATAAATGCACCTCCTGAAATGAGGGTGACAAGATCTTTGGAGGGGTTTGGTGAGGCTGGTAATAGGGCACCCACACCAATTTTGGAAACATGTGGACCATCTTTCCAAAGAGAGGAACAATTCCCACTAAGAGTAAGAGGCCGTAGGCCCTATGATGAGTATTCACGACAAGTAAGGCCATCAACTCTTCAGAAATTGGTAAAGAAATATGAAGGGTCGGGAGATCCATACGACCATGTAGCAGCTTTTAGGCAAGCAGTTCGAGCTGAGCAAGTTGCTGATAAGCATACTCAAATAGAAGGGTTTGGACTCACTCTTGAAGGAAAAGCCCTGGCTTGGTTTCAGGCATTAGAGGCTTCAGACAAAACTTCTTTACGAGTTTTGGAAGAGAGATTCATTGCTGCTTTTTCCTTGATGGGAATTCAACATGACACAGTAGCGCATATCTACTCTTTCAAGCAAGGTGAGAATGAGAGTGTTAGAGACTGTGTAAATAGAATGAAGCAGTACATTAATCGTTGCCCAGAAGATGAGAAGCCCGCCCAAAGTCGATTAATTTCTCTCTTCTTAAAAGGCCTCAAAAATTCGACACTGCATACACATCTCTATGCAAAGAAGCATACAAGTTTCAATGAGTGTTGCCATGATGCTATGGATTTTACCGATAACTTCAAGTTCCAGGATGGTTCTGGCCCTGAGGTGAAACCTAGAAATCAATGGGGTGAAGATCAAAGTTCAGGGTCTAGCGCACTATTAAATCCAGACCAAATAGCCAACCTAGTGCTAAGGAGATTAGGACAAACCTATCGTCCACCCATGCAGCCACAACAACAGCAACAGAGAATGAGGAGTGTACTTCCTACAGGTCCTCATCTTTGTGGAGCATGTGGCGGTGACCATAAAACAGAGGACTGTAATACCTTTTCTCCTCTAGTCACAAACCAACCCACAAAGAAGTGGTGCCAAGCCTGTGCTTGGAACTTTACTCATACCACCCAGGATTGTACTCGCATTGCGAGAATGAGACAGGAACGTGAGCAACCGAGGGGTGGAGTGGCTCCACAAATGTATCAACAATATACAAATTTTGAACGTAAGCCACCGATGACACAAGAACAAGCACGACCTGTTCTTGGTGCTCAACCTCCTGCTCCAGGGACTGCTCCTGTAAGGATTGTGGACTATGACAATCCAAATGTGTGTAGAGACTTGGTAAACCCAGGATATGTGGAGGAAGAATATGTATCATATTCATCCAAAGAAAATATCTTTGAAAGTCCCGCATACCCAAACCAAGCACTGGTGGAGATTCAACCAGGGGAACAAAACTCTTTAATGTTGCTAGGCGGCTACCAACCTAGGACTCCAGGCCCCTCAGGTCAATGGCAGCCAAGGAAAGTAGAGGCCAAACCAATGGGCCCCTGTTATGAGTGTGGAGAACCCCATTGGGCTCGTGATTGTCCACATCGCTCAAGGCAAGCATCTAGATCCAATACAACAGCACAACAGTTTCCACCAATAGAAAGATATTGTCTAGGGTGTTGTGTCGAACACTTCCCGAAGGATTGTCTGTTGAAACCACATGAGGAAGGCACCTCCCAACCAAAGGTTTCACTTAACCTTGTAGGGGCAATTCCATCACCACCTTCATCTGAGAATGAGGATGTCGTGCCACTTAGAGTCATGACTCGATCACAGACACGAAACGCTGAAATACAAACTGATGAGACACCTCAAACTAGGGATGCAAAGACAAATCTAGTGGACAAGACCCTACAGTCCAGTAGAAAAAAAACCACTAGGAGAAAGAAGAACCGAAACAAACAAACTAAAAGTGCATCCACTTCTAGTTCTCAGGAGAACTCTAAACAAAACATACGGGATAAAACTTTTACATCCCAAGAAGTGCGTGAGGAACCTAAACCTGAGCCAAGTGCTAAACAAAATGAGGCTAGTACGACTGAGGATAGTTCTGGGGGTTCTGTTTTTGTGGATAAAGTGAATGAGACTCTAGAGGCCATCATTGATGCTCATAGAAGTCGCATTGCAGCCTTATCAGAGCTACCCAAGAAGCTTCAAGAATACCCAAACCCTCGTGAGGAGAAGATCAATCTAGCTGTACATCAGCAACTCATTAGGGAAGCTCAGTCGATACTTGAGGGACCACCACCACCTATTCCTCGGGGCCCAACCTCTCTTAAGCCAACATTAGAAACTATACCGGAAGTGTCATCAAGTAGGGAAATGAAAAGTGAGTTCATTTCACAAGCTCAAAGCGAAAGATCGACACCAATTGACACTCCATTGAAAGAAGAAATTCTACCATCACCTAGCCTTGTCTTCCCATGCAATGATGAAATTATTGATGCTAATGAGGACATGGCAAATGACATGTGGGCCGCAGTAAATGAGAAAATTAATGAGAACATGTCTTCTGTTAGTTCGCCTCCATTCTCTGAGGTGGATTTTACCAGAGACTCGGAAAACAACTTTGGACGCCCAAGCATCCAGGAGGAAGTTCAAACAATTGTTTCTCCTAGAAGTAAGCATACAATGAAAACCTTACCATCCTATCTGGGAGAATATGAGAACTGTTCTCAAACCTTGAGGATACCCTCCATGCATAAAAGGTTGACTAAGGAGAAAGATATGAGTATGGTGCAGGCTATTTTGTCAGCACCAGTGGCTTGTAACTTACCTTTGCACGAGTTGATAAAGCTTAAACCTGAGTTGTGGAATGATATTGCCACATGTTTGTCAGAGCAGGTATTGCTACAAAAGGGTCACCATGAGTGTACTATACACCCTGAGACAAAGCATGTAATGCCAGTTCCTATCAACAAAGTAGGAAAATTTTGTGAAGACGATCAGGGAAATGCTACCCTCCCATTGGAAGTGCGAAAAGTATCTTCAACTGCAATACTTGATAGTGGTGCAGGAGTGGGCATTGTGACAAGGTCCATTTGGGAGAAATGGGGCAAACCAGCTATTAGGAGTACCAGGATGCGTTTGCAGCTAGCAGATGGAAGCTTAGAACATCCCCTTGGGCTGCTTGAGAACATATTGGTCACCACATGTGGGATTGAATATGAGCATACCTTTGCAGTGGTGGATTTTGGAAAGCATCCAAACTATGAAGTGATATTGGGTAGACCATTCATGCGACAATTTCAAATGATTCAAGATTGGGGATACAACTACTTGTACCTCAGACATGATACTGTCATCACAAGGGTCAACCTAAGGAATCACTCGTATCGTGATGTAACAAGGTCTCCAATAGATGAGTTTGATTCTGCTTCATCTGAGGGCTCAAAAATTACATTGTCAGATGGGCGAGAAGATCTATGGATGTGTGGAGCCTCCTGTAGGGATTTCAACACTGAGAGACTTAAGGGTAATCGAAGTGTATCAGACGAGGCATACATTCCACAACCCTTCCCTGAGCATTTAATTGATCCATTAGAATGGAGTCATGTCCTTGCAACATTATCGACATGTGCTTTACCAAAGCCAATTCAATTTTGTGACTCAGATGGATATGATATTATTCCTATACGAATGGTACAACCATGTAACCTTCGAGATGATTTGTACTATAGGAATGCATCCACAACAGCACTGCATGTCGAGGAAGTCTCAGTAGAGGATTTGACACTCGAATCTGCTAATGATGCTGATAAGAAAGAGACACAAGCTCCAACACAAAGGATGTGGATAATTGATGAGTACTCAAGTGAGGGCCATGGCTGGCATGTTCCAACTAATCTAGTTGCTGCTCAAAGAAGGCCAGGCAAGAAGGATTCATCAATGTGGCTACCCAAAGATGCGTACAAACTTGTACCATCTATTCCAGTTGCTAAGCCTCTTAAGAAGCACATCATTTCCAAGCCCAAACCTCGGATTGTTACTCGATGGGTCCCAAAACGGGTTCTTAAAGCACAAGGTTATTATGAGGGTGCAACATCAATCTGGCTTCCAAAATGCCATGGATTGCTAAAGGTAAAAGAATGTTTCAAAAAGATTCCAAAAGCCAAAATTGATTGTCCATATCAGTGGGTGCAAAAGAATTCAATACAAACTCTTCAAGAAAGGAAAGGTGGCTGTGATAGCACCTACAAAACAACTTGTGTTGATCTTCCTAAAACATGTCTTGAAACACCGGTTGTCTCAAATTCTCCATGTTACACAATTCCATCATCAACTGGTGTACCTAAGACTCATCCAACTCCAAAGGAGTCTCATTTGAGCATAGATTCTGGTGCTTCACTGCCTAAATCCTCTTATCTTGCTCAAATCCCAAGACAATTGCTAAAGTCTACACCTCTTAAAAAGGATATACCAAAAGCTAAAGATAAGGCGTTAACACTACAATTGAAGCTCTTTGGTAAATCAATGTTTGAATAGTGTGGTTCCTTATGCCTTTTGAGAATTATGTTTTTTTTGACACGGATCCACCATCAACGCAAGGGTAAGATCAGTGACTCCACAATAAGAACGACAAGCCAGGGCACTTTTCTCCCATTGGGTTTTTTCCCCTTGGCTATATTTGGTGATTGGCACCACTAACAAATTTTATTCTTTTGTTTTTTCTTTGTTTGTTAATAAAACTTTGTGCAGAGATCTCAGCTTAAGAAGAGCATCAGATACGCCCCTACAGTCCACCTATCGTGCACACAAATTAGGAAGGGGGGAGATATTCTATGCTTACAAAGATCAAGGAGGAGCAATCTGCACAAAATCAGCAATTAATCAAGGCAAACGAACAACATCAACAGGGCACTACAACAGGTGTATGCAAATCTTAATCTTTATTTCTTTATGTGCTCTTATCTTTCGAATATATGGTTTGCATGTACACAATATTGGCTGGTTTGAGTTTTGATTAGTAGTTAAAATGTGGTGAGTACATTCTAGAGTCTTAGAAAACTTAGTAAGAGATATTTCTATCCAAAGACAGTGTAGGATATATACCAAGGGAGTATGCCAAGTACTTATGTCTTCAAGGTATATTAGTTATCCCTAGTGGTAGTTATCTCTTAGATATGAGCTAGGTGCTAGGAGTAATAAAAAAAAATTTATGAAAATATACCCTAAAAAGATATATATCTATATCCAAGGTGAATTACAACATGAAGTGTCTACCTCCATGCGAAGTGCTTGGTAGGACCTGGGGATGTCTCAGCACCTTGGGGCCGATGCCTTGGTTTCCATGGGGTGAACACTATTGTCTAGAAGCTTCAGAAGAAGACCTTTGAGGAATCTATCGCCTTGATAGATGTTGATAGGACTCGGGGGTACACTATGGGCCCTCAAGACCGATGCCCTCATCTTCAAGGAGTACTCCTTAGGTCATAAAAGAAAGAAAAAGGGTCTGTCGCCCTTGGGATACTTAGCGGTCTTTAGATTCTCTTGGCGGAGGTCTCTTGGCCATTGCTCGGGTCTCATGGGGATAGAACCTTAATCTTTATCACCTTCTACACACATATCAAAAAAAAAAAAAACAACAAGAGAGAGCTCCAATCACCTTTGCTCATACTTAGGAGTAGGGTTGCCACTTAGGAGTAACTTCCATACTGATAGGACATTGAGACTGCGGTCATAACCGGAGGTGTACAAAGACACTTGCCTTTGCATAGCATTATCTACTACCTAAGTCTCACTTTGACTAGTTTTTACTCACCTCTTTTAGTACTCATTAAAACTTTAATCAGCCTTGCACTTGTATGCTCACGTGTGTAATTATTATTGCTGATTTTGCTTTTCTTTTCTTTTTATCAATAAAGGACTTTACTCGTATCAATTGTTTTTGTTGCAGCTCTTGCTACTACCGCGCTCGAGGACGTGCGCAAAATAGGAAGGGGGAGTGTTGCTTGCAAATGAGGATCAATACCAATACCAGGATGCAACAAAAACAATACTTAGGGCTCTTGAAAAGAGTTCCACTTTGTAGATGAATGTGGGAGAGGGTTTGATAATAATCCCACATGGGGACTTATGGGAGTCCTAGAATTTTTGTATAAAAGGTGGCTCATTTGAGAGCTTAGATACACTTTGGGCTTAGTTCATGCAAGAGCTCCTTTGAGAGACCTACTCTCCCTCTTCTCCATAGAGGTGAAGACTCTTCTCTCACCCCATCTACATCATTGTATGAGGTTAATCTCTTCATTGAATCATTAGCAATGTCATGAGTTTTTCTCATCCTCTTCTCTAATCATTTTACTCTTATGCATGCTTTTAGTATTTCATTTTTGAGTACATGGATTGATTTGAAGCTTTCATGGAAGCTTGATGCTTGAATGTGTGCATGCTTGTAGGAAGATAGGAGTGGAGTGAGGTCTTTCTCTTTGCTTGAGTGCATAGTGATTGTATTCCTCTTGCTTGTATTTGTGAATGAATGGGTGTGTAGGAATGAGGACAAGTTGAGCTTGTGTGTATGCTTAGTCTAGTGTCAAGTGATGGTAGCCATGAGCATTCTCTCCTTTCGTGGATAAGCTCTTGTGCACCGGTACGGGTCGAATCCCTAGCTCCGAAAGGGATGCAAATCCCATTGGAGTGAGCTTAGTGTGGATCGTACTCCTCTTACTACAAGAGAAAGAGTTTTCCGTCTCTCCAGTTTTTCTCCACCTTCTTCTCCATACTCCATAGCCTTCATGCAACTCCAAAGACTCCCATATTTGCAAGGCATCCATGGACACTTGATAGGTTTATCTTCAAGGCTTCATCTCCATGAAATTTGTAGAAGCAAATTGGCACTTCATCGCTCCCTTTTTGCACTGGAAATCGTGGCTTATTTTGCCTCCTTGTAAGCTTGGCACTAAGCTAAGCTTAGGCTAAGCTTAGCCAAGCAAAAATGTATGCGAATTCGCTGGAAATGGTAGCAAAACGGCAGCCAAAACGGACAGCAAAACGGGCGCTTAAAATGCACGATTCAGTCCATAAAACCTCCATGATCCACCAAGCAAAATCACCATTTCTAGAATCATTTGAAGCTCATGAAAAGCTTGATCAAAACCCTAAATAACTGATGATCAATGGGAAGAAAAGAAAGCTCTATTACCCTCAGAAATCACACATGTAGAGATGAAGGGGATAATCAAAAACATTTTGGATTAGGCAAACTTAATCAAGATTAGCCCACTAATTTCTCCCAGTTTTGATCCACCCTTTCAAATTTTGGAGCGATCGCCTCAGAAATTGGTCCTAAGTCAACCCATGACCCCAAAAGTTTAACCAAATCAAAAATTCAAGATGATCCAAGCATTCCACACTCCCCACGCCCCATTTCTTGATCAAGAACTCAATCAAAATCAAGAAAATTTCCAAGAAACTCCAAGAAAATCAAGAAAATATAGAAATTTTTAGAATTTTCAGAAATCATGGATCAAAGAAGGCTCTGATACCACTGTAATGATGGGGAAAAGAGAAAGAAAAGATTGTACTCATATTGGAGTACCACATGCACTCATGATGGAGTACCACATGCACTCAAGATGGAGTATCACATAGCCATAGAAGCATGAAGCTTCAAGAAGTAAGATTTCATTCATAAGAGTATGTTATGACTATGGTTACAATATTCACTTATATACTAGCCCACCATTTCACACTCATTAATATTGGGCCTCATACTTGACCGGCCATAACCATGCCCATGAGCCTCTTCTTATGTACAAACTCAAGCCCCTTTAATTACAACTTCAAATAAGTGAGGGAACCTAGATTCTTATGCACAACTAAGAAGTACAAAGTTTCAAACACCAAGAATATTTACATTACATCATGGAAGGGCATAATCAAGGACTTCAAGATAGAGCCTGGGAAAACAAATATAAAGGAGGTTCTTGTGCAGCATATCTACATGCACAAGGAGCTTGTGCTTGGTACTAAGATGATATTTCATTCTTACCCCCACACAAATTAAATTATAAGCCACTGACCTTAGATTTAATACAATCTTGTTCTTTCTTATGTTTGCATTCTCTCATTCAAGTGTCCAATGTTTTGTACAGCCTTCTCAATGGAATTTGGATGAATCTCCTTTGACACTATGCACCTATTCAACAAAGGAATAAATTATAAATTAAAGAATAATAAATAATTTCAAAGCTATATATTATATCAAAAGGACAAATCTATAGTTTTGATTGGAACTCACCTTGCTAGTCCACCTAATTTATAGATAGCATTCTGAGCTTTCTCTTCTCCGCACCCACCAATTGATATTGGAAGTATGAACTAGTGAAATCAATTTTTGAAACAATAAAAGATCAATATAGAGTCCACACAACATAGAGTCCACTTAATTTATAGATAGCATTCTGAGCTTTCTCTTCTCCGCACCCACCAATTGATATTGGAAGTATGAACTAGTGAAATCAATTTTTGAAACAATAAAAGATCAATATAGAGTCCACACAACATAAACTGAGGAGTGCCCAAAAAAATAGATATAGTTATGTACATACCTGCAGCATCTGGTGCCAATCATGTGATTTGAGACCATACAATTGATGTGCTCACTCTTCTTTTTTGTTATTGTAAATGCACCCTTTACTGAGTGCATTACACTGGTTGGTGTACGAAAAGGTGAAATTTTATTCTTGACATTATTTTCCTCTTTCCTTGTCAACCACCTTGTCATCATTGACTACCCTTGGCCATGCATTCGATATCCTTTAGGTTCATCCCTTATTTCATGGGTGACTTTTTTACCAATTATATGGTCCCAAATCATTGATGCCACATTCTTAAAAATGTGCATTGGATCCAAAAGATGATTTATTCTTAACTCTGTCCAATATGGTAAACGATAGAAGATAGAGTACATTTTCATGCCCATGGGTGTTGTGATGGGAGTCACCCTCCATCTCTCGTCCCACTCTCCATCTCTCCACCTTCCCTCCAATGGCATTGTAGGAGGTGAATGCCACATGGATTCCCACTCTGAACCTCTCATCACAATGGGAGAAACCTGTGATCGGACATAATTAGGATGGTTTGGGGAAACAAATCGATGATGTTCATCATACACCACTTTCTTGAGTGCATGTTCTTGTTTGGATACAAGTGACGGACCACGAATTGGACATACATTATATTCTATAGTTGTGAGACCTACAAAAATGACATGTAAGAATTGAAAGTTAATAGACATTACAATACATTAGAGTTATAAATGAATCATTTGTGCATGCTTAGATAAGAATCAATTTATGAGTACAATGTACCTGAGCACTCCGTATAGCTCAAAAAATCATGCATAGTCCACATCAAGATACCCTTGACCATTGCATTGCGGCATGAAATTGGATGCATGACAAACATCATGCACCCTTATTCCTCTCCATAATTGCTCGAGCTCATCAATAAAGGGCTCAAGATATACATCCATATTCTTTATCTTGTTCTTCCCAGGCACAAGAAATGCAAGCATCACATCACCCTTCTTCTTCATGGACATCCATGGAGGAATATTGCAATTCACAACAACAACGTGCCATGTGGACCATGATGTAGACCTCAATCCAAATGGATTCACCCCATCCATACCCATTCAAGCCATAAGTTACGGGACTCATCTTTGAACTATGGCCATCCATCCTCAATGTGAGCCCAAGCCGGTGAGTCAGCAGTGGTGGGAATCCTCATCATACCATTGGTTGAACGATAGTTCACATGCCATGTCATTAACTTAGCAATGGATTGACACCCGAAATATATGTTGAATGTGAGATATAATAGGAAAGTTCCTCAATACCTTTTGTGGAATTTTTGCACCCTATAAATCCTTCCTGTAATGATCCTCTCCACAAATTGGACATTGCATGACATTGGCAAAGACGCCCCTAAATAGTACATAATCATTACGACATGCATGAATTTGAGTGTAATCGATACCAAGCTTAAAAATTATTTTTCGAGCATCACTTCTTCTTGTGGACATCAAATTGTTAGTTGGGAGCATCTTCTTTAATAACTGGAGTAGGCTATTCACACTATTACCCCACCCCAACCTACAATTTAATAACCTTAAGATGCTAGATCGTATGCGGGGTCATGTAAGTCACAAGAAATCATCTCAGGGGGTTCACCTAAAAATATGTAAGTGTAGCATGTGATTTCATCGGGAGGGGTATATTAATTCAAAAAAGTTACAGAATTACATTTACAGGAGGGATTTTTTAAACCAATTTTGAAAAAAAAATGTGAGTCATTTTATTCATAAAAGTATGTAAGTGTAAGGGGTTTTTTAAATACCCCTTGAACGCACATGATACATAAAATTTCTTAGAGGTGAACCCCCCCTTTGCCCGAGGAAATCATTGATTGCCAAGGCCATCAAGTGTGGTGGCATCAAGCCGCCATGAGAATCAGAAAAGGATTGGAAGAAGGCCAAAAAGATGTACCTAGAAGCAGCCCGAGTACGCATGCATAAAAGAGGGGCTTCTCATCTTGGATCGGGTGGAAGGCCATCTTTCCTCGCTCAGTTTGTAAGTATTTGAACTCTTAACATTTTGTATTCAAGATTTCAGTCTCCAAAGAATTAAATCTTATATAAATTGTTCTTTTTTAATGTGTGTTTAACATAAGAAAATGTGGTGGGCCGTTCTCCTTCTCGTGGGAGTACAACTTTGCTTATTGCAATGGGATCTCGGCCACACTTGAATGGTTGCGACAACATGGTGTCACTTTTAACTATAAAGCTATGCTCGCTTGTAAGTTCATATTATTTTGGTTTTATAAGCGTTTAGAAATTTATCTAGTTTGTGTTTTAACATTACTTAATCTTGTGTGATACAGAAAGATGACGAAGAAGCAATAAGCAAGGAGGACAAGGAGGATGATGATGAGGAGGAGGAGGAGGGGGAGGAGGAGTGGAGACCCTCCTCTTGTGTTTTATGTTGTGTAACTCCATACTTGATGTAGCTTGCCTGTTATGGCATTTTGGATGTAACTTGCCTTTTATGGCATTTTGGATTTAATATACAAATAAGATTTCGAGAGTTACTATGCTTTAAATATATTTTCGAGAGTTACTATGCTTTAAATAAGATTTTTGAGAGTTACTATGCTTTAAATATATTTTCATATGTTGATATGTCTATTTGTACAAATTAGAACTATCTTCAATATACTGAATTAAATTTTTTTTGGGGCAGATTGCTCAGTGCCACTGAGCGGTGAGACGGAAATAGCTATGCTATTGTTTATTATCAAACGACGCTTATGCCCTGACACTTTTCCAGATCCTTTTATAAAAGCTATGCTATAACCACGCTAACCCCCATTTTTGTTGTAGTGAAAAGAATTCATCCAAGTATATAGAAGCCATTCATGGAGAATTTGGTAGATGAAGAAATCATGGGTAGGTAAATACAACTGGTTGATGTAACCGTCGCTAACCCCTCTTTTGTTGTAGTGAAAAGAATTCATCCAAGTATGTAGAAGCCATTCATGGAGAATTTGGTAGGTGAAGAAATCATGGGCAAGTAAACACAGTTGGTTGACAAGCAAGAATCAAGGAGAGAATTGTAAAGAGGTGGATTCCCAACCTCATCCCCACTAATGTAATCAAATTGTGTATCTGCACCTATTTAAGAGGCAACATCTAATGGAAGAATAAGCTTGCATTTTATATCATTATGCTAGTCTTCTGTTGATTACTTTACTTGCTCTTAGTCATTCAATGTTAATCCACTATGCTGATCCTAATCTACGATCCGCCCTAAATTCTAACATGGTATCGGAGTCAAGGAAGGCATGTTGGGATGTTGTTAGCAAAGCTGGGTCAACTTGTTAATTCCTCTTGGTGGAGTTAAACGAAGGCTGAATGCGTGTACAACTAAGCTACGTCATGTTGGTATGTCCAGAGTAATCATTAGCAAGCAGGCATATGCCGGAATAGCCGGGTGACATCTCTATGAGAGCAGGCAGACCTGTGAGCTAGGTGTCATCAAAGCCTACATCCTGGCCATTGAGGGAGGGTGTTGGAAGGTCATAGCTTGGCCGTCTACATACCACATGCATAGTGCCAAGGATAATGAGATCATACATAAATAATAGAAGACTAGGGTCATTATTATCCCTCCTCCTCCAATTTTTGTGGCTTGGAAGAAAGTAGAGTGGTGGAGGTTAAGCGCGAGTGGCGTGAACACTATTGGGATGGATGACCGAGAAGTGGCCCCAGATTTCCAACAATTACAGTGGGGCCAAATGTGGAGATGGTGTCCTTATCTTGGCTTGTTTTTAGTTCAATATGTTTTATAATTGAAATTCCCAAATCGTAGCTCTTGGTTTCAACACAAGCCCTTTTTTTCAATTTGAGTTGTCTTTAGAGACATTTTTTTTCCTTAGCATTGAATTGAGTTGTCTTTAGAGACATTTTTTTTTCCTTAGCATTGAATTGAGTTGTCTTTAGAGACATTTTTTTCAATTTGAGTTGTCTTTTTTTCAATTTGAGTTGTCTTTAGAGACATTTTTTTCCTTAGCATTGAATTGAACAATGAATTGATTTACAAGCAAGTAAATCAGTGCTATTAGAAAGTAAATCAGTGCTATTAGAAAGGTGCTTTAGTGTAATTCCAAGGTTGAGAATCAAACAAACCATTTGAAATTCTACGTTGTTGTGTCATGGATGTCGATGTGTTGTGTAAGTAAAAGTTTGACAAGGCAATCTCTTTTTTTTTTCTTTTTTTTTTGCACCCTCTTATTGGGATGTCAAAACTAACATGTGTACCAAAAAAAAACCCTACTTACCAAGGGTTGATGTGGAAGAACTAGTGTACATACCAAAAATGCATAGTTTTTGAGCGCTTACGTGGTGTCCCCTCTAGTCTCCATGGTGGTTGGGAATGGCCACTCATTGCCCCCTTTTCAAAATGGTTCTCTTGATGACTGTTGTTGAATGGAAAGGGGGCTTAGAGCCCTTGAAATCAACAGTGAAAATTTTGGGAATGTGAGTCATAAAAGTGGTTGAAGAGTGATAATTTTGAAGGGAGAACCTAGCAAGGGCCTGTTCACGCCACCCACACAGTCGCCCACCAGTGAACTTGCTGCCACACTGCCACCAGAGTGGGGTTTGGGTTCACATGAGGAGTGGTTGGACTGTATTTAATATAAGAAAAATACACTTTATTTTAAATTATCAAGTAGCCATTGGGTGTGGGACCTTTAAAAGCTGTTAAAAACTTATAAAAATGAAAATGTAAATGGAACGTTGGGATGGTGGTAGATCTGACCAGCCGATTTTTGTGGGGGTCTCACATATGCCATTGGAAGGCAACCACTTTTGGTAGTGTGAACGGAATGGAGGGTAGTGAGCCTGCTGGGCGTGAACACTCCCAAGAGATGTCGGTAGTGAGCCTGCTGGGCGTGAACACTCCCAAGAGATGTCTCTTTTATTGAATTGGAAACAATGCCTTGTAGGTTACTCAAGGTTCATAGGTGGGTGTAATTGTGGGCTAGAGAGGGACACAAGGAGCCGCAGGCGGGATAAAAAGTCAGCGCTCGGCCCCGATTTTCAAATGAAAAGTTCGACGCCGTAGAGCAGGCGGCAGGCCTGTTTGACAAGTCAACGTTTTCTTCCTGGCTGTGTGTCGAAAAGTTTTGCAGATAAAATCAATAATATAATTGCGCTTAGAAAAGGAAAAAAGTCCTGTGACCTGTCCTGTCAGCTGTGTGTGTGTGTGTGTAGAGTTTGAAGCTCTCGCTCCTCACGCGCAGTACTAACATTTATTGTATTAACTTTCTTCAAGAAGTCGTGTCACCTACACGCTCGTTAAACCCTCCCCTCGCTGCCTATTTCATCTCCCTCTCTCGCTCACCGTCCCACACAGCTTTTTGCCAGGACATCTCAACTTTGCCATTCCATCTCATTCCCTTCATTTTCTAGGTACCCCATCTCTCTCTCTCTCTCTCTCTCTCTCAAGCTTTTAGACCTGGCTATGTTGCGTAAGCAGTTTGGTCTGCCCACCCTCCTCCTCTTGCTGCTTTTGCTTTTCCCTGTAGCCCAAGCAGCAAGAGTTCGGCCCTTCCAACACCATCACCGACATCGCTGGCGTCGCGGCTACCATTACAGACCATCATCCCCAGCTATCAATCAACTCCCCTTCGAGTACCATCACAAAGCAGATCCCCACATCCAAATGATAACCATGAACGAAGAAGCTGCAGCAGGTACACACTATGAATCCATAGACGGCCTAGCCAACATCCTGGACACTCCTGTGTCCGGACCTCATCCTGGTGGGAACTCGGCTAGCCTCACCGAAGGGAAATCCCATAATCTTGGTGATCTGTTGCTGCACAAACCGGTGTCAGGGCCTTATAATCCAGAGGGCAATATAAATCAAGTGTTTTCAGCTCCATCAGCCCCTATTGCAGCAGGCAGTTCTCAACAAATTCCGGTAAAACGCTCACTAATCGATGCAAAATCGGCACAAATCTCTCTAAATTCTGCCCAATTAGTGGGTGGATCATTGGAATTAAACAGCTTGGCTGCAAAAGACAGCATATTTAGCATGTTGCCAAGGACTCCTGTGGCACCGTCAGGTCCAAGCCCGAACCACAACTAACAGGCAGAAATTTGTGTGAAGAAGGGGCAGATGGCGAAGGGCAAAATAAGGGTTACCGTGGTAATTATGAAGGTATAATCAAACGATGATGGATTGGCATCAATATAGAATCGGTACAACAAGAAGCTGAAATTAGAAGGGCCCAAAATCGATCATTAACCACGTTCACAACCAACTAAGAATGCATGGGCTTTGCACCTAGCAAAAGATTAAATCCAGTAATTTAATCTGATTTATATTATTACCTTAGCTGTTGAGATGCCAACCTCCAAGCCTAGTGTAAGTCACATCGTTCCAAGGTTTGCAAGGTCGACATTTTCTATGTCAACTATCTTCATCGAGATAGTTACATTAGATGTATACATAAACTAAGAAATGAAGATGAAATTTTGCTCCTCTCAAACCCCTATTCTCAAATAAAAATGCATAAGCCCAGTGTCTATTATTTCAAACTCTGAACTCAACATCTCCGTCATCTATTGGATCTTCTCCTCATAGTTCCCCATCAAATGACATCATCTACATAAAGGACTATAATCATGTACTTGCCCTCCTCCTCAAATAAATTATTTAAATTTGTATGAAGGGCTTTTAGAAAGACCAATACTCACAAAATATGTGCCAATCCACTCTTACCGAGATTGAGGGGCCTATTTCAACCTTTACAATGCCTTTTAAAGTCTGCATACCTTGCCTCCCAAACTGAGGATCACACAAACTAGTGGCTATACACCTCCTCCTTGAGGTGTCCATTCCGAAAGGCTAACGTCACGTCCATCTACATCACTTTCCACTTCCTATGAGCAGCTATAACTAGTATCAAATGGCATACAAATGGTGGTCAATCTGTCTATGGGAGTAAATGTCTCTTGTTAATTCCCTCAACCTATGCAAAACTTTTTTCCATGAGTCGTGCCTTATACTTCTTTACTCGGCCTTCCAAAATCCCGTAGTGTTGATGACCTTGTGTTCCTCTAGACAATCCACAAGATCCCAAGTGTGGTTTCTCATAATAAGGGAGTCATACTTGTTGGAATTAGGGTTGCAGGAAAGCACACAAAGCTTGGAGAAGAAGGAGCAAGAATGCACACAACACAAAGTGTATTAGATTGTGTCAATGTACAAAAGATAAGTTAGCCCTATAAGGATGGGCGTATATACAAGCCGGGGAAAAAAACCTCCTAAAGAGGAAAAAAGTGCCCCGACGGTCCTAAGTGTGTTCACACACATCACTGCCTATATATATATGTCAACAAATCCCCCCTGGGAGTGATGGTGTGAACGAGAGCTGGCACTCATATATAGGGGAGTGCCATGCCCGAAGTAGATCAGTCCACAAAGGGGAGCAAGCCCAAAGCTTTGCGGAAAGCTTCGAACTTCTCACGAGGAAGCGCCTTTGTGAAAAGATCGGCGAGGTTGTCCTGTGTTGGCACATAGGCCAAGCTCATCTCTCCTGCTCTGAGAGTCTCTCCCTGACATAGTGATAATGCACCTCAATGTGCTTTGTGCGAGCATGAAAAACTGGGTTTCTCGCAACTGCCAATGCACTCTGATTGTCAGTGAAGATAGAAGTGGTAGACTCCTGTCCAACACCCAAGTCAGCCATAAGCCGTCTGAGCCACACACACTCAACCGTAGCTGTGAAAGCTGCCCTGTACTCAGCTTCACAACTAGAAGTGGCCACAGTAGGTTGCTTCTTGCTCAACCAAGATATGCATGAGCTACCGAGCATGAAACAAAAACCACTTGTGGACACTCTTGTGTCATAGCAACCAGCCCAATCTGAGTCCGAAAAAGCATGTAAATCTGACGGCAACGATCCCCCCTTGGGATAAAACAACCCAAGATATATGGTGCCACTCAAGTAGCGAAAGATGCGTTTAACTGCCTTCCAATGCTGAGACCCTGGGCTATGCATAAACCTGCTCACCTGTGAGACTGCAAACTGAATGTCCAGCCTCGTAATGCATACATAAATGAGGCAACCAACAACTGTCTGATAGAGTGTGACATCAAAGTGATCTCCAGCATCATGAAGACTCAACTTCAAACCTGTCTCCATTGGAGTAGCAATAGGCTTGCAGTCTTCAAGGCCAAATCTCCGCAACAATGTCTCAATATACTTTGTCTGACACAAAGCAATACCTCTATCACATTGCTTAAATTGTATCCCCAAATAATGATGCAAATGCCCCAAATCTGACATCTCAAAAGAGGCATTCAGATCAGCCTTAAAATCAGCAATATGACTCTCATTTGGTCCTATGAGCAGCATGTCATCGACATAGAGAGCAATGACTAGATGTACATCATCCACACGTTTAACATACAAAGTGCTTTCTATTGGACTATTCTGAAAACCATGTGCAGTCAAATATGCATGTATCTTTTCATACCAAGCTCGTGGAGCTTGCTTTAAACCATATAAAGCCTTTTTTAACCTGCACACTTTGTTTTCCTGCCCTCTTTGAACAAAACCACGAGGCTGCGATACATACACCTCCTCATGCAAATCTCCATTCAAGAACGCAGTCTTTATGTCCAACTGATGTACATTCCAACCATTATGAGCTACCAATGCACAAATGCTATAAATGGTAGTCATACGACAAGTGGGAGTAAAGGTCTCATCAAAATCAATGCCCTTTTCTTGAGCATAACCCTTTGCAACAAGTCTAGCCTTATAGCGATCAACACTACCATCTGGCTTTCGTTTCAATTTAAAAACCCACTTACATCCAATGGCCTTTTTACCAATAGGCAAATCACACAAAGACCATGTACCATTCTTCATTATTGCATCATATTCACTTTGCATTGCAGCCAACCAATTTTCTGAATTTTGTGCCTCATCAAATGAAAGAGGTTCTTCCTCTTCACACATACTAGACACAGCCAAAGCATAACAATCTGATGCATAAGAGGCATGCTGAAAACCTGAACGAGTACGACTAGTCATAGGTGCATCAATCTTACTATCACACAAGGTTTGCACCAGCCATTTAGGCATACCTCTAGCCTGCTCATTTAGCCATTTAGGCATACCTCTAGCCTGCTCATTTTCAGCCCTATCCTCATGAATTACATCCTGTAAATCTGCATCAGAAATAGGCTGATCTATGATGTCGTTTGAAATCTGCATAGGCTGAATATTTACCTCATTAGGACTTACATTTGAATTCCCACCTGTAAAGAGAGGCAACAACGTATCAAATACATCCCGTGAGCTCACACCTGTCTCTTTGGTACATGATAACAAGGGCTGCACAGCATCTTTCACAAAAACAACATCTCGACTAATCAAGATACGCTTTGACTGCGGATGATACAATCTGTAACCCTTGCTTTCAGCACTGTAACCAACAAAAATGCATTTGACAGCCTTATCATCCAATTTTCTGCGTTGTTGCACAGGCACTAAAGCATAGGCCAAGCAACCAAAGACACGCAAGTGACCAATAGAAGGCTTTCTACCATGCCAAGCTTCGTATGGAGTAATAGACTGCAAGGCCTTAGTGGGATACCTGTTGAGTACATATGCAGCACACATGACAGCCTCAAGCCAAAACGCATGTGGCAAAGCTTGGCTCTTGACCATACATCGTGCCATCTCCATAAGTGACCTGTTCTTCCTCTCAGCAACACCATTTTGTTGAGGGGTATACGGCACTGTACATTGGTGTTTTATCCCACGACTAGCCAGAAATGCATCAAACTCTTTAGACAAGTACTCCCCCCCTCGATCAGAACGAAGGGTGCCCATAGTACAATTGGATACATTTTCAACCATAAGAAAAAACTATTTGAAGCACAAAAACACTTCGGACTTTGCCTTCAGTGGATATACCCATGCATGCTTTGAGTAATCATCAATGAAAGTCACGAAGTACAAGTGTTTACCAAATGACGGAGTTTGCATAGGCCCACATACATCACTATGTACAAGCTGCAATTTGCGAGTGGCCCGCACAGAACCATCCTTTGGAAACGTAGAACGCTGCATTTTGCCCAAAATACAGCCTTCACAAACATGTTTCAATGGTGCCTCAAGAGGGGGCAATGAAGCAACCATATCAAATTTCTGCAAACGCAGCAAACTAGCAAAGTTCAGATGACCAAAACGAGCATGCCATAGTTTTGCATCTGAAACTGCCTTTTCATCAGAAACTGCATTTGCTGAATCTTCCATACACTTGTCATAAGAATTGAGCCTATACAGCCCATGAAACAAGGTGCCAGATACAATAATCGTATCACCAGAAGTCAAATCATGAACAGTACATCTGTCATCCAAAAATTTGACTACAAGTCCAAGTCTAGCAAGCGCAGAGACAGACAATAGATTCTTCTTTATCCCTGGCACATACAAAGCATCTGAAAGTGTGAAAGCGCTGCCATTTGCAGCAGTAAGCATAATTTTACCAATGCCCTTCACTGGGTAAGAAGCATTGTTGGCACACATGTGACATTATTCCCATTAGGGACAGCCTCAAGAGAAGTGAACATATCATGATGCGAGGTAATGTGCTTTGTAGCACCACTGTCAAAATACCAAACATGAGAGTCAACAAAAATTGCCAAACATGCATCATGTACAGATGGGTCATACTGGCAATACACGCTAAACACCCATTCTGTATCTTGCACAATATTTGCAGAATCTGCATTTGTAGAAGCATCCGCTATTGTGGCTGCATTTGACTCTTTCTTCTTTGCCTCTTTAGCCTTTAGCTTAGGGTAATTTTTAATGACATGATCATTTGCCGTACAATAGTTGCACCTGGTCTTTTTCTTGCCTTTATCAAGAGCCTTCTCAGACTTATTGCTGCTACCTGTGGAAGGAGAAGAAGTTGCAGACCTACTAATAGAAGAAGAAACAGTGGAAGGGGCTGCCTTACCACTTCTTCTCTACTGTTGGGCAGCAATAAATGCTTAATCAACTGCACGCTTGCCTGGCCCTGTTTTTCCTGGACTGCGCTTCTTGCAAGAGCTTGTTGACTAAAGTATCATACTTGATAGCATCAGTTCTGTCCTCATTAAGAAGTCTCCACGTGGAAGCAAAAGTCTGATATGTCTCAGGTAAAGCATCAAGAACAGTCTGCACAAGAGAATGATCAGGAATAATCTCACCTGAGAAATCAACTGTTCTTTGAGATCTTTAATCTCAGCAAGAAAAACATTCATGTCATCATCTTCTTACATAATCTTCAATTCTAGCTCTTTACACAGGTAAGCGATTTTTGCCTCGTTACGACCTGCATACAATCCAGCTAGAATATCCCAAGCCTGTTTTGCTGTTTTAGCTGAACGAATATGTGGGGTGATGTTACGTTTGACAGAAAGTGCAATCAAGGCATGAGCCTGCACATCTTTACCATCCCAACGAGCTTGTTCAGCAGTGGGTAAAACAGCAGTAACAGTAGAGCTGCTAGAACCTGCAACATCCTCAACAGATCCTACATCCACAGAACCTGGACGTACATCCATACCCTGCACAATGTTCCACACTCCTTTTGCAACCAAAACATGCTGCATCATGTATGCCCAAAGTGGGTAGTTGCTGTCTCCATCCAATTTGTCACATCAGCAGATAACATGCGAAATACATCATTACTGTTATCAACCATGGCCACTGACTGAAACTGATGCAAAAGCTACCTGTAATGAAGCAAAGACTGAACAGAAAACAACTCGTGCTATGTAGCACGGTCCACAATAGAGTACGTATGCCTGTTTTGCATAAAATTGCACTGTCAAAATTTCTGCAGAAAATGACGAAAACACCTGTGCAGAACTTGAAATGCAAAAACGGGGCCCGAAACGACCTCAGATGCGATTTCTGAGAACGCAAAACCCTAAGGGCTAATTTGTAGAGTACAGGGACCTGGAAGCTCTCGTGAAAGCTCACCTCAATCGGAGAACGTGAGTCGGAGGGTGCTGGCGGCGTAGCCCTGGGAGCCGATGCCTGCTCTGATACCAATTGTTGGAATTAGGGTTGCAGGAAAGCACACAAAGCTTGGAGAAGAAGGAGCAAGAATGCACACAACACAAAGTGTATTAGATTGTGTCAATGTACAAAAGATAAGTTAGTCCTAGAAGGATGGGCGTATATACAAGCCGGGGGAAAAAACCTTCTAAAGAGGGAAAAAGTGCCCCGGTGGTCCTAAGTGTGTTCACACGCATCACTGCCTATATATATATGTCAACAATACTCAATGTGCATGGCCTCTTTCTTGTTTGGATCTACATGTTCTTCGTCCAAACCAAGGATTTCACTAATGTAATAACATAAACGATAACACGTTAATAACTCTTGTTAAATTTTTCATGAATAAAACACACCCTTTTTCTATTCAATTGGTAAATATCTCCTTTAAATGGTACCCTTATGTATGTAAAAAATACGTCAAAAAGAGATTTTAAAAAACCCCTTCTGTTGAACCCATGTGCTACACTTACATATTTATGAGCGACTCCCCGAGAATGTTAATAGTATGCCCCTAGGTATGCACTTTTGCTTTTTCTTTAGTACTGGAGCAAAGAGGGTGCCAATGGCTTTAGTACTATTGAGCATGAGAATTGGGGAGATCTCATATGGCATAGTACTTGGGTTGTTCATGTTATACATTAATAGTACCCCAGTCTATGCATGTGATTAGGCCTTGACTCTAGTACTTGAGCAAAGAGGGTGCCAATGGCTTTAGTACTATTGAGCGTGGGAACTAAGGAGACCCACCTATAAATTTTTTTGAATAACTAATTGCTTTGTATGTGTATAGGATTTGATGTATTAGGAAGGTTGAATTTTAAAACTATTTATTATTGTGATACATTTTCCTTAAAAAATGTTAATATTGTTTGCATATCTTCTCTTTGAGTTACATGTATTATCTTTGAAATTCTTCTTTTATTGAATCGACTGGATATTAAGAAATGAGAAATCAAACTAAATTGCAAGAGGTTGCAGACATTGGACCTAGTGCATCAAGGTCTAACAAGCAACCACAAACTTCAAACCAAATAAAGAAAAAATGTTTGCTCTAGTGTGGAAATTTATAAAAAATGTATGTGGGAGATTTATTGAATGGCAGCACACATCGTTAAATTAAGTGGGGCACCTTAGATCAGGGATCATTTCCTTGGTAGTGCAAAGAAGTCATGTCGCAAATGTACACATCCTAGTGCCAATGTAGTAGCTAAGCAGTGACTAGAAGAATCTCAAAAGAGAGATGCAAAAATATTGCATGGGATGCCACTAGAGGTTGAAGATCTCAGTTGAAGATACAGTGGCAGGACAGACTCAAACAACCTAGATACCAAGAGAAATTGAAACATCAAGCAACACTCCAAACCATAGAAGTAGCAAAGAATCGGTGCATTTGGAGCATGGCAGTGCATTGTAAAAATGCAAAACTAGGGATGGAAATGGTAATATGCATCAGACATCCTTGCATGAGAGCTTTCGTAGGACCATGCTTGAAGTGCACAAATAGCTTTAATAGAAGCAATTTTCTTCATTGGAAAGAAAAAAATAGGTGAATTTGGACCATGGTTCTCCCCTCCTTCGTATCATACCATGATAACTTCTTTACTAGAGAAATGCTATTTATATGTAAAAGAACGTGTTGAAAGGATTAAGTTGAGTAATTTATCATTTTTTGATTGTACTATATAGGGAGTGATGAATGCTCCAATGTTTAGCGACACCCTTTAATAAATGTAATGGTTATGTCTCCGTGATGAGGAGTGGAGAGACGGAAAAACTCTCTCACTTGTAGCAAGAGTAGTATGATCCACACTTAGCTCAATCCAATGGGATTTGCATCCCTTTCGGAGCTAGGGATTCAACCCGTACCGGTGCACAAAAGCTTATCCATTTGATGGAGAGAATGCTAGGAATACTACTACTATTGACATAGACTTAACACACACACAAGCTCAATCTTGCTATTGCTCACTCAACTCCACATTCCACTCATCCATACATCCAAACAAGAAGAAAGCTTAGCTATTGCTTACACAAGATCAAAGCATTCTTCATTCTCAAATACTCATTTCCCTAACAAGAAGAAAGCTTAGCTATTGCTTACACAAGATCAAAGCATTCTTCATTCTCAAATACTCATTTCCCTAGCATGCACACAACCCTTGAAGTTATCAATAAGAAACATGCACACTAGAGAATTGACATGAGAAGAGAGACAAATATCAACTCATTGCATTGAATTAACAAAAGAATAGAACTTATAACAATGTAGATGGGGAGAGAGAAGAGCTTGCACCTCTATGGAAGAAGAGGGAGAGCTAGTCTCAAGAGAGCTCAAACATGAGTTTTCCCAATGTGTCCATAAGCTCTCAAATGAGCCACTTTTTATACAAAAACTCAAACTCCCAAAAGTTCCCATGTGGGATTATTGTCAAACCCACTCCCACACTCATCCACAACTTGGAACTCTTTTCAAGAGCCCTAAGTGTCTTTTTTGTTGCATCCTTGTATTGATCTTCATTCGTCATGCAACACTCCCCCCTTCCTATTTTGCGCACGTCCTCGAGCGCGGTAGTAGCAAGAGCTGCAACAAAAAAGAACAATGGATACAAGTAAAGTCTTTATTGAAAAAAAGAAAAGAGAAAAAAAAACCAGCAATGATAATTTCACACGTGAGCATACAAGTGCAAGGCTGATTAAAGTTTTAATGAGTCCTAAAATAGGTGAGTAAAGACGAGTCAAAGTGAGACTTAAGTGGTAGATAGTGCTATGCAAAGGCAAGTGTGCTTTGTACACCGCCGGTTATGACCGCAGTCTCAATGTCCTACAAGTATGTAAGTTATTCCTAAGTGGCAAACCTACTCCTAAATATGAGCAAAGGTGATTGGAATTCTCTCTTTTTTTTTTCTTTTTCTTTTTTTTTTCTATCTCTTTTTTTCTTTTAAATGTGTGTGTAGAAGGTTATAAAGATTAAGGTTCTATCCCAAAGAGACCCAAGCAATGGCCAAGAGACCTCCGCCAAGAGAATCTAAAGACCGCTAAGTATCTCAAGGGCGACAGACCCTTTTTCTTTCTTTTATGACCCAAGGAGTACCCCATGAAGATGAGGGCATCGGTCTCGAGGGCCCATAGTGTACCCCAGAGTCCTACCAACATCCATCAAGGCGATATATTCCTCAAAGGTCTTTTTCTGAAGCTTTTCGACATCAGTGTTCACCCCATGGAAACCAAGGCATCGGCCCCAAGGTGCTAAGACAACCCCAGGTCCTACCAAGCATTTCTCATGGCTGTAGACACGTCATGTCTCAATTCACTTTGGATATATATTTTTTAGGGTATAATTTTTTTTTAAAATTTTTATTACTCCTAGCACCTAGCTCATATCTAAGAGGTAGCCACCACTAGGGATAACTAATATACCTTGAAAGCATAAGAACTTGGCATATTCCATTGGTATATATCCTACACTGTCTTTAGATAGAAATATCTTTTACTAAGTCTTCTAAGACTCTAGAATTCACTTACCATATTTTAACAACTAATCAAAAACTTAAACCAGCCAACATTGTGTGAACATGCAAACCATATATTCGAAAGATAAGAGCACATAAAGAAATAAAGATTAAGATTTGAATACACCTGTTGTAGTGCCCTGTTGATATTGTTCGTTTGCATTGATGCATTGCTGATTTTGTGCAGATTGCTCCTCCTTGATCTTTGTAGGCGTAGCATGTCTCCCCCCTTCCTAATTTGTGTGCACGATAGGTGGACTATTGGGGCGTGTTTGATGCTCTTGTTTTTTACGGAGATTTCTGCAAAATTTTTATTAACAAACACGAAAAGAAAAGAAAAGAATAAAATTTGCCATTGGTGCCAAACACCGAATATAGCCGAGGGGAAAAACCCAGTGGGAGAAAAGTGCCCTGGCTTGTCGATCTTATTGTGGAGTCGTTGAACTTACCCTTGCGCTGGTGGTGGATCCGTGTCCTCGTCTGCTGGAAAGATGGTATCAATTTCCTCAGGATGCAGAGACAACCCCTCACAAAAACCTGCCGCTGGAGAAGGTGGTAGAGGAAGGAGTGCTTCCTCACTAAAATATGGCATTGGTTCTATGGGAAGGTTAATCAGATAGTTTCGATTTTTAAACTGCGCAATATAGGTACTCATATTTATCCAATATTGACATGTTGAGGCTTGGGGAAGGAGGGCTTGCAAGATCGGTGGTTGCAAGTCATTTAGGCTTGTATCCCTCCATTGTTGTGCTTGAACCTCCTCAGGTAATCTACGTTGATTTGGTCCTCTCTCTGGTATTCTCACATTAAGAAGATTATGGCGTTGGGGTGTAACTCCCACAATTTGCTTCATTAAGCCCGTGCCATATCGTTTAAAGTAAGAGCGGCATATCCAACAAATATGTGAAGCTTCTTCTAATACAAGGCGTGCACACTCTTGACAATGTGGAAATGGGTGATGCTGTTGATAGAATAATGTGACAAAGTGATGCCCACAGCAATTTTCACCTAAGGGAGCATAGAAGTACCTAGAATGTGTTTGAAACGGAGGAGCACTATAACCCCCGCGATGATCTGGTCGAGTACTATCAGGGTCAATGCATGGTGGACATGTATCTCGCCAAATATCCATCAGGAGTTATCTGGACGTAGAACAATGAAATTTAGAACACTCATATCCATCATGACAATTCCAATCAAAAACAAGATTATCTCAAAAAGAACACATCTTCTAAAGGCATAAGGAACTACATTATTCAAACATTGATTTACCAAAGAGCTTTAATTGTAGTTTTAATGCCTTATCTTTAATTTTTGGTATATCCTTTTTAAGAGGTGGAAACTTTAGCAATTGTCTTGGAATTTGAGCAAGATAAGAGGATTTAGGCTTTGAAGTTCTAGAATCTATGCTCAAATAAGACTCCTTTGGACTTGTCCTAGGTACACCAGTTGATGGTTGAATTGTGTAACAAGGAGAAATCGGGACAACCGGTGTTTCAATACATGTTTTAGGAAGATCAACACAAGTAGTTTTGTAGGTGCTATCACAGCCACCTTTCCTTTCTTGAAGAGTTTGTGTTGATTTCTTTTGCACCCACTGATATGGAAAATCAAGGGTGGCTTTTGGAATCTTTCTGAAACACTCTGTTACCCCTGCCAAAGCATGGCATTTTGGAAGCCAAATTGCTGTTGCACCCTCATAATAGCCTTGTGCTTTAAGAACATGTTTTGGGACCCATCGATTAACAATCCGAGGTTTAGGCTTGGAAATGATGTGCTTCTTAAGAGGCTTAGCAACTGGACTAGATGGTATAAGTTTGTACGCATCTTTGGGTAGCCACATTGATAATTCCTTCTTGCCTGGCCTTCTTTGAGCAGCAACTAGAGTAGTTGGAACATGCCAGCCATGGCCCTCACTTGAGTACTCATCAATTATCCACATCATTTGTTTTGGAGCTTCAAGAGCAGATTTGGATTGTGGGTTGGGTAAGGTAGAAACATTACCCCTTTGACACGATAAAGCTCGTGGTGTAGCAGATCCCAAGATGCAATCAGAATCAATTTGCAATTTGTATTCTCTATTCTTCCAATCTAATGAGCAATTGGTAGCACTTAACCACGATCTACCGAGAACAACCTCTACTATTGCCTTGGACTTACATGCCACATAAAAGGGCACTGACATCTGGTGATCCTGAATGGTCATCATAATGACACATTTTCCCTCTATAGGGTATCTTCTCCTGAGAAGCTTCGTAGGTCCACAGGAATTTGCACAAGTGGTGGTTGACCCAAGGCTATCCAGGTGTCAAACGAGAGAACATTATAATCTGCACCAGAGTCAATTAAGGCAGAGACAAAGTAGGTAGTCTCATGAAGATGAAGGCACACTTGAATATTGAATGGATCGACATATGGCTCATCAGTAGCCAACTGTATGGCTAACATAGAAGCTTTGCGATGCTCCTTGGCTTTTGCAACTCTAGCTTTAGCCTCCTCTTGAGCCTGACGTTTAAGTAGGTCAAGTGCTTCTTTCCGTGTTTGTGTAGCATGCATCTGTTGAAGCATGGCTTCAGTTAATGGTTCATTGTATTTCTTGAGACGACTTCCATTAATGAAGTTAGGCATTTGCTCACCTTCTAGTGTCTCTAAACGCACTGCACCACTTGGGGTAAGCTCATTAATCACAAACGGTCCTAAGCCACGTTTTTTGAGCTTTCTCTTATGTTTCTTAAGTGTGTACAAGAGCACCAGGTCTCCTTTTTTGAATCGGCCAGTTGTTACATTTCTATCATACCATTGCTTTTGTCTCCTCTTCTCGGCATACATCCCCATTACCGCCAATAAGCGGGTCTCATCAAGCTTTTCCAATTCGTCAACGCGTTGTGAAAGCTCATGACCAGTCCAATCCAATTGTTTAGCTACTCGTAGAGTAGGTACAAGAAATTCAATGGGAAGAATTGCATCTAGCCCAAAAGCAAGTTCAAATGGGGTTGTGCCCACAGATGTTTTATAGGCTGTCCTATATGCCCAGAGAACTGAGTGCAACTTTTGCTCCCAATCAGTTCTATGTCCCTCAACAATCTTTGTGAGTGCTGTGCAGAGAATCTTGTTAGTACTCTCGGCTTGTCCATTGGTCTGGGGATGATAGGGTGCAGAATGCTTGTGAATTACCATAAATTCTTGAAGCAAAAATTCTATGACTTCATTTACAAAGTGTACACCTTGATCACTAACGATCTCAATAGGTAAGCCATAGCGTGTAAACACGTACTCATACAAGAACTTGGCTGTGGTTCTGGCATCATTTTTGACTGTTGCCTTTGCCTCAACCCATTTGGTCAAATAGTCGGTTGCGACTATAATATATTCTGCATGCGTGTTACGAGCTGGAGGTTTAATGGGACCGACAAAATCAATACCCCATTTTGCAAAAGCACGTGTGCTTAACATAGGCCGCAATGGCATATTGTCCTTTGTGATGGGAGGTTTGGTCCTTTGACAATCCTCACAATGTTTCACATATTCTTCGGCATCCATTTGTAAGGTTGGCCACCAAAGCCCAGACCACCTAATCAACTTAGCTGTGGTATTGCCAGAAAAGTGTCCACCCCCAACACCTGCATGTGCATGAGTTAAGATTTTCAGATAGTCAGCTTCACATACACACATGCGTAAGTTACCATCCTTGCCCCTCTTGTAGAGTTGGCCCTCTATCAGCATATAGTTTGCCGCTTCAATTTTAATAGCCTGCTTTCGATGTTTAGGAATTGTTTGATCCAAATGACCATGCTGAAGATAGTCCACAATATACTTACTCCAACTTGGTGTAGTTGAAATTTGGAATAATGTGACATTATGAATTGGCTTCTGAATTTTACATGAAGCACAGTTACGAACAAATGTGTCAGTATCTGCATGCATGGTAGGCCACCATTGCCCATCTTGAGATATACGTCGCACACAAGTAGTAGCTGATGCATGGATTCCATCGATACCCGCATGTGCCCATTCCAAGATCTCCTCATATTGGTCGGGGTTAGGTATAAGCCTCAACACTCCATCATTACCCTGACGATATAATCTCCCTGAGATTAATGTGAATGGTCGCCATAGGTCCACATTAGGACCCGCTAGTTGTATCTGCCCACTTGTCAAAATTTCTAAAATAGATTCAGACCATTTAGGAGCTGTCTCTACAAGGAAAAGTGTTGAATCTAACATATCATCATCCATACCCACAGGAGCTTCGCCAGAGATTATTCGAGACAAATGATCTGCCCTTAGATGAGTTGTTCCTTTTCAAACTACCACTTCAAAATCAAACTCAAGAAGGATGATAAACCACCTTACTATCCTTCCAGTTGCACAAGGCTTATTTACCAAATATAGCAATGCTTGATGGTCCACAAAAAATATGAATTTGTTTGCCAAAAGGTAATGGCGAAACTTTTTCACTGCATATATCATGGGCAATCCTTCTCTTTCTGTTGTGGTGTAATTCTTCTCAGCATTGTTCAACTGTAGCATATGAGATTGGGAAATCCTTATTGTGTTCTCCCGACTGAGCCAAAATACATCCAATTGCAAAGTTTGAAGCATCAATATGGACAAGAAAGATTTGGTTCCAATCTGGTGCCCGTAAAATGAGTGCAGTCACTAATGCTTGCTTCAACTTTTCAAAGGATTCCTCACACTCATCAGTCCAATTAAACTTTACAAGAAGAGCATATAACGGTCTGGCTAAGACAGCATACATGTAGATGAATCTACGGTAATAGCCACAATGTCCCATGAATGTTTGTACCCCTTTAGAGTTGATAGGCCGAGGTAATGAGACAATGACATCAATTTTATCCATATCTGTTGAAATCCCATTGCGAGAAACAATATGGCCCAAAATTTTCCCTTGTCTTACCATAAATTTGCACTTGTCAGGATTCAAGCATATACGATAAAGTTGACACTTTTGAAACACAAGTCTCAGGTGTTCTATATGATCATCATGCTCTTGTGAGTGAACACATAAATCATCCATGAAAATCTCAAGAAATTGCCTAAGGTACTCCTTGAATACATGACTCATTAACCGCTGAAAGGTTGCTGGTGCATTTGTTAGACCAAATGGCATAACACGATAGGCAAAGATGCCATCTTCAGTAGCAAAGGCTGTCTTGTCAGTTGATCCTTTGGATCAATTGACACTTGATTGTACCCGGAGAATCCATCCAAGAAACTATATGCCTTTTTCCCTGCAACTCGTTCCAGAACATGATCCGTGATTGGAAGTGGATAATGATCACGCACAGTAGCTGCATTTACCTTCTTGAGGTTTACACATACTCGAAGTTTTCCATTTTTCTTGAGCACCACTACAATAGGGGAGACCCATTCAGTGTGTTCAATCTCATAGATAAATTCTGCCTCTAAGAGCTTGTCTATTTCTTCCTTTATCTTCCGTGCAAAATTTTCATTGTAGGTATAAGGACGTTGCTTGGAGGGTTTTGCATCCTCTCGCAATGGAATTGTATGCTGACATATGCTTGGATCAACTCCTTTGAGGTCTTTATAACTCCAAGCAAAAACATCGCGATACTCCTTTATTGTTTGTATTAATAACTTCTCCTCATCTAAGGACAAGTCTGTGGCAATCCGCACATAGCGAGGCTCTTCTCCTGGCTTAGCAATATCAATCTTTTTTGCATCTTCTGGACCATCGTATGAAACCCCTGGCACGCTTGGTTTTTGTCGCATGGGCTGTTGAAGAACAATCTTCTGATCTTGAAGAGTGTACTATGTGAAATTAGGAGGAACATTTAGACCTTGTTCTTGTCCACTTGAGTCCACTCATTGAAGACCATGCGGTTTTGAGCTCTCCTTTGCTATCTTGCATCGGATTTTTTTGTTCAGCCGTTGTCTTTGCACTTCCCACACTCTTTTTTGAATCAGTTTTAGATGTGAGTTTTGGTTTTTGTTTCTTCGTTTTTTTACGATTTTTGCTAACAGTTGTTAGCTTTTCCCCTGCTTGGAATCCATCTGATCGTTTGACTTGGTCTTTGATACTATCTTGTGCTTGGACATAGTATAGATATCCGTTCTTTCCTGAGAAGTGAGGTGGTGGTCGAGAGTTTTCACTCTTAGACTCCTCCTTTTCTGTTTGTAGTCTCTCACGTTGTTTTTCTCCTTTGTCAACCTTTTATGCATGGAGGGTATCCTCAAGGTTTGAGAATAATTCTCATATTCTCCCAGATATGATGGTAAGGTTTTCATTGTATGCTTACTTCTAGGAGAAACAATTGTTTGAACTTCCTCCTGTTTTTCGTGCCCCTGGTAAAATCCACCTCAGAGAATGGAGGCGAACTAATAGAAGACATGTTTTCATGAACTTTCTCATGAACTGCGGCCCACATCTCATTTGCCATGTCCTCATTAGCATCAATAACTTCATCATTGCATGGGAGGACAAGGCTAGGTGGTGGCAGATTACCTCCTTTCAATCGGGTGTCAATTGGTGCAGACCTTTCGCTATGAGCTTGTGAAATGAGTTCACTTTTCATTTCCCGACTTGATGACACTTCTGGTATGGTTTCTAATGTTGGCTTAAGAGAGTTTGGGCCCCGAGGAATAGGTGGTGGTGGTCCCTCAAGTATTGACTTAGCTTCCCTAATGAGTTGCTGATGTACAGCTAGATTGATCTTCTCCTCACGAGGGTTTGGGTATTCTTGAAGCTTCTTGGGTAGCTCAGATAAAGCTGCAATGCGACTTCTATGAGCATCAATGATGGCATCTAGAGTCTCATTCACTTTATCCACAAAAACAGAACCCCCAGAACTATCCTCAGTCGTACTAGCCTCATCTTGTTTAGCACTAGGCTCAGGTTGAGGTTGATGTTCCTCATGCACTTCTTGGGATGTAAAAGTTTTATCCCTCATGTTTTGTTTAGAGGCTTCTTGAGAACTAGTGGATGCACTTTTAGTTTGCTTGTTTCGGTTCTTCTTCCTCCTAGTGGTCTTTTTTCTATTGGACTGTAGGGTCTTGTCCACTAGATTTGTCTTTGCATCCCTAGTTCGAGGTGTCTCATCAGTTTGTATTTCGGCATTTCGTGTCTGTGATCTAGTCATGACTCTAAGTGGCTCGACATCCTCATTCTCAGATGAAGGTGGTGATGGAACTGCCCCTACAAGGTTGAGTGAGACCTTTGGTTGAGAGGTGCCTTCCTCATGTGGTTTCAGCAGACAGTCTTTTGGGAAGTGTTCTACACAACACCCTAGACAATATCTTTCAATTGGTGGAAACTGTTGTACTGTTGTATTGGACCGAGATGCTTGCCTTGAGCGATGTGGACAATCATGAGCCCAATGGGGATCTCCGCACTCATAACAGGGGCCCATTGGTTTGGCCTCTACTTTCCTTGGCTGCCATTGACCTGAGGGGCCTGGAGTCCTAGGTTGGTAGTCGCCTAGCAACATTAAAGAGTTTTGTTCCCCTGGTTGAGCGTCCAGTGCTGGGGGTATGCGGGACTTTCAAAGATATTTTCTTTGGATGAATATGATACATATTCCTCCTCCACATAGCCTGGGTTTACCAAGTCTCTACACATATTTGAATTGTCGTAGTCAACAACCCTCACAGGAGTAGTCCCTGGAGCAGGAGGTTGAGCACCAAGAATAGGTCGTGCTTGCTCTTGTGCCATCGGTGGCTTACATTCAAAATTAGTATACTGTTGATACATTTGTGGAGCCACTTCACCCCTTGGCTGCTCACGTTCCTGTCTCATTCTCGCAATGCGAGTGCATTCCTGTGTGGTATGGGTAAAGTTCCAAGCACAGGCTTGGCACCACTTTTTTGTGGGTTGGTTTGTGACTAGAGGAGAAAAGGTGTTACATTCCTCTGTTTTATGGTTACCGCCACATGCTCCACAAAGATGAGGACCTGTAGGAAGTACACTCCTCATTCTCTGCTGCTGTTGTTGTGGCTGCAAGGGTGGACGATAGGTCTGTCCCAATCTCCGTAGTACTAGGTTAGCTATCTGGTCTGGATTTACTAGCGCGCTAGACCCTGAACTTTGGTCATCACCCCACTGATCTCTAGGTTTCACCTCTGGGCCAGAACCATCTTGGCATTTGAAGTTATCGGTGAAATCCATAGCATCATGGCAACACTCATTGAAATTTGTATGCTTCTTCGCATAGAGATGTGTATGCAGTGTTGAATTTTTGAGTCCTTTTAAGAAGAGAGAAATTAATCGACTTTGGGCGGGCTTCTCATCCTCTGGGCAACGATTAATGTACTGCTTCATTCTATTTACACAGTCTCTAACACTCTCGTTCTCGCCTTGCTTGAAAGAGTAGATGTGTGCTACCGTGTCATGTTGAATTCCCTTCAAGGAAAAAGCAGTAATGAATCTCTCTTCCAAAACTCGTAAAGAAGATTTGTCTGAAGCCTCTAATGCCTGAAACCAAGTCAGGGCTTTTCCCTCAAGAGTGAGTCCAAATCCTTCAATTTGAGTATGCTTATCAGCTTGCTCAGCTCAAACTGCTTGCCTAAATGCTGCTACATGGTCGTATGGATCTCCCGACCCTTCATACTTCTTTACCAGTTTCTGAAGAGTTGATGGCCTTACTTGTCTTGAATACTCATCATAGGGCCTACGGCCTCTTACTCTCAGTGGAAATTGTTCCTCTCTTTGGAAAGATGGTCCACATGTTTCCAAAATTGGTGTGGGTACCCTATTACCAGCCTCACCAAACCCCTCCAAAGATCTTGTCACCCGCATTTCAGGAGGTGCATTAATGGGAGGCCGAGTTGGCTCCCCTACCCTCCGATTGTTATAGTGAGAAAGATGTTGTTGTGGTGTGACTTGTGGTCGCACATTTGGTGTAGGACGATATCTTGGTGCTAGAGTTGGGCTACTAGCTGTGGTCCACTTGGATGTTGAAAGTCCCTCTCTAGTGAACTCTCGTAGGGGAGGAGCAACAGTTTCTCCAAGAAAGGCTGTCTCTCCCGGTTTGGCTGTATTTGTTGAGAACACTTCCATGAATAATGGTTGTCCTTTCCACGTGAGTTCCCGAATCTCTTTCCAATCTAGGGTTCGGTATTCATTGGCCCATTTATCAATTATTCTGTTCATGTGTCCTGCAAGCTTCTCAACTACCACCACATGAGCTAGAGGAAGATCCAGCTGTGGCAATCTAGTTGTGGCATAATATCCCTCTAACGAGTCCTTATAGACCTCTTGAAGTGGGTCATCCTGTAAGACCTTTGTCACTGGAATTTGTCGTACCAACTCCCATTGGTTTTCAGCCCCCTGATCCATTTTACTCTTGCCTTTCCTATCCCTTTCCAAATTTAGATCTACAAGAAGTAAATCATCTATGGATGGTTTTGAGGACTGGGCATTGGAGGGTCCAGGCATGTCCGGCTCAATGAGCCAGTCATCTCTAGACTCCCTTGCTCTGGAAAGTTCTGATAAGTCTAAGAACTCGGTTTTAGAGAGCTCCCCTAATTTGTCTACCTTTTCTGGATGGTAGGTGACTTCGTAGCGAACACCATCTCCACCCATGTACATGTTACCCTGGTCATTGACTAAAGGTGCTCTATCAAGTTCTGAGAAAATGTCTGCAATCTTAACAAGATACCGTTGTTGTGGATCCCTAAAGATCTCAGCTCCTTGAGCATTTGTGTAGACATATTGGAGTCTCACATTGAGTGTTAACCCCATGGTGTCGGCTTCAAATGGATTAAAGGATCTTGAGGGTGTCCTATTTGGGGCTACGGGATGACTATTTGTCGGCCCTAGATTGTCCATGGACAATGAACTAGTTGTTCTAGAGGAAAGGGTATCGGATTGGGATTCAGAAAGGGTTTCAGCAATATCTGCCAAATTTCCTACCGATTGGGTCCCACTTTCCTGCGTAGGTACTCTAGAAGGTGCCCTAGGCCCTATGGCAGAATCTACAAGACATCCCGACCGCAAGTGCATAAGGTCAAATTTTTCTGGTTTTTTATGTGTTTTGTTTTGTTTTTGTTTTTTTTATTAAATAAAATATATATATATATATATGTGTATATATATATATATATATTTTAACCTACCTAATCACTAAATGCAACTAAAATGAGTATGTGTGGCGTAACTATCTATCCCTTTTTTTAATTTTATTTTTATTTAATTATGATTTTTTTAAAGGATTTTATGTTTTTTATGTTTTTATTTTTTTTAAATTTACATAAAAATTATGAATCACACTAAAAAATACTAATTATGCACAAAGTTACAAAAATTAAAAAATGCAGGAAAATACTAAATTATGCAAAAATTTAAATAAGGAACAATGGATTCAAAAAACAAAAATTGTTTTTTTTCTTTTTTTTTAATTCTTTTTTTTTCTTTATTTTTCTTTTTTAATCTCTTTTTTTTTTCTTTTTTAATCTCTTTTTTTTAAAAAAAAAATTTAATTGTTTTTCTTTTTTTCTCTCTTTTTTTTTTCTTTTTTAATCTCTTTTTTTTTAAATTTAATTGTTTTTCTTTTTTTTTCTTTTTTCTCTTTTTTTATTTATATTTTTTTTTAAAAAAAATACAAAAATCATGAAAATTAAATTTTAAAAAAAATAAAAAAAATAAAAAATCCACCAACCTTATCCACCGCTCGCCCGCTTCCGGATTCGTCGCCGCGCCGCTAGCCGGCGTCTTGAATGCTTCTTCGCCAACTGCCTCTCACCTGCAGCCTTCACTTTCGCTCCAGCCCTTGCCAATTACAGAGCAACCGCGTTCAACACAGCCTTCTTTTACTGTTGCTGCGCCAACCTTCCTCTATGCTTCCAGGTGCCCTCCTTCACACCTCTTTCACGCCTCCACGCCGGCCTTCGCTCGCTACCACCGCTTTCCCAGCCAGGCTCTCCTTCACCTTCCCACACGGCCGCCTCTTCACACCTTCATCGGCCAGCAGCTCTTCACCGGTGGCTTCGCCCTAGCGCCAGTTCAGACCACGATTGCCCGGCCTTCTTTTTTGCTAACGCTGCTCGTTGCTCTCAATCCAGCGGCCTGCTTACTCGCGGCCACCTCTTCGCTTTCTTTTGGCTTCGCTCGCTACTACCTTCTCCAAGTCTGCTGCACAGCCACCGCCTACAGCCAGCTGCTACACCTTTCTTGCGTTCGCCTCTGCTGCTGCTGCTGCTGCTGCCTGCTGCTGCCGGTCGCCTCCACTTGCTTCAGCCAGCCGACATCTTGTTGCTTGCGGCGGCGGTAGCTGCCTTTGTTTGCTTCAGCCACGTTTACTGCCTTAGCTGCATGTGACGATGCCTTCGAACCAGCTTATCCTTCGTCGCCCAGCTGACGCCTTGCTTTCCACACGGCCTCCTCTTTCGGCCAGTCGCCTCCACGCCACCGGCCACCGCCTTCTCTGCCCGCTTAGCTGCACAGCTGCCCGGTCAACTCTTGCTTCTCCTCCACGCCTTCCACACGGTCGGCCTTTGACAGCTTTCAACAGCCAGCTAGCCAACAGCCGCCTCTCGGAGGCCAGTTAACTCACTGGTCTTCGCCTCACGCTCGCCCACAGCCCGCCGACGCCTTTTGTGTGTTTTTTTTAAAAGAAAAAATATAACAGAAATAAAAAATAAATTTGCAACCTCTCTCCTTTTTTTTTCCTTTCTCCCTTCTCTTTCCCTCTCTCCTCTCTTCCTTAAGCGGGCTTCACACTTGGGAGCCTATGGGCTTGCATATGCTATGGAAGAGCTTAGCAATGCACCTCTTTTATTTTTATTTTTTTTACTAATTACATGTTAGCGAAAAGCATGAAAGCATGAAATGGCAAAAAAAAACAATGAATGTAAGCATACTGATGGTACTTGAAAAGCAATAAAACATAAAAAACAATGCGGGAGAAACCTCAACCTTCAATGGTTTTTTTTCTTATCCTAACCATATCCACTCACACCGAGATCACACACCCGAACTTAACCTAATCACTCAATGGTTTTGCAACCAAAAGAGGAAATAGTGGTGGTTTCCACACACTCTCAACCGGATTTGAGTCTTCTCCCCGGCAGCGGCGCCAATGGAGAGACGGAAAAACTCTCTCACTTGTAGCAAGAGTAGTATGATCCACACTTAGCTCAATCCAATGGGATTTGCATCCCTTTCGGAGCTAGGGATTCAACCCGTACCGGTGCACAAAAGCTTATCCATTTGATGGAGAGAATGCTAGGAATACTACTACTATTGACATAGACTTAACACACACACACAAGCTCAATCTTGCTATTGCTCACTTAACTCCACATTCCACTCATCCATACATCCAAACAAGAAGAAAGCTTAGCTATTGCTTACACAAGATCAAAGCATTCTTCATTCTCAAATACTCATTTCCCTAGCATGCATACAACCCTTGAAGCTATCAATAAGAAACATGCACACTAGAGAATTGACATGAGAAGAGAGACAAATATCAACTCATTGCATTAAATTAACAAAAGAATAGAACTTACAACAATGTAGATGGGGAGAGAGAAGAGCTTGCACCTCTATGGAAGAAGAGGGAGAGCTAGTCTCAAGAGAGCTCAAACATGAGTTTTTCCAATGTGTCCATAAGCTCTCAAATGAGCCACTTTTTATACAAAAACTCTAAAACTCCCAAAAGTTCCCATGTGGGATTATTGTCAAACCCACTCCCACACTCATCCACAACTTGGAACTCTTTTCAAGAGCCCTAAGTGTCTTTTTTGTTGCATCCTTGTATTGATCTTCATTTGTCATGCAACAAGGAGAAAGTTTTATTAAGTTTGTTGATATCATTGGGATGATCAAGACAGACAGGAGACCACATTGCTAATGTCATCTCCATACTTATCGATAATATAGGTGCTACAAATGTGGTTCAAATTGTTATGGATAATTTTAAGAATTATAGGGCTTTAGGAAGGATTATAAAGGGTCGCTATCCTAATATATATTCTAGTGGATGTGATGCACATAGCTTAAACCTTGTGTTAAAAGATTAGTATAAAAGTGAGGACACAACTTGGTTTTCAAGTATTATTGATCTGATTGCAACATTGTACTCAAGAAAGTATTAGATGTGTATCATTCTCGCATGTCATTCATGTTGAAATTTCTTGTTTAGACACAATTTTGTACCCACTTTTATACTTTGGAGTCATTGCTTCGAGACAAAGATATTGTGGTTGAAACATTCTCTTGCATGGCCTTCCATGAATGAAAGTCAAAAGAGAATGAAGTAGTCCAAGGAAAGGCAACAACATTTAGATCTACACTACATAAGGAAATATTTTGGAAGACTGTTAGTGCTTCCTATCATGTTATAATGCATCCTATGTTTGCCATATGCAATCTAGATCAAAGGAAACCTTGGGAAGGTGTGGATGACATGGTGGACTGTGTAGAGAAGCTTAGAGTCTCTAGAAGAGCTTGAAGACTCTATTGTGTATCAATCGCATAGGCCTTTCACAAGAAGGTAGCAGAAAGTGTTGTTGAATTACTTTCACGGACGATGGGTCAGTGCTCATAGTGCTTTGCATAGTGCTGCCTAGTTTTTGGGGATCTAGAGTATTGGAACATGGACCTCATGACCTAGTGAAGGAATTTGTTCAAGAATTTTGTAAGGTGGTTAATGATTCACTACAACACGTTGAGAACATAGCAGCGTTTCACCAGCGTTTATTTTGTTAGGATGTCAGGGATTCCACTCACTATCCCACAGCAAAATAGCACTATGGGGCCCAGTAGCAAAATTTCTTTGCTGAGCACTATTTATTGTAGCAAATTTTTGCTTCTCATCAGCATCGCCTATAGCAATGTTATTTTGCTACCCAATAGCACCTATAGCAGCGAAATGTTGCTGCTATACTATAATACGCATTGAAAATAACAAAAATGCATTGTTATTTTCATTGCATAAAATCCAAAGAGTTGTTGGATGCTAAATTTAAGTTATACATGTCACATACACACAAAAAAATGATTATAATTTAAAAAAAACATCCATCAGAACCCTTGGAGTCATGTTTTGAGAGAAAAAAAAAGATAGTTGAAAACTTTTGAGAAGGGAAACAATGTCAAGATCATGAATCTATCCCATCTTGTAATAAATCCATATGTGTTGCTTCATCAATGTCTATATCTAATGGAAGCTTAATGAAAAGATGGGGTTCCATATCAATATCACTATCATGATCCAATGAAGCATTGTCATGATTGATAGGTGACTCATCATCTTCTTCGGATTGATGTTCCTCATGCTCTTAATCGGCCCCCTCTAAAATATTTTCTTCATCATCTTCTTCCAATTAGCCAATTTGAGGTATTACTTGCACCTCATCCAAAGATTTGACCTCCACATCTTGATCTTGAAAGATATGTTTTGAACAAGGGAAAACTTGTATAACATACCACCACTTTGGATCAATTTGATTGGCGTGAAGCATAACCTAATATCATAAAGCAAAGGGGTTACACTTTTATTATACTACATCAAGATTTATTTTGGGATTGGTTGGTTTACTAACCTATTGACAGTGTTGAGGTAGTACGAAAGTATCTTTCTCATCATTCCAAAACTTAGTGGAATCAATTTGAAAGAACCCATTTGGATGTTTCTTCACGGTTGCTTGAGCACCTCTATATATCACCTTGAACCATTTGACATTAAAGATGAATACATTAAATGCTCTTAATCCAACCTCAAGAATATCTTTAATAGTTCCACAATACTCAAGATTGTCCTCTATGACATTGGTATCATGTCTACTAGCTCGAATTTCTTGCTCAAAAGTTGCCATCACACCACAATCAAATGTGTTTATTTTAGAAATATATTTAGCGCTAAGATGTATACCCCTAGGTATGTACTTTTGCTTTTTCTTTAGTAGTGGAGCAAAGAGGGTGCCAATAGCTTTAGTACTATTGAGCATGAGAATTGGGGAGATCCCATACGGCATAGTACTTGGGTTTCTCATGTTATACATTAATAGTACCCTCGCCTATGCATGTGCTTAGGCCTTGGCTCTAGTACTTGAGCCAAGGCCTTGGCTCTAGTACTTGAGCAAAGAGGGTGCCAATGGATTTAGTACTATTGAGCATGGGAACTAAGGAGACCCACCTACAAATTTTTTAAAATAACTAATGGCTTTGTATGTGTATAGGCTTTGATGTGTAGGAACGTTGAATTTTAAAACTATTTATTATTGTGATATGTTTTCCTTAAAAAATGTTAATATTGTTTGCATATCTTCTCTTTGAGTTACATGTATTATCTTTGAAATTCTTCTTTTATTGAATCGATTGGATATTAAGAAATGAGAAATCAAACTAGATTACAAGAGGTTGAAGACATTGGACCTAGTGCATCAAGGTCTAACAAGCAACCACAAACTTCAAACCCAGATAAAGAAAAAATGCTTAGTCTAGTGTGGCAATTTATAAAAAATGTATACGGGCGATTTATTGAATGGCAGCACACATCGTTAAATTAAGTGGGGTACCTTTGAAAAGATGGGGTTCCATATCAATATCATTATCATGATCCAATGAAACATTGTCATGATTAATAGGTGACTCATCATCTTCTTCGGATTGATGTTCCTCATGCTCTTAATTGGCCCCCTCCAAAATGTTTTATTCATCATCTTCTTCTAATGAGCCAATTTGAGGTAGTACTTGCACCTCATCCAAAGATTTGACCTCCACATCTTGATCTTGAAAGATATGTTTTGAACAAGGAGAAACTTGTATAACATACCACCACTTTGGATCAATTTGATCGACGTGAAACACAACCTAATATCACAAAGGAAAGGGGTTACACTTTTATTATACTACATCAAGATTTATTTTGGGATAGGTTGGTTTAATAACCTTTTGACAATGTTGAGGTAGTACAAAAGTATCTTTCCCATCATTTCAAAACTTGGTGGAATCAATTTGAAAGAACCCATTTGGATGTTTCTTCATGGTTGCTTGAGCACCTTTATATATCTATCACCTTGAACCATTTGACATGAAAGATTGATAGAGTAAATTTTCTAAATCCAACCTCAAGAATATCTTGAATAGTTCCACAATACTCAAGATTGTTCTCTATAACATTGGCATCATGTCTCCTAGCTCGAATTTCTTGCTCAAAAGTCGCCATCACACCACAATCAAATGTGTTTCTTTTAGAATCCACATGCTCCATGCGAAAATGCTGTCCCTTTGACCATATTACATTATATAGTTTGTACTAACATTAAACAAAAGCATGACATTTAGTTAAGTGCATTAAACAAGGTATATACATGAGACAAAGATGAAGAATGTGCTTACTTGAGAGTCACATCCTCTTGCATACTCATGCTCTTCTCTTGTGATCATCTCTCCATTTTGGGATTCCATCAATATTGCCATACAAAGCCATTCTATATTGATCACATTTGGTAGAGGTTCCACGGTTGGGCGAGAATGACAAACGTCTATTTTCTCTTCTCTCATCCTTTCGTCTATTGATTGCAACCTTGTATCCCTCAATCCACTTGTCCATGATAAGACTATTTAGAATGCAAAATGTATTCACCTTGTGGCATAATTCTTCATCTAGTCTGCGTTACCTTCCTTTTCCTCCCTGAGGCACATTAGTAATTAGTTAGTCATCCTCCTCATTGCTCCACAATCTTGGCATGGAAGGATCTATGCGAGATAGATGTTTTAAAATACACAAGAGACTCTTGCATCAACCATCCCTCTTCCATGCTTGATTCTGGCCTTTCTCTTTTTGTCTCACAAAGTCATTTAAGGTTTTCATGAACCTTTCAAGAAGGAAAAACATCCATCGAACATAAACAACACCACACAGTGCCACTTCATTAACCAAATGCACCACAAAATGCAATTGGCTATTTAGAATTGTTCTAGGAAAGTTATCCTTGATCATACAAACTACCTCAATAGTATTGAGATGAGCCATCTCAATGAATGTAGGATCTATATCCTTTAAGGATATGTACCTACATACATAGCAATCATGTGTACTATTTACCAATACATAACTTGTGAGCGCATGAGAATACCAAATATGCAATATAACTTAGCTAGTGAATTAAAGAGAAGATTCATGCCTCACCAAGCTTCCCATTTTCTAAATAGCCTCTATCAACTTCTTGTCTCCAACAACCAACTATAGAAATTAGAAAATATACTATGCATAGAAAAAAATAGAAGTTGGTATATGAGCCTACAAATTATGTACCATAAAGAGAAAACGAATACGTGAATATTTATATACCTGTAATATCTTGTGCCAAATCATGTTTCTTGAGGCTATATAATTGTACCTCTCCTTTATTTTTGGTCTTTGTGAAGGCACCCTTCAATAAATGCATTACTAAAATTGGTGTACAAAAAGAGGCAATCACACTTTTTACCTTATTATGCTTCTTATTGGTTAATACCCATGGTGCCTTTGGTAGGACTATGTTGCCACTCTCACTTTCAATTGGCCATGCACTTTGAAGGTGTCAGGTCATCCCTTGCACCATTTGTATCTCTTTTACCAATTAAATGGTCCCAAATATTTGTTACCACATTCTTGAAGATATGCATGGGATCTAAGAGATGATTGATCTTCATGTAACATCAATATGGAAGTCAAAAGAAGATTGAGTGTCTAGACATCCCATCGGTGGTGGATTGGGGGTGCTTCTCCATGCTTCAAACCAATCTCTACCTCTCATAAAAAGTGGTGAGACCTCATATGTGGCACATACTTGGGATGTGAAGGAGGGAGAAATCGATGATGTTTGTCATACACCACCTTCTTAAGTGTAGAGGATCTTTCTAAAACAAGTGATGGTCTAAAAATCGGGCGTGCATGATGTCCAAAGGTTGCCAAACCTATTTTAAAAGTGAGATGATTAAGAGGTAGAGATATAAAGCTTAAAGTTATCTAGTTCAAGTATGTTCCTGAGCACTCTAAGAACTCGGGATAGTCATGCATCATCCAAAGCAAAACTCCTTTCACCTCCACCTCATGCCTATTTATTGGCCTTGAAACATCATGGACTTTAATACCTCGCCATAGTTTCTCAAGCTCCTCAATCAAAGGCTCGAGATATACATCCATGTTTTCCACCTTATACTTGCTTGGAGAGTAAGCATGATATGACCTTTCTTAATTTCCACCCATGGAGGGAGGTTGTAATTCACCAATACAATAGGCCAAGTAGACCATGATGTGGAATTGAAGCCAAATGGGTTAACACTATCCATGCCGAAGCCTATATTTTCTATTGAAGAAAATAGAATGAGGTCGTCTTACCAAAGAAGACTTGTGACACTTGCATCACTCCATACATAAGTTGTTTGCAAGTTTAATAGCTCCAAGTTTGCTCGCAGTGTGGAGTACGAACATCCCTCATACAAAGGGGTGCTTGCCTCTTTATGTAAGGTTTCCTCCTCTTGTGACATTGGAGCTTCCTCACTATTATCTATGACCTCCCATCCAAAGAAGTCATTCACCATGTTTTCCATGATGAGATTCTCTTTCTCCTCATGTGAAAATGGTGGAGGCACCTCATTCACTAGTTGGGGAAGATGAGTCTCAGCTATGATTTCCATATGAAGCCTTGCCACCTTCTGCACTCTACCCAATGTCACCGAATGGTGTGGCATGTTGCCTAGCACTGTCCTGTGGTTCTCCTCCATGTCATCATCCGCACTTAGTCATGAAGACCATACGTCTCGACATGCTCATTTATTATACAACGTTGTTGTATATATTGGCTCTTGCATCGATCACACACATAACAAATTTTTTCTCTCAACCATGTCTCAGAACCAACTTCCGGCGCCCTTGATGATCACTATCAGACATCTTCAACCTGGCCAAAACTGATTTAGGATTAATACAAAACACACAACACCATCCATAACTTATGATAAAAAAATACCCAGGATTTTGCTGCTCTACAGAGCGAAATGACGACAGCAGTAACAGTGTTATTTCACTAATTCAGCAAAGCAAAAAACTGATGCTTGCCCAACAACGAAGTTAGCAACCAAATTTCCGTTTGCTGAGCAGCGACCTAAAAACTGGGACTCCCACCTAAAACGCCACCAATGAGAGTCAAGTTTTCTACCTACTTTGACTAGGCTGCACATGCAGAAACTACGCCTGCAACCCATTTGTTCCTCCCACCACACCTCTTCTTTCAAGGCTGTTCCATAGGCCAATCCTCTCATATGCCCAAGATTAGGGTTAGGTCAATAGTAGGCTATGCATAAGCGTTATGCATAGGCTTATGCATAAGCCCTTATGCAATTGGATTATGAATAAGTCCTATGCATAGGCTTATGCAATAGGCTTATACATAGGCTTATGCATAGGCTATGCACAAGCCTTATGCAATAGGTCCTATGCATAGGCTATGCAATAGGCTATGCACAAGCCTTATGCAATTGGATTATGAATAAGTCCTATGCATAGGCCCTGTGCAATAGGCTATGCACAAGCCTTATGCAATAGGCTATGCATAAGCCCTTATGCAATAGGTTTATGCATAGGCTTATGCATAAGCCTATGCATAAGCTTTATACAATACGCTATGCATAGGCCTTAGGCATAAGGGTTTATGCATAGGCCTCATGCAATAGGCTTATGCATAAGCCTTATGCAATAGGCTATGCATAAGCCCTTATGCTATGTAATGGGTTCATACATAAGTCTTATGAAATAGGCTTATGTATAAGTCCTTATGCAATAGGCAATGCATAAGCCCTTATGCAATAGGTTTATGGATAGGCTATTGCATAAGCCTTATGCAATAGGCTATGCATAGCCTATTGCATAAAGCTTACGTTGCATAAGGGCTTATGCAATAGCCTTATGCAGTAGGCTATGTATAAGACCTTATGCAATAGGTTTATGCATAAGCGTTATCCAATAGGCCATACACAATCCCTTATGCAATAGGTTTATGTACAGGCTATTGCATAAGCCTTATCCATAGGCCTTATGCATAAGGGCTTATGAAATAGATTTATGCATAAGGCTTATGCAATAGGCTATGCATAATATGTTAAAATGAACTAACTTTTTGATTTATTATGATACTTTTTTGTAGGTTTATTCAAGGGAACAACCACCAAGGGTGTAGGCCACAGGGTTCATATGTCTTCTCACAAAGAAGAGGTAAGTCCTCTTTTTCCATTGTTTGCATATGTTTCTTCTCTTTGTGTTTTTACACCCTTGGGTGCTGGGGATTAGGGTTAGGTCAATAGGCTTATGCATACCCTTATTATTATGAATAGCCTTATGCATAGCCCTTATGCATAAGCCCTTGTGCATAGGCTTATGCATAAGCCCTTATACAATACACTTATGCATAAGCCCTTATGCATAGGCTTATGCATAAGCCCTTATGCAATAGGCTTATGCATAGTCTATGCATAGCCCTTATGCAATAGGCTTATGCATATATCCCCGTCCGCAATTGTGGACGTGAATGCATACGCGAGGCGCACACTTGGACGAGTCCATTTTGGGGACTCAAGAAGATGAGGTAAGTGAGCCTAAACCCTTCTCTTATCTACATCTTATTGTATTTTATTGCCCTTGCTAACTTTGCGCTTGATGGCATGTATGTAGGATGAAGGGGAAGAGGAAGAGGAGGATCCTGATTACGAGCATGAAGCAGTGAAAGGAAGTGAAGAGGATGACGAAGATGATGATGATGATCACTCAGAATCTGATGAGGATTCTAGTTAGCCACCTCTTCATTAATATATTTTTTGGATATATGGCCAAAGGCCCAAAACTTCATGTGAAATAAAATAAATTTTGGGCTCAATTGAGAGGTGGGGCAAACTGGGGAGTCCTATGCAAACTCCCCAGTTTGCCCTATCTTTTGTTTACTACACAGTACTTTCACTGCTAATAAGTAGCATAAATAACAACGAAGTATCGCTGTGCTAGCGATATTTTACTGCAAAACAACAAAATATCGCTGCTATTTTCACGCTGCCTAGTAGTGAACCCGTTGTGCAATGAAAATAGCAACATTTTCAGCAAAACAAAAATAGCCCAACATCTGCCTACCCTTCTAGTAAAAGCGCTACTGTTTTTGTTGCTATAACCTCATTCTATTGTAGTGATGAGGAACTTGAAACATTGAACAATTAATGACAAGTGAATATACTTTCATTGCAAATTTGAACATAGTATGCACGTGTTTGGTGATGTTGTTTAAGTGATTGATAAATTTTAAAGAGTCTTGCTGAAGAAGAGTCATTACAAAAATATCTTTGAATTACATCAATAAATTGTATGAAGTACACTTGTTAATAACTTATTGTGGAGCTGGTTCTTGTGTGGAATTATTGTCTATGAGGTTGAAATATAGATTTTGTATTACACTAGAGGTTTGAGCAGCCCCAAGTCTATGTTCGTAATTATCACCCATACCAAAAATAGTATGTAAGACCTTAGGAATCTTTGTATGGCATAGACTACATGCAATTTTTGGTAATCATTATCAGCACTAAACAAACCATGTGATAGTAAGGGCCACAACTAAGCATATAATGGCCACTCCATGCATCAAATGGTTTTTTGTAAATGGGGGCTATTTCTAGCCTCTTATGTTTGGATACATTCAAGGTGTTGTAAAAGGCTTATTAGATGATGGCATTGGGGGGAAGGAGTCGATAGATGTAGCTTCTGTGTTAAACTCTACACATCATTTTTCTTAGCTATTGGATGCGAGCTTCCATCCTAGATCCTTATTGAGGTGGTGTTTAAGTGACTTCAATTATTATGTGTGTCCCTAGCTCTTTCTTGAGGTGGTGTTTGAGTGACTTCAATTACTTTGTGTGTCTCTAGCTCCTTGTCATGTAGTCTCTTTTGCAGCTACTCCTTCACTATTGAGAGCTCTAGATTTTCTCCCTCCAAGGACATATTGAAGTCTTCCCCTGTGTGAATGCTATAGTTTTCTCCCTTATATCGTGTGTGGCCTTATTAACTTCTTTGGAGGTGAAGTCAACAGATGTTTATAGCACAAACGGTGACATGTAGAGCATTTTCACAAAGTATAAGGGGGAATCCACATTGTGAATGGAATTACAAAGACCTCTACGTAAGTTTTCTTGATGTCTTCATTTGTGCATTTGTCTACCTTCCACCTATCCTTTTTTATTTATGCCTTGTGGGGCCAAAATTGATAAATAAAATTGATAGACACTTGATACACAAAATTGATAAATAAAATTGATACTTTATACAGTGAAATATGTAGCCAAAATTGGTTTACATGTATGTATGGGTTTATCAAAAGTGGTACAAAATTCTCTATATACAATAATACAACATGGTATCCCTAATAGAATGTCAGCATCATCTCGATTAATGGCCTTTGTGCTTGACCAGGCTCCAATTGTAATCGTTGCATTCTTTCATTTATGTCTGCTATGGTGATTCTTTGTACTTTTACATCCACGAGCACCCTAAATCATATATGGTGCGGTATTTGCTTAATCTTCTCGTATTTGGGATGTTGTGATGGATCCTCTTGGAAGTAAGTCTTCAAGACTTCTTTCGAGAAGTTAATCATTTGTTCTAATATCCACACCAAGACAAAGACATACATACATCTGTGCACCTTGGATCGCATAGCTTAGGTGCTAACCATGGCCTTTTTCTACGTTCTCTTGCCGCTTGGCACATACAAATATTTATCGTTGTGAGGTCTTCATTGTCAACCTCTCCTATGTGCAAGAATCAGACTCTCCACTTCCCTATCCTTACCATGAGCCCCCAATCTATGATACCAGCACGAACGGAGTTGTTCTTTGTGAAGTCAAGAACAATATTGAATGTATAAAGATCACAATGGATGATTCCAACACTATGTGTTGTTTCCATGATGGCATCAACCACCAATGCATACATTATGTGTGGCATGCACCACTAACTTGATGTGTGCTAACTCCAATGCATTGAGCACAAGATCTAGGCCAAGGTCCTTAATAACACCATCTTGCTTCATTCATGTCATGTGGCGGCAAAACTAGTCCACCTTGAATGGAAGGTTGCACATCATGTTTCCCTTGGTTACACTATTGAAGTAAGGAAACAATGTGCTTGGGTGGTGAAAGCAATGCACCGCACCGCACATATTTTAAAGTGTGGTTACGCTTCATGTACTCATTTTTACGTAAACTATGCTAAGCGCTTCATATAAAAGTTATATGGGATGACCAAGCTTATGACATGTGTAATGTCAGACATGAGCATAAGCCTAGGTGTACATAGAGCTAGAAGAACCAATTTTAGGCCCCTAATTGTTAAATGGGCAGTCGGCCATTGTAAAAAGAGAGCTCATGTATATAAGTGACACATAAAATATGAAAAGGATATACAATCCCATTATCACAATTGAGTTTTGATCTCTCTCTCTCTCTCACTCTCTTGTTGGCTATGGTGGTGAGCTTGTGTGTATGCATTCTTGCTTGCTTGGTTGTATGTGTGTGCATGTAGGTAATGCTAACTTTGCTTGCCTCTTCTCCTTTCTCTTGATCTCTTTCTCTCTAAGTCTCTTCCACTCTTGCACATATGAAGGCATTGAGTAGGAGAGTTGAGCTCTCCATAGCGTTTTCTCTCATTGCTCCTCACCTAGCTTAAGGAAAGCTTCAGTTGAGTGATACAAGAGCTGGTGAATTAAGCCCCTAGCGACTTCACATCGAGGAGTTAACCCTCATTAGGCTTGGCTAAGTGCGTGTTCCCCGAACCGACCCTTGCATTGTCTATTTTCTCTTCTCTTATTCCTCCCTCATGCAAGGAAGTATGCTCCCTCATGCAAGGAAGTATGCTCATTCAAGTGAACATCTTTGGCACCATTTTAAGTAGAGAGAGCACTTAGCTCAAGGTCCTCCACACTCTATTCCTTAGCTAGAGTCTTGATTTGCCTTAGCTAGAATGCAAATCCACTGGTAGGAGTAGGTTATAAGATGCACATTTGATTTGTTTGATTTTGTTTTTCTTCATACAATGGAGTTTAATGGAGAAATTGAAGCATGAGGAGCTTGGGAAGCTACACCAAAAGCAGGAGTTATAAGTGTAAGTGCCCTAATCTTGCTCTTGAGTCCATTAATTTTGGATTTTTTTTAACTAGTTAAAAACAGCATGCTAGCTTAATCCCATAATTTATCTTAGGATTTTAAGATAAATTAGGAATTCTAGGCATCAAGGAAAATTCAGGTTCCAAATGGGCCCTTTAAGAGCTTTCTCTCTCCTCCTTCTCCTCCTAGAATCTTGAAAAAGTGCAAAAAATAATATTATTATACTGGGTTTCTCTCTCTTATTTTTGAATCTAAAGTTTCCTTTTTCCATATTTTCTAAAGAGATTCAATGCTTATTTTATTCTAATGTGCTTAAATTCTATGTAACTTCAACCACTACAAGTGAAAATTCATAAATGTGAAAAGAATATTTCTAACATATCATGTAACAATATTTCTGGCATATCATGTAACTATATTTCTAGCATAACTACAACATGGAATTAGAAGATATTAATTGGAAATAGTGGCAATTTTTAAAAGAGCTTGAATATATCTTGAAGCAAACTTAGTATTTTGAAAAGTCCTTTTTTTCAACGTAATTAAACACGCTTAAGTTCAATTCTACTGCATTTTTATGAAGTTATGGTGGTTGTAATTGGGAGAGTTTTCCTCATTCAATAGATACTCTTCTCCATTTGAATTTCCCTCCATTCAAATCTTCAATCTCTCAAGGAAGCCTCTAAGCGTTCACCTGAATCTCCTCTTTTCTCACATCCTGTTTATGCATGGACAACAATGAAGAGAGAATTGACTTTGTGGTGCCTTCAATGGAACCAAAAAGTCATATTTGCCTTTAATTTTCTATACCCAATTATTTTTCTACCAGGAAGTGTTATTGCATCAAGAAGGGCATCAAGAAGTGTTGCTACAGTGCTCAATGGAGGTATGGACATGTTTAGAGGGAATTAATTTTTATGTTATTTGAAACACGTGTCTGAAATTAATGATAATGTTTTACTTTACCGTATATTTTTGCCAAGAGAGGAGTTAATTGTAATTTCAATATTGTTTTGTGATATGTAGAACATTAGAGATAGTTCTAAGAAGCGATTTATACATGTGGACCTGGATGATGAGTATGCTCCCCTCTATAAGAGAACAAAGGCTTCTAAGGTCAACCCTTATGTAATGCAATAGGCCAAGAAATTAGGGAGAAATCATGTTGATATATGGGTGGAAGGATCAATTTACCCACCTGATCCCTTGACCCAATAAACCTAAATTTTCATGCCTAACTTCTTTGATCAAATATGTCTATGAGGGCAATGCTGGCTTTCTTGGTTACACAACAAGGCTTTCTAGTTAGGTACAAAGCGTTTGGATATCATCACAAAGGATGTTGATGATGAAGGAAGCTCAGATTAAGTAGTTAAATGCTCAACTATTTAACAAGTTTAATGAATACAATGAGTTGGTAGAAGTTATTCATGCTCAACATTTTTTGAACCATGAATTGGAACAAAAAGCAAAGAATCTAGAGGCCAAGAGCAACAAATCTAGAGGCCAAGAGCAACAAATCTAGAGGCCAAGAGTAACAAATTAGAAGGTGTATTAGAGAGAAGATAGTCAAACATGGGCCCACCTTTAATTTGGATGCATGTGAACGAGTAAGAGAACAAAGACCACTTACTACATTGCCAAAAAATAGTGGAAACCATATACATGTTGAGATTGATAAGCTCAAGGACCTTAAACAAGACAATGGAGCACTCTCACAAGTCTTGTCAAAACAGATGGTGAAGTCTACAATTTTCATTCAAAGTTTATAACAATTAGTGATGCTCTCATTTATGCATGATTGCAAGATGTGAAGAATGCATTGATTGCAATTGAAGCTCAAGGTATTTGTGACAAAGTTGTTTTAAGTAGAGAATCCTATGCAATGATCTATAGACAAATGGATGCAGGTTTTAAGTTCGTGTTGTAAAATAAAAGGGTAACTCCATCGCCGTGCCTTTGTAGTGTCAGAAAAGCGAGGCAACAATTGAATAACAATGTCCTTGAACTCAGTGGTGAGCCTAAACACATAGTTCATTCACATGTATTCAAGCATTGTGCTAAAGAAGTGACCTTTGATCTGAATCCAAACTTACAATTATGTCTTAGATGTGTGTAAATTGCAAGCTACCATTAGGCGAAATGTGGACTCAATTTTGGGCCCTGTAAGAAGTGCCAACTCAGCTTAGAGAGAGAAAATAAAAAAGGTTTAAGACATCCAAATTTGCAATTCAGCTCATTTTTTTACTATTATAATAATTAGTTTAAATATATTAAAATATACATATTCTTTCAATGAGGTTTCATCATGAGGCGGCATTCTTTGTTGGATGCACGTAAAACTTTTCAAAACCAAGATTTCATAGATTTGAGGTAGTTATGCATTTAATAGATTCAAGGGGAAAGCTTTAATCATCATCTCAACCATGGGGGTTTTCCTTATGAAACTTAAAAAAAACGTCCTTATTACTAATCGAGTTAATTCTTGTTTCAATTCTTTAATATGTTTTATGATGACAGAAAATACTAGCTTTGCAAATGAGAACATTAATCCAAAATTGGGGATTCTAATTAATCCACTCAAATTCTCAGTAACAGTAGCAGAAATGGTGCATGTAAAAGAACATATGATACTTACCATCTTCATGTGGACATACAATCTAAGTACCATCCTTTGAAGAAACGAAATAAGAGATTTTTTTAATGTTATGAGCAAAAAGAGCAAAGGAGGAATAATGGAGAGCGTCATTTGTTGGACTTTTTGACTGATGGGTCAATGTATCCCAAGGATCCATTTAAAAATGCACCACCTCCATTTTACAACATTACAAATTTACTACCTTTGCTTCCCTGAGTCATCCGTGATTTTGTCGTTTAGACCCTCAAAAAGTAGCCCAAATATGGCTCATCGTCATTTTCACGCAATTTTTACGATTTTTTGTGGTTTTTGGGCTATTTTTGCCTCGATTTCTAGGTCGAATTTTGAGGCTGTTGGTCAGAGGCCAAAATGGTCAGAGACTGCTGGTCAGAGGCCAAAATGGTCGATTTTGACTTCGGACGACCAGTCCAAAGTCGAAGAGGTCGATGTCAGCTTTTTTATGAGCCTTAGAGTGCCTTCATCGAATATATGGTTTAGGAGATACGAGCCTCAAAACAGGGGTGTTTTCCAGAGTTTATTTTTTTGGCCAACGGACCCCTTTTCACGTCAACGGACTTCACGAGTTTTATAAATTTTGATTATTTTTTTTCACGTGAAACCTTAGGTTTTCACGCCGTGAAAACGTTACCTTTTCATGCCATGAACCGGACTCCACGGAATATTAAATTTGATTTTTTTTTCTCGCGTGAAACCTTAGGTTTTCACACCGTGAAAATGTTACCCTTTCACACTGTGAATCGGACTCCACCGAATATTAAATTCGATTTTTTTTCTCGTGTGAAACCTTAGGTTTTCACGTTGTGAAAATGTTACCTTTTCACGCCATGAACCGGACTCCACGGAATATTAAATTCGGTTTTTTTCATATCTAAACTTTCATGGCCTGGATTTTCACCCCGGACCTTTTCACGGCCTGGCTTTTCACGTCGGACTTTTTCACGCCAGACCTTTTCATGGCCTAAACTTTCACGGTGGCCGAACTTTCATGACCTGGCTTTTCACGCCGGACTTTTTCGCTCGGACCTTTTCATGCCGGACCTTTTCACGTCGGACCTTTTCACACAGACTGAACTTTCATGGCCTGAACTTTTACTGCCTGGTTTTTCATGCCGGACTTTTTCACACCAGACCTTTTCATGCCCTAGCTTTTCACAGTCCACCTTTTTTTTTGTCTAGTGGGAAACACGAATTCGCCTTTTTGGGGGGGAATATCTTTGAATTTAAAATGAAAGGGGTATGGGCATTTTTCCAAAAAAGTAAGTGGGAATCAAAAAAGTCAACCTTTCAATGTCACCCCTTACAGCCTTCATAAATGACCCCCAAAATGGATAATTTTGACAACTCATGAGCATCTACTCATTGAATGCTCATTAGCCTCCTTAATGAGTTATGTAAAAAAGTGATTAAGGATTAATCTAAGATTAATTCTTTCACTAATCTTTCCCTCTTTTACACTAATCAAGGACTCTAATTAACATTAATCCCTAATTAATTCACACAATTGACCACATCATTGGATAGAGCAAGGGAATGCTAATCTTTGTGCATCAACAATGGTGTAAATTAATCTAAAATAAGAGATTAATTAGACTCTTAATTATAGTCTCCTCATTTAAGGCAAAATTAAGCAAAAAGAGTCAAATTTCTCTAATTAATGAAAAAATTGATTAGGTGTTTTGATGCATCTAGATGCTCTCAAAACATCAAAAACCCCAATTTCGACTACTCATATGATCAATTTAGACCCCAATTAACAAATTTTCTAATTTTTTGGCCTCTTGAATAAAATTAATCACCCTTAATGACAAAAACCAGTCCATTAAGAGAAATTAGTCAAATTCAAGGATTTTTTATGGTTTTAAGAAATTTTTTGAAAGATTAAGCTACTCCTAATGCTTGCTAACACTCTAATCCAAACAATTTCAACCAAAAATACACAATTAAACTAAAATTAATGATCTTAGTTCTATGTTTAAACTAAAGAGAGCTAACATTCACTAAGAATTGCATTCTATTGCATTGTTTAATGCAATGGATGCACACTAAGCCTAATACAAACTATGTGCAAGCCCTAAGAACATGAAAAACCACAAAAACAACAGCAAAAATAACAAATTAATCTAAAAATTAAGCAAAAAGCATTCTTTTCAAAAACAAAAAAGAGAGCTATTCTACACCAAATCTCACACAAATCACCATTAAATCCACATATTTTTCATGGGAAACCATTAATCAAGATAATGGGCAATGGATTATGCGTAGATTAGAGGCAAAACGATGGACAAAGCCAAGGGATAGCTCCCTGGTAGTGGCGCCAAAAATGTTATGGCTCACCCTAACACTCCTTGAAACACATCCAAAAAGAGATTACCTGGTGAACCGCAAAAACTGTTGTGAGGATCTTTCCGATGGTCGAGCTCATAACCCTTGAAGTCTCCAAGCTCTACAACTCCTTGAGAGAAGAAATTCCACTGCGTCTCCCCTACGAGCATTGTCAAGCCGCCGCATTGCACTACGGGTCCTTGTCCCTCCTCTCACCTCACTTCACTCACACACTCACTAGCATGCATTAGGGAGAGAGATTAGCAAGAGCAAGACTCAATTGCACAATGGAAGAGTATGTTGTATTATGAGAGAAATTCACGTTTATGCATGGCCATAAGTGTTCACACTCACTTAAACCATGGTCGACTGGGCACTTTAGGCTCATAAGAGGCCTAATGCTATTATAACGACTACTCTCATAATATATCCATGAAGTACGTCACTTAGGACTTCATCCTAACTTGTTACCACACGCTCTTGAAGCGGGAATCCATAAATACTCTGTCACACCATTACAAGCGCCCGTCCAAGTTATAGTTTCGACACTATTGCTTCATATCTTGAATGTATGACCCTTTGGTGTATCTACGTGACTCCTTGATGTAATATAATGGCAGTAGCTCTTGTTAATCCTAGAATTGGATTAACAGAGACCACTATCCATTTTCCTTCATAGAACATGTTCTCAAGTGGGTCACAGGAAAGGAAGCCTATAGCTTTCTTGACGGTTTTTTCGGCTACAACCAAGTGCCGATCGACCCAAAAGATCAACACAAAATGGATTTTACCCACTGAAAGGGGTAGGTATGCATATCGAGTCATGCCATTTGCATTGACCAATGCCCCAAGCACCTTCCAACGCCTAACATGCACAGCCTACAACAAGGAATATCTATGAAAATTCCTTGAAGTCTTCATGGATGACCTTTGTGTTAGCTCTACATGGACAGCACATTTGTGGTTTTTGAGAAAAGCTCTAGAGAGATGGTGGCTCTATAGGATCTCTCTTAACCCTTTTGAAATGTCAATTTTACATGTGATATGGAGTAATCCTAGGACACATTATCTCTAAACATGGTATCTCCACCGATGATAACAAGGTGCAACTCATTCTTGAGGTGCCACCCCCTACCAATCATATTCCATGTCTACATAGATGTCTCTGCCTTCACAATTGGTTATGTACTAGCTCAACCTAGAGAACACAATAGAGATCTACTTATTAGCTTTGCAAGTCAACCAATTAAACAAAGCAAAGCAAAATTATTCCACCACAAAAAAAGGGGCTAGCTATGGTCTATTCGGTTAAAAAGTTTTGTCATTACCTTTTGGCGACTAAATTTATTTTCTTCGTCGTAGACCATCAAGCTCTTCTTTATCTAGTGAGAAAACCCTACATGATAGGTAGAATCACCAAATGGCTTCTAATTTTACTCGAATTTGACTTTACCATGAGCATATGTAAAGGCTCCAAGCATGCATTGGCTGACCATTCATCATACATCCCTAATGGAAAGCCACCACCACTGGTGTTGATGATTACTTGCTAGATGTCCCCTTGTTCCAACTATGCTTGATTCCTGAATGGGGAGAGGAAGTTGCACACTTCCTAGTTTTCCTTCATATCAAGTTTGTTGAATTGCATTAACAGATTTATCTTTGATTTTTTTGCGTGAGTGCCAAATAATTTATTGAGTTCATCCCATGCATCTTTTGCCCATTGTATCCCTGTGATGTGATGAATGATTTCATCATTTAAACTGAGTGCGATGAGTCCTAATGCTTTCTCATTCCTGCTCTTCCACTCATTTTTCCCACTCACCTCTGGGCATTCATCCTTTCCCTCAACTAGCCCCCATAGATTTTTCCACAGAGAATAAAGGGTAGCATGAGAAGATTTAGGATGTGTGGAGATATTCTAGGAAAAGTGAAGAGGTGGAGAGAATCAAGCAAAAGAGGAGGAGTGAATCAAGGAAAAATCTGTGGGGGCTAGTTGAGGGAAGAGATGAATGCCCAGAGGTGAGTGGGGAAAATGAGTGGAAGAGCAGGAATGAGAAAGCATTAGGACTCATCACACTCATATTAAATGATTTTTTTTTAGAATAAACCTGGGTAGCATGAGAAGATTTAGGATGTGTGGAGATATTCTGGGAAAAGTGAAGAGGTGGAGAGAATCAAGCAAAAGAGGTGGAGTGAATCAAGGAGAGATCAGTGGGATTAGATGCTTGGATGTAAACTCTATAAATTGAGGCATTGGCCAAATGAGAATTTACTGGTTTTTTATTATCCATGCCTACATTAAGCTATCAGTTAATTGCTCACTAATCTTATCTTAATCATCGTCTAATCTCTTTGTTAATGATGTTGATTCTTGCATTTGATCCACCATAGCTCATCACATTGCTGCAAATTTAACATGGTATCAGAGCCTAGCTTAGAATCCATCAAATTTATAAGCTCATTATCTTACTAATCACCTAGTTAATTAGGATTAAGAGAATCGATTTTTAATCAATTTTCAACAAGCTCACTGTACCCCCAGCAGCTAGTGGAGGGGCTTGATCTCCCTCCAGGACTAACAATAGGCTTCAAGCTTAGCCCCACCTAGCCAAGCTTCCCATGCACCGGTCCATCAAGTCATATCTTCAAACCGTCATCACGGGACCTGCAGAAATCTGTGAAAACCCCAGCGCCTTTTTCTAAGAGTAAAACTTGCAAAATTGTCTTCACCACTTGGAATTGGAAGCAAAGGCGCTAGCCCAAGGGGTTTTTGGATTCTCTGAGCATGCTGGCAGCCTCAGAATCTAGAAATTCTTCAAGGAAAAGTGGAATCAAGCTCTGCATCAAATCTGCACGTGACTTTGGTAAAACAGAGATTAAGCATTCAATGTTTGGTCAAATCTTGTGTTTCTTGGCTTGATCCTCTACTAGACTAGCTGCTATTGATGTCTTTAAAAGGAGTTAAGCTCATTTGAACTCTAAGGCCCCATATCTGGCCTCCCCGCACACTCTATTTTTTACACACAAAATAGGAGATTATTTTGCTAATCAATGACTAATCAACACTAATCACTATATTTTGGTGCGATTGAGGGTTCAAATTTACCATTGGGTATCTGATACAAATTCCTATAACCTCAGATTACAATTCAGAGATGGTTTGATACTCCAACCATTCAGTACAGATTTGTTACCATTGGTTTTATGTAATTTTTGGTGAATTTATGCTGATAAATCTGTTGTAATCATCACCTAAACACTAGATTGAGTTGTAAAAGGTAGACACTGCTCTTGAATCTTGAAATTGGATCAAGAGGTAAGACCCCCTTCACATCATCATGAGCACGACATAAGAGATAGCCAAATTTAATGGGGAGCAGTTTTATACATCGCAAAACAAAAACCGTGTATTTGCTTATGAGGAAAAATCTATGGGGGACTAGTTGAGGGAAGAGATGAATGCCCAGAGGTGAGTGAGGAAAATGAGTGGAAGAGCAGGAATGAGAAAGCATTAGGACTCATCGCACGCCATTTAAATGATGAAATCATTCATCACATCACAGGGATACAATGGGCAAAAGATGCATGGGATGAACTCAATAAATTATTTGGCACTCAAGCAAAAAAAATCAAAGATAAATCTGTTAATGCAATTTTACAAACTTGATATGAAGGAAAGTGAACCTTTAATCACACACTTGAACAAATACAAAAGCATTAAGCAACAACTCGCAGCCATTGGCAAGAAGGTAGAGGATGATGAGGCACTAGCAGTGCTTCTGAAGAGTGTGGACAAAGGTGAATATGATTTTCTGCACATAAAACAAAGGATTAATTTATTAATTAGTGAGATTAATCAATACTAATCATTATATTTTGGTGCAATTGAGGATTCAAATTAATTGGATATCTGATACAGATCCCTATAACTTTAGATTGCAATTCGGAGATGGTTTGATACTCCAACCATTCCGTACAAATTTGTTACCCTTGGTTTAATATAATTTCTAGTGATTTTATGCTGATAAATCTTTGTAATCATCACCTAAACACCATATTAAGTTGTAAAAGGGTAGACACTCCCCTTGAATCTTGAAATTGGATGCAGGGGTAAGACCCCCTTCACATCATCATGAGTACGACATAAGAGATAGCCAAATTTAATAGGGAGCAGTTTTACACATGGCAGACAAAAACCATGTATCTGCTCATAAGGAAAAATCTGTGGGGCCTAGTTGATTGAGGGAAGAGATGAATGCCCAAAGGTGAGAGGGAAAAATGAGTGGAAGAGCTGGAATGAAAAAGCATTCGGACTTATCACACTCAGTTTAAATGATGAAATCATTCATCACATCACAGGGATACAATGGGCAAAAGATGCATGGGATGAACTCAATAAATTATTTGGCACACAAGCTAAAAATTCAAAGATAAATATATTAATGCAATTCTACAAATTGGATATGAAGGAAAGTGAACCTTTAATCACACACTTGAACAGATATAAAAGCATTAAGCAACAACTGGCAGCTATTGGCACAAAAAGGTGGAAGATGATGAGGCACTAGCAGTGCTTCTAAAGAGTGTGGCCAAAGGTGAATATGAAAACATTGTAGCAACATTAAAGAATGTACCTGAATTGAGGCTACATGAGATAGGAGAAGTTCTACTAGAGCAAGAGACTAGAGGCAAAGAGAAGAAATGGCTGGATTCAACAGCAGGAGAAGAAAAAGCATTCTTCACCCGAGGAGGATTCTCTCGAGGATGAGGATGAGGAAGAGGCAGAGTAGGAGGAAGGACCTTCACTTGCCACAACTATGGAAAGCCAGGACACATGGCAAGAGACTGCTACGGCAAACCCAGTGGTGGAGAAGGAACGACATCAGCAAACTTCATGGAGGCTCCCAATAAGGAAGTGGAGTCAGATCATCTTTTCTGAGAGAGAGAGAGAGAGTGAAACCCCACAAGCCAATGTAACCTGCCCCAACAGAGTAAAACCACCTATGAGCCACCGATGATGTAGGCCATGTGGTAGATGTATGTGTGAGCACTTTAGTCAAGGTCGCAGGCACTTGTAGTAGCCTTGGACACATAGAGAGAGAGAGTGTCAAGGACTATGAGTTTAGGGACTTGAGACACTGATCGCAGACTATCAAGTAAGAGGGAAAGTGTGCTAGGAGTATTCACTTGAGGGGAGGTGTTGAAATATACAAGTGAATAGGGTGTGTGTGGAAAGAAGCCCTTGGGAGGAAGAGGCTGTAAAAGAGAATCTGTAAATGTAAGAGAAGCTGTGAAAAGGTGAGAAGTATCTACTGGGAGAGAATAAAGGGTAGCATAAGGAGAGTTAGGAGGTGTGGAGATATTTTGGGAAAGGTGGAGAGAATCAAGCAAAAGAGGTGGAGTGAATCAATATTTCAACAGTTATAACACCACATCAGAGCTCACTATGATCTTCCTTGCTTATGGTTGAATAGTTGGTTACACTTTGAGTCCATAGTGTATTGTAGGAAGCTACACTTTATGCCTTTGGAATCCCACTTGATGAGTCTGGAACATGTATCACATCCAAATGTTTTGAAATATGACAATGAAGGCTTCTTATCAGAAAATGCACATGTTGAGTAGTCATCGTTTTTACCACCTTGGTTTGTAACTTATGTTCTAAATATATACACCTCAGTGTTACCTACCTCAATGTTACCTACCTTAGCTTAAAGGGTATCGGCATTCCTTTCCCCTTTAACATACCCCTAGCCATCTCAAGAATGGTGTAGTTCTTTTGTTCCACCACTCAATTTTGTTGAGGAGTATAATCAATAAACTATGTGTTTTGATCCCATTGGTTCTTGGACTAGACATTGAATTCACATGTTGATGTAAACTCTCCACCCCAGTCCTTTGAAACTTCTTAAGCTTCTTTCCCACTTAAACTTTCCAAATACATCTGCCTTATCCACGATAGTCATTGAGTAAAATAAGATAGGAAAAACCACCCATTATGTGGTAGGTACCGAGGAATGTTTTGTCTTTGGATAGATCTCTTTGATCACTACAAAGAGCTCTAATTACAATGAGGCCAAAAGTGGAGATGGTGTCTTTATCTCGGCTTGTTATTGGCTTAAAATGTTTTATAATTGAAACTCCAAATTGTAGCTCTTGGTTTCAACACAAGCCCTTCTTTTCAATTTGAGTTGTCTTTACAGAAATTTTTCTCCTTGGCATTGAATTGAACAATGAAATGATTTACAAGCAAGCAAATCAGTACTATTAAGAATGGGCTTTAGTGTAATTCCAAGGTTGAGAATCAAACAAACCATTTGAAATTCTACCTTGCTATGTCATGGATGTCGACGTGCTGTGTAAGTAAAAGTTTGTCTAGGCAACCTCTTGCTTTTGCACCCTCTCTTGGGGTGTCAAAACTAACATGTATACAAAAAAGAAAACCTACTTATCGAGGGGGTTGATGTGGAAGAACTAGTGTGCATACCAAAAATGCATAGTTTTCAAGTGCTTATGTGGTGTCCCCTCTTGTCCATGGTGGGTGGGAATGGCCACTCGTTGCCCCCTTTCCAAAACGGGTCTCGTGAGGACTGCAAAGGGGTAAGATCAGGGCTCAAAATAAAGGGCATTATTGTGTATTTGTATCGGGTAGAATTAAGAAAAATTGACTGAGATTTTAAATAGCCCTTATTTTAAGGAATGATTTTCGTATATTTTAGTTATAAAAAAACCAGGATATTGTAGAGATTTTGGAAACAAAAACTGGATAGATTTAAGAGTTGTCCTTATTTTGATTGGTTGAAAAATATGTTTTTTTGAGCATGATGTCCTTTACTTTTGCATGTGAGGGGGGTGGCCTTTCTATTGAAGACATGTGGAGTGGGAGCTCATGGAATTTTATTATTTCAAAGGAGTAGAAAGTTAGCTCGTGCCCCCTACTCTCAAAGTCTTGGAATAGAAAGTTTGACGCCATAGAGGAGTTGGCAAAAAACCTCTTGTATAAAGCGATTTTTGTGATTTTGGAAACTTTGACTGGAAACTTTGACTAAGGGCTTTGACAAATAAAAATGTGGACCTTTTCTTCCTCGTTGAGTCAAAAAGTTTTCCAGCATTGTGTGATGTGGAGTAGTAAAATTAATAATATATTATTTGCTTAGAAAAGCAAAGAAATCCCAAGCCTCCTGTCCTGTCTCACTGCTCGAAAAAAACCCGAGTTTAGTGTAGTTTGCACCTGTATATTTTGAAAAATACTTTTAAATATAAAACTGGAAGGTAAAAGAACAAAAACCTTTAAATTTAAAGATTTTCTTTTTATAAATAATTTCTCAATTTGAAGATAAAGGTTTCCACTTTTTGTAAAAGTACTTTTTTCGAACACTGCCTGGTCACATGTGTCACGTGTGTACAGTTTGTAGCGCTCGCTCCGCAGAAGTGTAGCCAGCATGCCATCGCTGCTAACAGTTGTGGTGGATAACTACAAAAAGGCATCACCTACACGCTCGTTAAAACCCTCCAGGCTCCCCCTCACAGACACAGACACAGACACAGACACAGCTTTGCCAGCCCCTCTCTCTCTCTCTCTCACAAGCTTTAGGCCTAGCTATGTTGCAGAAGCAGCTTGGTCCACCCACCACCACCCTCCTCTTGCTGCTTTTCCTCTTAGGAGCCCACATCCAAATGGTAACCATGAACAAAGAAGCTGCAGCAGGTACACACTATGAATCCATAGACGGCCTGGCCGACACTCCTGTGTCCGGACCTAATCCTGGTGGGAACTCGGCCGAAGGAAAATCCCATAATCTTGGTGATATGTTGCTGCACAAACCAGTGTCAGGGCCTGGCTTACCACAACTAACAGGCATAAATTTTTGTGAAGAAGGGGCAGATGGCGAAGGGGAATTAATCAAAATAAGGGTTACCGTGGTAATTATGAAGGTATAACGAAACGAGGATGGATTGGTAGGAAAACCCATCAATATGATCAGTAACAACAACAACAACAACAAGAAGCTGAAATCAGATGGGCTCAAATCGATCATTAACCACCTTCACAACCAGCTCAGAATGCATGGGCATAGCACCTAGCAAAAGATTAAATCCATTAATTTAATTTGATTATGATACAAAATGCCACTACATTATTACCTTAGCTGTTGAGATCCCAACTTATAAGCAGCCTAGTGTAGGCCACATCGTTACAAGGTCAACATTTTCTGATAGAGATAGTTAGATGCATACATAAACTAAGAAATGAAGATGAAATTTTGCTCAAATCAAACCCCATACATAAACCAAGAAATGAAGATGAAATTTTGCTCCTGTCAAACCCCTATTCCCAAACAAAATTGCATAAGTGCAATGTCTATTATTTCAAACTTTGAACTCATTTCAACAAACTTTGAACTCACAATCTCTCTCATCTATTGGATCTTCTCCTCATGGTTCCCCATCAAAATCAGGTCATCTACATCATAGGACTATAATCGTGTACTTGCCTATTCAAATAAATTATCGAAATTTGCATGAAGGCCACATCGTTCCAAGGTTTACAAGGTCAACATTTTCTCAAATAGCTATGTCAACTATCTTCATCGAGATAGTTACATTAGATGTATACATAAACTAAGAAATGAAGATGAAATTTTGCTCTCCTGTCAAACCTCTATTCCCAAACAACCCAAGGTCTATTATTTCAAACTCTGAACTCAACATCTCTTTCATCTATTGGATCTTCTCTTCATGGTTCCCCATCAAAAGGAGGTCATCTACATAAAAGGACTATAATCATGTACTTGCCCTCCTACTCAAATAAATTATTTAAATTTGCATGAAGGGCTCTTAGAAAGACCAATACTCACAAAATATGTATCAATCTCCTCGTACCAAGATTGAGGGGCCTATTTCAGTCTGTATACCTTGCCTTTCGAACAATCTTTTAACACAAAGTTTAAGCTATGTGTATTACATCCACTAGAATATATATTAGGGTCACGACCCTTTATAATCCTTCCTGCAACTCTATAATTCTTAGCATTACCCATAACAACTTGAACCACATTATTAGCACCTATATTCTCGATAACTGTAGAGATGACATTAGCAATGTATTCTCCTGTCTTGATCATCCCAGTGCTATCAACAACCTTAATAAAACTTTCTCCTCACAAAGACACAACCATTACAGGGCATAGTTGGACCATCCATTGCTCACTATAGTACTATAGTACAACCTAACAATGATAAATTGTTTAATATAACCCTTTCAACATGTTCTTTTACAGCTAAGTAGCATTTCTCTAGTAAAGAAATTCTCATGGTATGATACGAAGGAGGGGAGAACCCTGGTCCAAGTTCACCTATTCTTTTCTAGGCCTTCTTCCAATGCTCACTATCAACCATAAGAATAGCATTTCTAATGAAGAAAATTGCTTTTGCTAAAGCCATTTGTGCATCTTCAAGCATGGTTCCTCGAAAGCTCTCATGCAAGGATGTCTAACGCATATTACCATTTCCATCCCTAGTTTTGCATTTTGACGATGCATTGCCATGCTCCACATGCACCGATCGTTTGCTACTTTTGTGGTTTGGAGTGTTTCTTGATGTTTCAATTTCTCTTAGTATCTAGGTTGTTTGAGTCTCTCCTGCCACTGTATCTTCAACCTCCAATTGCATCCCACACAACATTTTGGCATCTCTCTTTTGAGATTCTTCTAGTAACCGTTTAGCTCTACGACATTGGCACTAGGATGTGTACATTTGCGAAATGACTTCTTTGCATTGACAAGGAAATGATCCCTAATCTGAGGCGCCCACCTAATTTAACAACGTGACAACAAATTGCACTCCCATTCAGTAAATCGCCCACATAATTTTTTTGCAATAGACTAGGCTTTTTTTCTTTATCTAGTTTTTGTGGTTGCTTGTTAGACCTTTATGAAATAAGTTCAATGTCTTCAACCTCTTTCAATCTAGTTTGATTTCTCATTTCTTAATATCTCATCGATTCAAGAAAAGAAGAATTTCAAAGACCAATACATGCAACTCAAAGAGAAGATATGCAAACAAAATTAAAATCCTTTAAGAAAAACATATCACAATAAGAAATATTTTTAAAATTTAACTTTTGTGACACATGTCAAAGTCTATACACATACAAAACCATTGATTATTTAAACAATTTCACAGGTGGGTCTCCCCAGCTCCCACTCTCAATAGTAATAAAGCCATTGGCACCCTATTTGCTTAAGTACTAGAGACAAGGCCTAAGCACATGCACAGAGGGGGGTACTATTAATGTATAACATGAGCAACCCACGTACTACGCCGTATGGGATCTCCCTAGTACTCACGATCAATAATACTAAAGCCATTGGCACCCTTCGATATTTTTGTGTGGGCTTCAAGGCTAACACAAATGTATCCTTTGCTTTAGTACTAAAGCCAAAGTAAAAGTACATGCCTAGGGTAGTACTATTAATATTTGACATGAGACACCCCGGTACTACCACCATCCCACTATTTCAGACACATTACACAAACTTAGCATACAATCTTAGTTCACCATTTAACCATATGCAAGCACACACACATATTAGAACAGGATTAATTTTGCACATAGCCCAATTTCACATATACAAGACTAATTTCATATCATAACAGGACTACACTTTGCCCAAATTACGACAAAATAGCCCATATGCAAGTCAACATTCAACTAAAATACATTGAAATAAGGAAGCAAAATAAACTCGTTTTTTACCAAAATGCACTATATAAAAAATCTATATCAAGGACTAAACTTTTCCCAAGATAGAACAAATAGCCCAATGAGTGCACATGCTACTAATTCATACACCCAATGCCCCACATCAAGGACCAATGCAACCCAAAATAGGACTAATGGCCCATGAAGAAAGACACACCTATCCTAAACCCTTAAAACATATAGCTGAAAGTGTGATATGTAGGTCAAGGATTACCTTTTAATCAGTTAACCTAGTCAATGCACACACTGTCCTCAGCCACTATGCCTGTTGGATATTCAAATCAAGAACCAATTCATATCAATGACGCCAAGTAAGAGCCAGTTTGTGTAGGAGATAGAACCGCAACAATCACTTGAAATGACCTCTCTTTCACTTGATTTGTGTGCAAAAACAACATGCATCCCTGTATGATATTAGTAATCTGCATGGTTGAGGTGGTTCTATCTTCACTAATTACCAAAGCCACATTGTTAATTGCATCCTTAGGACTAATTAAGGGAAGGACTACCCCTCTCCTCCTTTGCCTGCATGATGCTATCTCAGGTTCAAATTCAAAATTCATTCTAGCTTCCTCTTCCCCTCCTTCTTTCCTAGGCATGCAATAATTGAATCGATTGCTCAAACTAGTTCTGCTTTCTCTTATATATGGTGACATTAAGAAAACCACTAGAATGTGTAATCTTTTTGTGTGTGTGTGTGTGTGTGCGTGCGTGTGTAGCAAAAGTGTTGAAACTCTTCCCCTTTCCTCTCTTTAAATAACCTTTTTTTTGCTTTCTTCCCCCAATATGAATATTGGCCACCACCACCATAGCTTACATCTTAAATAACTAATTGCATTGACATCTTCAAGTGTGAAAGTGATTTCAAACTTGGCCACCACCATAGCCTACATCTTAACTAGTTGCATTGACATCTTCAAGTTTGAAAGTGATTTCAAAAGCTTCTTTATGCTAGTTATTGCTATAAAATGAAGCATTTTCTACATAGAAACTCATGTTTTTTTCACATATGATATTTAAAAAAAAATCATTTGAAGTTTAAAAACAACAAAGTATGTGCATCACACCTGTCGTGCACAGATGACCACAATCTATCATCCGATAAGGATCGAGGGCATTGATTCATGTATGAAAGATGCCATGCATGAAGTTGTTTACTAAAGCCATCCTACAATAATGGGATATGGAGAAAGTAAAACTTATTTTTGTAAAACTTTACAATTGCTTACATTTGTATTTTTTCTTAGATGGCCCAAAATCCCATTCAAAATTCAATATGCTATGTTTTTCTTTTTCTTTCCTCAAAAAAATCATGTAAGGGATAGATGGTCTTTGTTTGTGCATTGTGAAAATTAGAATGACAAGATTTGGGTGTCATAATGCATAGGTAGAAAGTTTTTTAGCATTTAACTATAGATTAGCAAGAAAATTCAAACCAAGGAAGAAGTCATTCATTACTAGGGATCTTTCTAATACTTGAGTGAGGAAGTAGCCATTCATTACCTTAAGAAAACACAAACTATCATTAATAAGAAAAAGGGACTTTTCAGGTGGACAAAAGAGTTCTCAGCAAACTGGACTGACAAAATTGTAGGCTCCCTTGGTCACAGATCGAAGCCAGCAAAGCTCCTTCTAAGGGCAATGCTCCACAAAGAAATGTAGATCAGAAGGGAAAATAGTCCAACCTCGGATTTGCCTTACAAAAGGACTCAGCTATGAAGGATGTGCAAGCTAACGCAGCCTCTAGTTCAACTGGTAACCCGTCCACCTTGGAAAACCCTTCCGGTAGTGACTCCCAGATAGGGAAGGGTAAGAACGATGGATTTATTCCACCCCCTAAACGAAAGACCTTCAAACAGAAGAAGAACAACTCATCCAATCCCAAAGCTAACTTCTATTCCCTTTTGGACCTGATCTTTCAGACTCAGATGAGGAATTTATAGATTCAACTCCAGTTAATCAGCTCAATCTGGACTGTTTGGCCTCTGAGCTGGCTAAACTGGAAGATACCCAAAGTCAAGAAGAGGATGACTCCATGCAAGAGAAAACGAAGGAGCAGCGAACAAAGACAAACCTCTACCTCAGACAATGCCATGGACATATCCATAGATCTCAAAAGAAACCATGTTCAAATGGAGGGTTCCCCCAAAGATGCAAATAAGAATAGAAGACAGAGGAAACAAAACCAAACCCCCCCTCCATGAAGATATTGTCTTTGAATGTCAAAGGTCTTATAGACCCTAATAAAGGGAAAAAAGTTAAGGCATGGTTGAAACAACATGGTAATGTCGATGCTGTAGTGTTAACGGAGATTAAAGTCAGTGGAGATAATCTCATCCAAAGACTGAACGCAATAGATAAAAATCTCATATGGATTTATACCGCTCACCCTCACAAGGCTCTAGAGGGGTAGCTTGTGGGTTGCACCCTAGATGGGAGAATCAGATTAGAGATATCCAAGTCGACCTTTTTGACCAGTGGGTGGCGTTTGAACTTGAGGATTTTGTTCTGATAGGCATGTATGCAAACTGCCCCCCGCAGACTCAAAGAGCTCGTATCTAGAATTCAGTCATGCAGGAGTATGATGAACCTATCATTCTAATAGGAGATCTGAATATGGTAGAACTAGAGGAAGATAGATTCAATAAATTGGGGAAGCTTATCTCAGGAGCGGAAAAACTTGCTTGGAGCAAATGCAAGGAACAGCTTAACCTAGTTGACATAGGACTACCACGATAATTTACTTGGCAAAGCTATGAACAGGTGATCTATTAAGGAAGGCTAGAATTGATAGATGCTATGTCAGTCAGGAAATGTTTGTTACTGTGGAATGCAAAGCCATTTTTGACACTTGCCTGTCAGATCACTATCCCATTCTAGCATCTCTGGAGAAAGTTGATGAGAAAAAGTGCTGCACAAGTGGTTCCATACGGACCCTTCCCTCTTTAAACTCCCCATGGTACAAGCAGAAGTGAAGAGAATATGGGATCATTTCTTTAGCTTAGGATTGACCCCCGCTAAGGCATGGTCTCTGGCAGTGAAGTCCATGCAATCCTTGCTCATTTGTGCCAGGAAAGGAGTCAAAAAGATAAGAGAGAAGAAGAAAAAAGAGTGTCTGGAAGAGATTGAAAAACTTGAGAACAGGGTCAACCTTGGTGATGTCTCTGCTCAGACTGCCTTGAGGGACACTAAAGCCCACCTCCATAAAATAGAAGACAAAGAACTAGAGGACAGTGCCTTGTTTTTCAGAGAGTGGTGGGCTGGTAAAGCCGACAGACCATCCAAAGAAATGTTTCAAATGCTAAAAGTGAAACATGCAGCAGAGACCATCCCCCTTTTGAAAGACAGTTCAGGCATCCAATTGCGTTCCAATGAGGAGAATAAAGCTTGGATAGCCCAACGCTTCCAAAGTCTCTTTTTGGAATCTACGACAAATCAAGCGGAGCAAACTACCTCAACTAAGCTCATAGAGCAGTGTAGAATTAAAACAGTGCCAGAACAACAAGCTCAGTGGCTTGACAAACCAATCACAAAAGAAGAGATATCCAGAGCTATTAACATGCTCTCAAGCTTTTAGGCCTGGCTATGTTGCATAAGCAGCTTGGTCTACCCCCCACCCTCCTCTTGCTGCTTTTGCTTTTCCCTGTAGCCCTATCTGCAAGAGTTCGGCCCTTCCAACACCATCACCGACATAGCTGGCGCCGTGGCCACCATTACACACCCTCATCCCCAGCTACAAATGAACAGTCCCATCACAGACGACAAGCCCTTCCCCACATCCAAATGGTAATCATGAACGAAGAAGCTCCAGCAGGTACACACTATGAATCCATCGACGGCCTGGCCAACATCCTGGACACTCCTGTGTCCGGACCTAACCCTGGTGGGAACTCGGCTAGCCTCTCCGAAGGAAAATCCCATAATCTTGGTCATATGTTGCCGCACAAACCTGTGTCAGGGCCTTATAACCAAGTGTTTTCAGCTCCATCAGCCCCTACTGCAGCTGCAGGCAGTTCTCAACAAATTCTAGCAGCTTCTTCAGGACCCAATCCGGGGGGCAACTCAAAAGCAGTAAAACGCTCACTAATCGATGCAAAATCAGCACAAATCTCTCTAAATTCTGCTCAATTAGTGGGTGGATCGTTGGAATTAAACAGCTTGGCTGCAAAAGAGAGCATCTTTAGCATGCTGCCAAGGACTCCTGTGCCACCGTCAGATCCAAGCCCGACCCACAACACCGTCATAACAGGCAGAAATTTGTTTGAAGAAGAGGGGCAGATGGCGAAGGGGAATTAATCAAAATGAGGTTTAGCGATGGTCAAGAAGAAGCATTGCTTAATTATGAAGGTGTAATCAAACGATGATGGATTGGTGGGAAAACACATCAATATAGAGTGTGATCAGTAACAACAACAAGAAGAAGGGCCCAAATCGATCATGAACCACCTGCTCCGAATGCATGGGCATAGCACCCAGCAAAAGAAACCCAGTAATTTATTTTGATTATGATACAAAATGCCCATCTTCTACCTTAGCTGTTGAGATCCCAAGCCTAGTGTAGGGCCACATCGATCCAAGGATTACAAGGTTATAGTGATTATTAATCTTCTCATATCTTGTCACTCACATTTTACTTAAGCTGCGTTAAGCATTTGAATTTTGCAAGAGCATGCTTTTGAATATTCATGGCCATCCACGACTGACCATTCAAGTCAATTTTTGACCGGCTAACTCCCTTTTTCTTTTCAATAATGGCATTTTTATTATTGAAGAAAATCGAGACAAGTTACAAAAGTCGGCGGGGGCTGACATCAAATAGCGGTCAAGGCCATTTTTAGGCCGAGACTTCTCTCACTATCCTAGGCAATCAGCAAAGAGCAATGACCCTCTGGGTCTCTATCCTAGGCTCTAGAGGTATTGGAGCTTCAGCACATAGCTTAGATCCACGTTTACAAGATATTCTCTCTTCTCTTGAAGCTGAAGAATCTTGACCTTATCTATGACATTCTTTGGAGTGCTTCCAATAGGACCTACCAGTTTTGAAATTCTGGCCTCAATGTCAGTGATCTTCCTCAAGTAGAACCTCTCCCCTGCAATGATAAGGAGACTTTTGAGGGAGCAGGTATTCCGGGTATCACCGTTGTGTAGGGCAGCTAGTCTTTCAATCCAGAAGAACCAGAGGATTTCTGTTCTTAATACTGTCCATAGTTCAGTAGAGCAGCCTATGGGTTCCCCAATGAGCAGATGCTTCCAGGATAAGCAAGTTTTCCCCCAACTGGCCACATACTCATTGAGTTTCTTTACCATTGGTTCTATGTTAGGGCACAGTAGAAAAATGTGGACGTCATCTTCTTCCTTGAGGCATCTGGCACATGATCCATTTCCCTTGCCAAAGACTAGAGCTTTTTTCTGTGTCCAAATAGCCCTGTACATGATAAGTGTGCGCTTTTGCCGCACAGGTCGTATAGCTGGGGACTTGCCAGACACCGTATGCGAGCCACGAATGGCTACAAGCATACAACCAGGGAAGGAAGCTCAAACAGAATGCCAAAGGGTGTGTCACTCACCGCTCAACCGCCGCCTTGAAGGATTCCCGCGTCGCAGCCGTGAAGGAGGAGCCGCCGTCGCCGCTCTATCGCCTCGTCGCCGCCGCCGTGCCGCTACACAGTGCGCTCGATCGCTCTCTCACTCACTCTCTCTCTCTCTCTCTCTCTCTCTCACACGCAGGAGAAGGAAATCAAGGAGATAAGGCAAGAGCACTCTTGTATTCACAACACATGAGAATGAGGATTTTAGGGTTACATTTGACTCTTATAGGTGAGTTGGCCGTTCACACTTGGATGCCCATACATGGCCGGCCGATCCTAACCCTTATCCTACTAATATTCAAGGTGCGCCTCTCATCGACGATCACCCAATCCCTTCATCCTTAACATATGGTGCCGACAAGCCTGGCCCATGACTCAGAATATTTAAATAAATGACGTAAAACATAGTACGTCTGAATGTCCGTCTCATAGGTTAACATGCCCCCCTTCCTGATGTAGATTCCGTCCTCGGAAGCTATGGTATGGTAAGCTCGAGAGGGTTGTTGTTGACCGTCTGTAAAATAGGAAAGTAGAGTGAAAGTATGCTGGAATTCAAAAGATATAAAGTGTATAAATTCAAGCATGTTAGACCACAATGGATGTTGCTATGAGAACTTAGTTTAAGGGTCACATGAATGAGCTAGTGTAGCAAATTAACAGGAGTTTAAAATTATTGAAAGTAAATCAGAGTAAACAAGGTGTCAAAGGTTAATCAAGGTTTATAACTGGCCTAAGTCAAGGAAAATAACCAAGCTTAATAAATAAACAGATGACCACACTGTGTCTACTCTAAGAACAAGTTAATACCACAAGCCTAGGGACACAAGAAACGTCAGAGTTACAGGAGCTTTTTGTCTTCTTTTTTTTTTTAATGCACGTGACAATTTTTACACACAATGGTGACCTTCCTAAGGCAAAACTAACATCGATCCTGGTACCATGTTCAACACAAGGCATTATCCAGGAATCTATTAGCTCACTTTAGGCAAGGCTACCCCCTACCAACCAAGGCATTGGTCTGGAGTAGAATACTCCTCGCCTACCAAGTACCAATAAGGCGATAGGCCAACATTAAAGCACATCATAGACTTGTATTGCCATTTATTGTAGGCTTTTTTTTTAAATAATCTATTTCTTGTGATCTTCGCTCCTGAACTATAATTTGTCTTGCATCCTTTCGACAAAGGGGTAATAGCTATGCCCTAGAGGTCAACACACACATGGCCAGGTGTCAAACATTAAGATGGTTTAACCCTAGACCTAAGACAATCGTATTCCAAGGTTAACTAAAGACGTCATGCTGCCTAGGAATATTTCCAATAAAGTTAAGCTCATTAATGATTTACACTAGCATGCAAGCAACTTCAAAAACTAAGTAGTACATTGACAATTTTCATGTGGTCATGCATTATAGTTTATGCAATTGATTGAACAGTAAAAACGAAAGAGAGTGGGTATGGAAGAATTACACCTGTAATTGGAGATCTCCTTGATTTGACGAGACAGCTTGCAATTTGATGTAGATATATTTTGATGAACGTTGCAGCAGTCTCAGGACTTAAAAGCGAACCCACCTCAAACTTTTCAACCTGTACAATCAACTAACAAGCACTATACCTCGAGAGGCACATCAGTGTGAAAATTTCAAGACTTGTTTAAGGAATCTAAACTAGAAAAAACTTGAAAACGCTAACCTACCTACCAGTCACCACACTACTACTGAGGATACGGTAAGAGGATGTTGTAGAGTCCTGGCTCTAGCCCTAAGGCTAAGCCTCTATCTGCATCATCCAAACAAATAAAGTCAACCTCAGTAGTGCCATGAGTTTCATCCGTCCATTCATCATTGTCAGATATTTCCTTTTCATTTTCCCATCCACATAAACTCATCAAAAATGTAACCATGCGAGGATAGTCATCTTGTGGAAAAGGAAAGCATTGGGCTATCGGGGATATGTCCTCTACTACGGAGTAGGGGTCAGTCTCATGGTCAATAGGCGAATTAGCCATTCTAATTCCTCAATATTTTCCTCTCTGGCTAGTACATCTATATGATCCCATTCAGTTTCAATTACAGGATAGCACATGTGGAATATCTGAGAAAGGTACAGATGATACCTCTCACCAAAGGTAGGAGTGGATGAAGTGTATGATGATTGGGCATCTGCCATATCTGTAAACACAGATATAGCATCAGTAGGTTTATGTGACAGGACAATCTAGTTCTTGATTGTATACGGATATTTCTCTTGGTTTTGTGCTTAGCTCTTTTTACTATTTTTTGTTTTCTTTTCTTTGTTTTTTTTTTAAAAAAAATGTATGAAGCTATATATATACATCCCCTTGAATTTGGCAATTACATGGTCAGGGGAGAAGGTTATAAGGAGGAAGCATTAGAATGTCGAGCGTGAGTACATGCTCCCTCTTTCCTTGGGTAGATCATATTATTTGCAATGATGTTGCAGCCTCTTGGAACCAATTTGTCCAGCGGGTCATAGGTTGTGATGTGGGCAGATAGCTTTTTATGACCCTTGTGGCCACATCCAATTGCAGAGATGGTAGTGTACGCTCCCATTGACGAATGGAGGAAATGGTTTCCAATGATACTATTACAAGGGGAGACGTAGACTGATCGGTATTTTGTTGGGTGTTGGCAAGAGTAGGTGTAGAGCATGTAGAAACTTCTATATCAGCGTGTGCCTGGCATGAGGAGCTAGAAGCTTCATGTGGCTCCCCCCTTCCTGAGCTAGGTGGTAATGATCGATATTGTTTGGGAATCCAAACTAACTCTGGAAGAAGTGGTGTGGAGCACTCTGTTACCTTTCCCTTACCACGATCTTGAATTATCGTTGGGGTGGCAACAATTGGTTTGCAAGGTTTTACAGGTGATGTAGAGGGATTCATCAGCTTATGTTTAGGGACCCAAATCTGGTCATTTCCCTCGTAGTACCCTTGGGCTACTAATAATTCTTAGGGATCCATCGCGATGTTACATTGCCCTTTCTCGGGTGGGTAGCTGCTTTCCTTTTACGAGGCTTCTTGGTGGCTGAACGAGATTGAGCAGGGGAAGTAGCTATTAACGAAGCCTTTGGGACCCATTTGTATGTGTTTTTTGGCATAGTAAGCGGAGCTTTAGAGACCACCTTGCCTGTTTCCACTCTTGGCGTTGAAGCGTTAGAGGGGTGGCCAAAAATCGAAGATGGTTTTGCCACTGGACTTTGTGATTTTTCATTATCTAATATTTGAGTGGATGACTTAGGTGCGGGATTTTGAGCAGTCAAACCTAGTGTTGGTTCTTGCGTTGTGACTTGTCTGGTTGCCCAATCGATATTGCACTTGGTGGCCATCATCCATTTGCGCCCTAAGATTACAGTCCCTTCCATGGTATTAGCAGGCATAACCAAAAAGCTTTGAATTATGGTTCCCTTGTCATAGGCAACCGGAGTGTGCAGAATTCCTGAGACAGGGGTTTTCTTCTTGTTGATTCCTTGAACTTGGATAGAACTCTTGGATAGAGGTGGTTTTCCCAGTTGACACCACACCCAATAATGCATTATACAGCACCTCCCCGTAAAGGACTCTGTAACTCAATTGGGTATCTTAGAGGTGGGTCAGATTCCAGTGCATCCTCTTCTGCTTCCTCGAAAAATACTTGCGTAATTCCCAAGTTGACTTCTCGTTGTCTCCTAGCACGCTGTTGACGTTCTTTGGCTTCGACTCTCGCTTGTATCTTTTTAAGCTCAGCTTGTTCTTTAGCTGCCTTCTTTTGATGGATTGCATGTAACTCCTCCTGGCTCAGGGGGTCATAGTATCGTTTGAATTTACTCCCATTAAGGAATCCAATGGTTTCAACTCCGTCTCGAGAGTCTCCACTCTGATGGTACCTTGCGGGGTAATTTCACATACTCTATATGGTCCCTTACCAGCATATTTGAGCTTCTTCTTTTCGTTTCGCACTCCTTACATCAGGACTTTATCCCCAACCTTGATGTCCTTGTCCTTTAGATGGCGATCAAATCATTTTTTCCTTCTATCCTTCTCCACAAGGGCATTGTATACAGCCAATTGTCTTTCTTCGTTTAGCCGCTCAAGGATATATAGACGCTCTACTAAGGGATTACCATCCCAACCCTCTTGAGTAGCAACACGAAGACTAGGAATGACAAATTCCCACGGCATGACTGCTTCTTGGCCATATACCATTTTGAATGGTGTGCAATTAATAGCCACTTTGTACGCAGTACGATAGGCCCATAAAGCTGTCGTAAGCTTTAGATCCCAATCCGTGCGATGAGCTTCAACTGTCTTTGTCAAAATAGAGATTAAAGTCTTGTTGGTACTCTCGGCTTGGCCATTCGCTTGCGGATAGTAAGGAGTAGATTTATGATGGGATATCATGAAATTTGTGTGAGCTCCTTAATCACTTCATTTATAAAATGCGTACCATTGTCGCTCACAAGTTCAAAAGGACAACCGAATCGTGTGATTATATTTTCAAAGAGGAACTTGGCTGTTGTCCTCGCATCTGCCTTACGTGTCGCTTTCGCTTCAGCCCATTTGGTCATATAGTCAGTGGCCACAATAATATAGCGAGATTGTGTGTTTCGGGCCGCTGGACTAATTGGACCTACAAAGTCTAAACCCCACTTTTCAAATGGTTGGTTTACTTTGATCGGATGTAGGGGCATCTGATCTTTCCTCTGGGGTTTCTTATATCGTTGGCATTCATCGCAACCCTTCACAAAGAGTGATGCGTCTTGGAACATAGTGGGCCACCAATACCCTGATTGTAAGATCTTTCGCGCAGTTAAGTCTCCTGAGAAGTGACCACCGGCTACACCCATATGTGCCTCTTGCAAAATGTATAGATACTCATCCTCTCGGGCACAACGCCTAAGAACGTCATCTTTTCCTCTTTTATAAAGAGTCCCGGCTATCAGGCAATAGGGTTCGCATTCTTTGATCAGCTTTCGAGCTAGATCTTTACGAAGCTCCTTGGGTGGAAAGCCATTAACCAAAAAGTTAACAATCTTCTCACTCCATTCAGGCATTGTCTCAACCATGAACAGGAAAGTGTCCAGTAAGTCATCATCAACCCCCGTAGGAGCCTCACCATTAGGTATGCGAGACAAATGATCAGCCATAACATGTTTTTTGCCAGGTCTCACAACAACAGTGAAATCAAATTCAAGAAGAATCAATAGCTATCGTGTGATTCTTCCTGTGGAGCATGGTTTGTTTACCAGATACAACAATGCTTGATGATCTACATAGAAAACAAACTTGGTGGCAAGGAGGTAATAACGAAATTTCCTTACTGCATATATCATTGCCAACCCTTCTTGCTCCGTAGTGGTGTAGTTCATCTCAGCATCGTTCAACTGGCGACTGGCAAAGCTAATGGGGTAGTCTAGCTTGTGTTCTCTAGGTTGAGTTAAAACACACCCAATAGCAAAGTTTGATGCATCAATATGCACATGGAAGAGTAAATCCCAGTTAGGCATTCTCAAGATTGGAGCACTCGCCAAGGCCTTCTTTAATAGCTCATAGGCACGGTCACATTCTTCGGTCCAAATAAACTCGATTAGAAGCTTATACAATGGTCAAGCTATCTCGGCGAAGAAGAGAATAAACCTTCGATAATAACCAACGTGGCCGAATAAAGCGTTGGACTCCCTTGTAGTTGGTGGGTGGGGGTAATTCCAGAATGACCTTGATTTTACTCTCGTCAGTGGAAATCCCATTTTTGGACACTATATGCCCTAAGATAACTCCGTGTTTAACCCAGAAATTGGCATTTGAAAGGATTCAAGGAGATGCGATATAATCTACACCTTTCAAATATTTTTCGTAAACACATCAAGTGCTCATCCCAAGAGGAATGAACACAAAGATCGTCTAAGAAAGCTTCACAGAAGTCCCTTAGATATTCCTTAAAGGCCATGTTTATCAATCGTTGGAATGTTGCAGGTGTATTGGTCAAGCCAAAGGCCATGACGCGAAAGGCAAACACTCCAAACTCCGTGATAAATGCTGTTTTAGCTTGGTCCTCGACTGCAATTGTGATCTGATTGTAACCCGAGTACCCATCTAAAAAGCTATATGCCTCCTTGCCTGCCACTCTTTCAAGCACATGTTCAGAATATGGCAAGGGGTAATGATCCCTTCTGGTGGTTGCATTAACCTTTTTGAGATCAACGCACACTCTGAGTTTCCCATTCTTCTTTGGCACGATGACTATCGGAGAAACCCATTCTGAGTGCTCAATTGGGTATATGAATCCACATTTTACCAGCTTTTCAATTTCCTCTTGTACAATCCTTGCGTACTTAGGATTCATTGGGTAGGGACGTTGCTAGACTGGTTTAGCAGTGCTAATCATTGGAATCGTGTGTTGCACCACCGAGGGTGGGACACCCTTCATATCATGATATGTCCAGGCAAATATGTCCTTGAATTCCTTAAGAAGCTTCGTAAGTGCAGCTTCTTCCGCCTTGGTGAGGTCTTGAGCAATAAAAGCTGGTTTAGACTCCTCACCCGGATGTGCTAAGTCTATCTCCTTGACTACCGCAGGGCCATCGTAGACACCGCTACTCCCATTGGTAGGCGTTCGTTGGGCTTTTGTGTAGACTATTTTACATTCCCCTGTGGGGTGAATGATTTGAAATGCTCGGGTGCGGGGTGTAAGTCTACTGGTTCTTGTTGTGCCAGGCTTTTTTCTTTCAATTCCGCTTCCTTTTGTTGTTGAGCCAACTCTTGGTTTTGCCGCCTTCTTGCAGTACGACTTAGTTTCGGCTTCTCTTCGATTTCTAATTGGGCGACGTCATGAGGTTGCGGAATACACCACATGACACTTTGGAGGTATTGTCCCCAATTATCCGCTATCTTCCCCGATGAGCATCAATGGCTCCTACATAACTAAGCCATTCTGCAGTGGATCGCTCCTTGTTTATTGCAGTTCGTACATTAGCTCGATAGCGTTGGCGCTTATGTCTCGTTTTCTTCTTACCAAGTTTTTGATTTTTGTTTCTATCAGATTCGAACTCACTTGGTCGATCTTCACTTTTGGATGAATTGCAGGAGGTCACTGTCCTAGGCCTTGAGCACCTTGCTTCCACATTTGGGTGAATATTTGATTCATTTCCCCCATCAGGCTCAGGGTCAGTTTCTTCTTGAGATTCATACTCAGAGTTACATGGGTCAGAGTCTTCGCTACTTTCAGTGTCGGTGGAGTTTGCCACGTTCTCGCCATCAGGAGTCAAGTGCATAACACCTATCATGTTTATTGGCACTAACGGTAGCATATCTTGCCCCTCAGGTATTACCCAGCTTGTGCCTCTATTCCCCCATGTGTCTATGGTTGCCGCTAGGTGTACCCAATCCACGTTATCTGACTCAGTCATACCCGGTAGGACATCCATATAAGGAGAATCTTTCCCATCATCAGTCTCTTTTTTGCATGTATAGCAATACCTTAATGGGGCGGAGTGAATAGTGGTATCCGATCGATTATCAATGATAACCTTGCTTCCAAAGGATGTGCACGACCATTCTCAAGATCAACTCGAATGACAGAGTCCTGGAATTGTAGGTAGACATGGTTTTTCGACCAGTCATGTACCATTTGTGCTTCCCTCATGAAAGGACGTTCTAAGATCATTTGATATGACATAGGATGCTTGGAGAAATCCATTACAATGAAGGTATGTTTTACCTTGTATCCCAGGACCTTGATCTTAAGGTCCCTTAACATTCCAATAGGTTTAGCTATGGTTCCGTTTGCCATCTTAACCACTATGTTTGTGACTTCGAGGTGAGGCCTTCCCATAGATTCCCAACAGTTTTTAGTCACAATGCTCACTCCAGCACGACCATCAAGGATTCCCTTTAGAGTTAATCCCTTGGTTGTAATGGGGAGGGTGGCATTATATTCGTCAACTTCAAAGTACTGTCCCAACTTGTTCACAGGTATTTCCACGACCGAATCTTCATCAAAGTTGGGTTGTAGATCCCAATGCTCCCCTTCATCTTGAAGCGTGTCGGGTCTATCCATATTTGCAAATTGTGGTAGCCCCACCTTTAGTTCTCCATTGAGAAATGTCCAAAGAGCTAAGAATAGCTCAGGATCTCCGTATAATTTGGATATGATCGTGGTTCTGATCTCAGAGGACATGAAATCCATTAGCTTAGACACATTCAACGGTACTTTTTGAGACACCGCCCCTTGACTAGGAACTGGTGAAGATGGAATCACTTCCTCTTCAATGGGGTCAGGCATTCTCTCACTAAACATTCTTTCCAGCAAGAAGGGTGTTTGCCCACTTCCGGATGTCCTATCCTCACTTTCTTCCCGAATGATACTAGGTATAGCTAACGGTTTATGGCTCCGGTGAGGCTGAACTTGCGTAGGAAACAGTGTCTGGAATTTTGATTTTTCTCAGGTTTGGCTCCAGTTCTCTTCGTGTTTCTTCCACCAAACCCCTTAAGTGTTGCACTTGTTCAATCTCCTCAACTGGGTTTGGGTAAGTTCCAATCTTTTTCTTGAGGGTTTTTGGCCCACGTGGCTTGTCTTGGGGAGTCTCAGTCAGTTTGGGTGGTCGAGAGGGCATTAACTGACTTGGTTGTGGGGCCGAGGAAGTTTCCTTCTGTTTCCCCTTATTTATGTACTCGCTTGACTCTCCTTCATTGAGCTCCCGAGTGGGTTTCTCCCTTAAGGTAGTGGCTTTGGTCCCTATGGTTTCTATTGAATCGGAATCATCTTCAGGATCATTCATATACACGGGGTCGTCTCCTGTCCCTATGTTAGTCTTTGAACTAGGCTTGGAGCTCGTGGCATTAAGCGATCTCTTCCGCCGTGTTTTCTTTTTCTTTGCCTGAGCGATTGATGCAGTATCCCTCTCTTCAAGAATGTAGTTTTGATTTTGAAGCATTGACTGTGTAACTACATTCGTAGGTACAACGGGTGTGGTTCCTCGTGCTTGGTTGGTGACCTCAACCAAATTCAATGGCGTAATCTTGGGTGCATTAGGATTATGTGGACATTGAGCGATCAAATGATCTATGCCACAACGATTACATGTAAGTACCGGCATTCCCGATGTGCTCCCTTGATTTGGTTGCATTTGAGTAGCGATCTTCTGTAGCCTATTAGGGCACTCCGCTACACGATGCGGTCCACCACACTCATAGCATTGAAGAGGTGGTCTCCTCGCCAAGGTGTTAAGGTTTTGCCCTCTTGTGGTGAGAGCAGCCGCTTGATATACAGGCTTGACTTGCCCAAAATGATCCTCCATGTAGTACTGGGGAATCATTTCAAACGTATCAATCCCGTATGGAGCAGTGGGGTCTATCTCCTCTTCATAATCCCCACACGCACTATGTGACTCACAACCCATCTGGTTTATTGGGGTTATCCTTGGATGTGGAGGTTGTGGTCCTAGCACTGGCGGTGGTAACGGCATAGACTGGACTACATTCGGATTCCTTGGAACTATGTGCTGTGTGACGGTTGCTCGATAGGTTGTGCAGGCATTAGCGCGGGTACTTGAGGTGTGTTTGACCAGGCTAGTGGTGCCTGATTTGCCAACATTCGCTTAAGTACTAGGCAATCTTTAGATTGATGGCCATACTTACCACATGCATTGCAATTCCCATTGAATTTGACTCTGAATGTGGGACATTCACTCGTGCTATGTGGTCCTAAGCACACCGAACACCATTGTTGCTCTCTCCTTGGGTACATATGGCTATTGTGAGGAGCTCGATTACCCCTAAAGTATTCTTGGAGAGCCTTAGTAAGGTCGGTCATCACAGACATTTTAGACATCTTGGGCTCCTTGGCAATAGGTTTTACCGTCATTGGCTCGTGCCCAGATACTTGCGAACTAACGGATTTTGTTTCTGAAGACACCTTTTTACCTGCAATCATCAAGTTGTCTTCTAACTGGATTGCATTGGCAGTGACTGCTTCCCACGTTGTAAGACCTCTAATGACTAAGCCATTGTAAATGTCCTCGTGGCGCAATCCTCGGATGAATCTATCGAGGAGTTGGTTGTTATTGAAGCGTTCATCGGGAGTGCAGCGAGAATTTAGATGCTTCAATCGACTTATAAAGTCTCTCACTGACTCCCCTTCCTCGCATTCAGCTTTTTGGAGTTGAGATGCTACCCCCCAACGCACACCCTCGCGTATGTATTCTTTCAAGAACAATCTCTTGAGAGTGGGGTAGTGAGTGCGCTCTTCAACCCTTAAGGTTCGATACCAATCTCTGGCCTTCCCACTCAAGGTTAAGCCTAAGGCTTTACACTTATGCAGCTCATTGTGCTCTTCCAAAGAATCACACACGTGTTCAAAGACTTCAATGTGCTTCCTAACATCCTCGTTACCACTGAAGTTTTGAGTGAGCTTAGCCACTTGTACTGCCTTGCTTCTAGGTTCTCTCTCAAGCATGCCCCGCATGTTTTCCGCAATGGATCGTCCGATCGTCTGAGCAAATGCTGCAAGATCACCTAAGTGAGCAGGCATAGTTGGTGGAGGCACTTCTGGGATAGCCTGGCTGATAGGAGTTGGCGTTGGTCTGAGTATGTTGGCAAACGATGTAGGATATGATATGTGACTAGGCCTAGCTCCCCTTGGATAATGGTTATGATAAGGTGGTCGTGGAGCATACGCCATTGGCATACTAAGAGGCATAGGAGCTACATGAGCATGCGTAGCGATAGGTACATATGGTTGATAGGCACTGGCACGCACTGCTGTAGGTACTGTTCCACTAGGTAGCGGTGTCGTACTAACTACAGCGGTAACAGGTGCACTTTCAGCTATGCTCATCATTGGGGTAGGCATTGCGGATTCCCTAATGGAAAGTTGATCCAAGGTTGGAAAGCTAAAGTTACTACTCGTGGGCTCAACCTGCATTGAGACTCCAGGCGAAACAACATACAAAGGGTCTATGGGACTCACCGAGGGAGTCTCCAATTGTGATAGGGTTGGTTGTTTGGCCTTGCCCGTATCCAAAAATCTCATAGGGCCAGTGGAAACTAGGTTCACTCCCCTATTTTGCCTCTCAAATTGGATAATTCTATGAATCACCTCACATATCATGTGTTGTTGCTCCTCTAGATTAGTGGCGCTAGATGTAGATCGTAGGACTTCTAACCAACCTACATGGTATGTGTAACCCGTGTATCGGTCCGTTAGAGTCTCTGTGTGTAGATCATATTCCCAATTTTCATTGAGAAATATCCCATCTAGGCTTGGTGTGCCAAACGGTTCTCTTGAAGTGGACGCAATGTCACTTCTTATGGATTGGCTTCTAGGGACCTCTACTTTAGGAAGAGCATCGGAATGTGGTAGCTCAGTAGGGCCCTCATTAAACGAAGTGGGTAGAATATCCACATGGACACTCTTTGGGAGGGTAAGGTCTACAGAAGATGTGAATGGCGAATCTACTACCCCTCCTTCCTCATTTACTTCGCTTGTCACATGTTCAGAGCGTGTAGCTCTACTAAAGGTCTCTATTAGACGACTAAACATGCTAGATCCGGGTTGTGGGGCCCACACTGGCATGTTTTGGCTTGTCTCCTCAGGGTTCTTGGTAGGGTGCCCTTCCATGGCTTCTGAGTCAGAGGATGAGTCATTATCCACTATTCGTGGATCTTGGGTTGCACTCCCTTGGGTTCCAGCCGAAGGCCAAGATGCCAACGTGGAGGGATGCTGTGAGCCTGCGTAGACTGAAACGCTTTCTAGTGGTTCAGGCTCTAGCACCCGACCAGAACGTAGATGCATGTGACGTGGGTACCCTATGTGCGTTGGTAACTACCCTTGAAACTCACACAAGTGGTTTCTTAGGTGTTTTGCACCCCGTTTTTACTTGTTTTTAGATTGTTTTTAGATTGTTTTTAACTCGTTTTTGGACCCCTTACTTACGGTCGAACTTGGACTAGGGTGTATGATAGCTCGAAACGAGCGTATCGTTCAAAGGGTCCTAGTGTGCTTTATAGCACCGTGTTCGCCTATCCAGAGCTCCTGTGGTCCTCAAAACAGTCCGTTTCCCTATGGGGGAAGGGGCAAAAGCCTATTTGCTTGTGGAGGAAAGGGTGAGGGCTTTATCCCACATGCTCACTTTACTCCTTGGGGAGTGGGCTACATATAGGGCACAACTTCCCATAAGCTCTCACTTGAAAGAAAGCTATGGAGGCTCACTCTCCTATATATATATATCAAAAGACCGAGACCGAGACCGGGGCTGGGGCCGGGGCCGGGGTCGATTGGAGTTCTTTCTTTTCAAAAAATTTTCTCCAATTAAAAAACCTTTCCTCTCCACACGTTTGGTTCTTTCTTTAAAAATAAAATTTAATTTTTTATTTTTTATTTTTTATAATTTTTTATTTTCTGGTTTTTTTTTTTGGGAGAAGTTTTCTAGGGTTTCTTTGGGTTCAGCCTTGGCCGCGGCGCAGTTCGCACACAGCACAGGTCTGGGGATTCAGAAATCCCCCCTCACACGCAGAAAACCAGATAACAGAATGCACGCCCACACGCGTAGCGAAAAAATAACAAAAGAAACAGAAATGCAGAAGACAAATTGCAGAAACAGAGATTGAAAACCACAGAAACACCTTAACAGCAACACAGACGCCTTTCCTACAGTGTAAATTAAGCTTCGCGCCGCAGCCCGAGCTGCAAACTGGAGCTTGGTGCAAGGCAACTCCCCGGCAGCGGCGCCAAAAATGTGCGCTTTTGCCGCACAGGTCGTGGCTGGGGACTTGCCAGACACCGTATGCGAGCCACGAATGGCTACAAGCATACAACCAGGGAAGGAAGCTCAAACAGAATGCCAAAGGGTGTGTCACTCACCGCTCAACCGCCGCCTTGAAGGATTCTCGCGTCGCAGCCATGAAGGAGGAGCCGTCATCGCCGCTCTACCGCCTCGCCGTCGCCGCCGTGCCGCTACACAGTGCGCTCGATCGCTCTCTCACTCTCTCTCTCTCTCTCTCTCTCTCTCTCTCTCTCTCTCACACACACATGCAGGAGAAGGAAATCAAGGAGATAAGGCAAGAGCACTCTTGTATTCACAACACATGAGAATGAGGATTTTAGGGTTACATTTGACTCTTATAGGTGACTTGGCCGTTCACACTTGGGCGCCCATACATGGCCGGCCGATCCTAACCCTTATCCTACTAATATTCAAGGTGCACCTCTCATCGACGATCACCCAATCTCTTCATCCTTAACATATGGTACCGACAAGCCCGGCCCATGACTCAGAATATTTAAATAAATGACGTAAAACATAGTACGTCTGAATGTCCATCATAGGTTAACAATAAGCCAAGCAAGACAAGCTTTCTTAGGTTCCACATGTATGCCCCAAAGTGATTTGAAGAGGAAATACCACTGGCTCCTATCTTTGAGGATATTCCATCTTTGATTTAGAATACAATGGATTGGAGGGGTATTCCACCTGGGAGGAATAGGCTAGATGCTTGTTTGGTTAATCTACTGGAATGCCTTCAGCTTAGGGGGGTCTTCTATTGTCATTAGCCACCAGTCTTCTCGATGCCATAGCATCAGCCTTTTGCCAATAATGTCCAGTTGAGAATCTGAGAGGTTGTACTTAGCAATGAGATCAACCCTTGATATCCAGGTTTTCTTATCCCAGTCCCAAAGGTTACTCCATGTCTTAATGCCACCTAAATGAAGCTTCAGTGCCTCTTCCACATCTTGTGTATCTACTTGAGGCAAGTCAAGAGCAGGCCACTAGATGGAATCGATGGGGTGGATGCCCAGTGTGTCCTTGTAGTCTGGGGATGGCATCAGCTGGGCTTTTACTTTAAACCAAGCCTTCCATAGAGAGATCAATAGCTCTGATCCTTTAGGGGTTATCTGATACTTGCTTCCCAAAATGGTTAGAAAAGGGAGCTGTTTCCATCTGTAATGACCTTTAAGAGAAAACAGATGGTTTTTCCTATTAAGAAGCCAAGCCCAGTTCTCATCCCCAGTTCTCATCCGGGGACATTAAGCCTCTCAGAATCCATTTGGCTGCCATTCTGATAGCCATATTTTCAATGTCCAAGAAACCCAGACCTCCAAGCTCAGTGGGAAGGCAACAGAATTCCCATTTCACTTTGGCCACTTTCTTCACCCCACGGGTCTCCTCCCCAGAGAAAGTTTCTGCAACAGGAGATGAAGCTTTTCAAATCTTCTTCAGGAGGTCTCCAACAGCTTAGGAAGTAGATAACTGTGGGGATAATAAAATGGTTCAGCACCATCTTCCTCCCTGCATTTTTTTAACTTGATCTCTATTTTTTGCATGATCCATTGCCATTTTTTCTTTAGTGAAACTCTGAACCCCATGGGTATACCTAAAATCCTAACTATTTCCCCATCGTGGATGACCTTGCAACCCTCTAGTAGCAGCCAGTTAGGCGGGGGCTATATGCTAGTTCTGATACCAGTCTTGTTATAGTTGATAACTAAACCTGAGGCCTTACAATAGGTTTGCAGACAATCCCAGAAGGCCCCTATACTGCTCTCCTCATTATCAACAAGTGCATTGGTGTCATCCACAAACATCAGTGCAAACCTGCTTACTATTGCCAAGCAGAATACCTTTCATTTCTCCTTTGTTGATTCTGTCTTGGACAAGCCAATTAAGTCCATCCGCAGCTATGGCATAAAGGAGGGGGGCCAAAGGACATCCTTGTCTGATTGATCTAGTCAGTTGAAAAGCTTGAGAGAGGTCCCCATTGACGCATACCCGAGCAGTTGCATTACCCAGCAGTGTCTTTACCATACTGCAGAACCTTGAGCCACAGCCCATGTGTTTCAATGCATCTATCATATATCCCCAGCTCAGCCTATCATAAGCTTTGTCAAAGTCAATTTTGAAGAAGATGTAATCTTGCTCTGATTCTTCGGCAAATTCCATAGCTTCCCAGAGCGTAATGATAGTGTCTAGGATATATCTACCCTTGAAAAATCCTTTATGTTCCTTACGAATCCAATAATTCATGTGATCTTTCAGCCTTAGTGCCAACACTTTGGCAAAAATTTTATATGCACAGTTTAGGAGCGTAATTGGTCTCCAATTGGTGATAACATCCTTATCATCCTTCTTATGTATCAGCTTAATGATGCCTGCATTGATGGTTCGGGGGAGGGCTTCAAAGAGAAGGGCTTCTTTCCAAATTTCTGACAGAAGCTCTATCAAAGTGTTTTTGAAGGTTTTGAAAAATTTCGCTGGAAGACCATCATTTCCAGGGGATTTTTTGTCTTTCAGCATGTCAATAGCTCTGGATATCTCTTCTTTTGTGATTGGTTTGTCAAGCCACTGAGCTTGTTGTTCTGGCACTGTTTTAATTCTAAACTGCTCTATGAGCTTAGTTGAGGTAGTTTGCTCCGCTTGATTTGTCGTAGATTCCGAAAAGAGACTTTGGAAGTGTTGGGCTATCCAAGCTTTATTCTCCTCATTGGAACGCAATTGGATGCCTGAACTGTCTTTCAAAAGGGGGATGGTCTCTGCTGCATGTTTCACTTTTAGCATTTGGAACATTTCTTTGGATGGTCTGTCAGCTTTTCCAACCCACCACTCTCTGAAAAACAAGGCACTGTCCTCTAGTTATTTGTCTTCTATTTTATGGAGGTGGGCTCTAGTGTCCCTCAAGGCAGTCTGAGCAGAGACATCACCAAGGTTGACCCTGTTCTCAAGTTTTTCAATCTCTTCCAGAAACTCTTTTTTCTTCTTCTCTCTTATCTTTTTGACTCCTTTCCTGGCACAAATGAGCAAGGATTGCATGGACTTCACTACCAGAGACCATGCCTTAGCGGGGGTCAATCCTAAGCTAAAGAAATGATCCCATATTCTCTTCACTTCTGCTTGTACCATGGGGAGTTTAAAGAGGGAAGGGTCCGTATGGAACCACTTGCAGCACTTTTTCTCATCAACTTTCTCCAGAGATGCTAGAATGGGATAGTGATCTGACAGGCAAGTGTCAAAAATGGCTTTGCATTCCACAGTAACAAACATTTCCTAACTGACATAGCATCTATCAATTCTAGCCTTCCTTAATAGATCACCTGTTCATAGCTTTGCCAAGTAAATTGTCCTGGTAGTCCTATGTCAACTAGGTTGAGCTGTTCCTTATATTTGCTCCAAGCAAGTTTTTCCGCTCCTGAGATAAGCTTCCCCAATTTATTGAATCTATCTTCCTCTAGTTCTACCATATTCAGATCTCCTATCAGAATGATAGGTTCATCATACTCCAGCATGACTGAATTCTAGATACGAGCTCTTTGAGTCTGCGGGGCAGTTTGCATACATGCCTATCAGAAAAAAATCCTCAAGTTCAAACGCCACCCACTGGTCAAAAAGGTCGACTTGGATATCTCTAATCTGATTCTCCCATCTAGGGTGCAACCCACAAGCTACCCCTCTAGAGCCTTGAGGGTGAGCGGTATAAATCCATATGAGATTTTTATCTATTGCGTTGAGTCTTTGGATGAGATTATCTCCACTGACTTTAATCTCCGTTAACACTACAGCATCGACATTACCATGTTGTTTCAACCATGCCTTAACTTTTTTCCCTTTATTAGGGTCTATAAGACCTTTGACATTCAAAGACAATATCTTCATGGAGGGGGGGTTTGGTTTTGTTTCCTCTGTCTTCTATTCTTATTTGCATCTTTGGGGGAACCCTCCATTTGAACATGGTTTCTTTTGAGATCTATGGATATGTCCATGGCATTGTCTGAGGTAGAGGTTTGTCTTTGTTGCTGCTCCTTCGTTTTCTCTTGCATGGAGTCATCCTCTTCTTGACTTTGGGTATCTTCCCATTTAGCTAGCTCAGAGGCCAAACAGTCCAGATTGAGCTGATTAACTGGAGTTGAATCTATAAATTCCTCATCTGAGTCTGAAAGATCAGGTTTGTCTAGAAGGGAATAGAAGTTAGCTTTGGGATTGGATGAGTTGTTCTTCTTCTGTTTGAAGGTCTTTCGTTTAGGGGGTGGAATAAATCCATCGTTCTTACCCTTCCCTATCTGGGAGTCACTACCGGAAGGGTTTTCCAAGGTGGACGGGTTACCAGTTGAACTAGAGGCTACGTTAGCTTGCACATCCTTCATAGCTGAGTCCTTTTGTAAGGCAAATCCGAGGTTGGACTGTTTTCCCTTCTGATCTACATTTCTTTGTGGAGCATTGCCCTTAGAAGGAGCTTTGCTGGCTTCGGTCTGTGACCAAGGGAGCCTACAATTTTGTCAGTCCAGTTTGCTGAGAACTCTTTTGTCCACCTGAAAAGTCCCTTTTTCTTATTAATGATAGTTTGTGTTTTCTTAATGTTAAAGGTAATGAATGGCTACTTCCTCGCTCAAGTATTAGAAATATCCCTAGTAATGAATGACTTCTTCCTTGGTTTGAATTTTCTTGCTAATCTATAGTTAAATGCTAAAAAACTTTCTACCTATGCATTATGACACCCAAATCTTGTCATTCTAATTTTCACAATGCACAAACAAAGACCATCTATCCCTTACATGATTTTTTTGAGGAAAGAAAAAGAAAAACATAGCATATTGAATTTTGAATGGGATTTTGGGCCATCTAAGAAAAAATACAAATGTAAGCAATTGTAAAGTTTTACAAAAATAAGTTTTACTTTCGCCATATCCCATTATTGTAGGATGGCTTTAGTAAACAACTTCATGCATGGCATCTTTCATACATGAATCAATGCCCTCGATCCTTATCGGATGATAGATTGTGGTCATCTGTGCACGACAGGTGTGATGCACATACTTTGTTGTTTTTAAACTTCAAATGATTTTTTAAAAAATATCATATGTGAAAAAAACACGAGTTTCTATGTAGAAAATGCTTCATTTATAGCAATAACTAGCATAAAGAAGCTTTTGAAATCACTTTCAAACTTGAAGATGTCAATGCAACTAGTTAAGATGTAGGCTATGGTGGTGGCCAAGTTTGAAATCACTTTCACACTTGAAGATGTCAATGCAATTAGTTATTTAAGATGTAAGCTATGGTGGTGGTGGCCAATATTCATATTGGGGGAAGAAAGCAAAAAAAAGGTTATTTAAAGAGAGGAAAGGGGAAGAGTTTCAACACTTTTGCTACACACGCACGCGCACACACACACACACACACACACACACACACACACACACAAAGATTACACATTCTAGTGGTTTTCTTAATGTCACCATATATAAGAGAAAGCAGAACTAGTTTGAGCAATCGATTTAATTATTGCATGCCTAGGAAAGAAGGAGGGGAAGAGGAAGCTAGAATGAATTTTGAATTTGAACCTGAGATAGCATCATGCAGGCAAAGGAGAAGAGGGGTAGTCCTTCCCTTAATTAGTCCTAAGGATGCAATTAACAATGTGGCTTTGGTAATTAGTGAAGATAGAACCACCTCAACCATGCAGATTACTAATATCATACAGGGATGCATGTTGTTTTTGCACACAAATCAAGTGAAAGAGAGGTCATTTCAAGTGATTGTTGTGGTTCTATCTCCTACACAAACTGGCTCTTACTTGGCGTCATTGATATGTGGGGGAGAGAGAGAGCTTGAGTTCCTTGTTGCAAGCAAACACACACACACACAAGAGAGAGATGGATGGTTAAATTTTCTTCTATCTTCTTCTCTTCTCTACAACCATATAACTAAAAATAAGAGCACATACATAAAGGGAAAGTACTATCCTAGAACAACATACAAAAATGGTCGGTCTATAGTGTGAACCTCAGTATATGATTTGACGCTATAACTATGCCATAACTCTAGTACTCCAAAGTGGCTGTCACACAACCTGTCATCCATTGTTGGTGGCATATTGATCATAATCTCACCAACCATGACAGTGGAATAAGTGCGGAAGTTGTCATCTAGGCGGGTCATCAATCTCCTCCGTAGCACTAGTTGAGCTCGATATCTCAACAACAAACCCCCCACCCTCCATGCAAAATGCATATAGCGGGCACCAACTTTCCTTCAACCACAACCCTACCCCTTTTTCCCTCTCCTTCCACAAATCCTCCTCACATTATCCAATTTGATGTCTCCCACATCGCCTTCCCCTTTGACATAACCCCTGAAGAGGCCCATGAAGAGGTGAAGGCTTTCTTCTTCTCCAAACACTTGGCCCACAACCTCGATGACAACAACGATGATCATGGTGGCAAGAAACGAAGGCTAGGATCCCCCTGCCCAAGGCAATCCCCCTTCTTCCCAATCTCCCCCACCACACCCTCACCCTCACCCACTCTCCCACCCCTATCCCGGTCCTCCCAGTTCTCAACCACCTCCCAACCCACCCCCACTGTGCCCATCAACATCCCCACGAACCCCCACCCTCCATGCAAAACACATAGCAAGCACCAACTTTCCCTCTTCAACCTCTTCACCCACTACCCTACCCCTTTTTACATCCCCTTCCACAACCCCTCCCTCACGTTCCCTCGCCACTCCCTTCACCAACACAACCATCACCCCCTTCCTCCCTCCATCTTGGTTTGGGTCTGCCCATGCTCCCCACATATGTTCTCTCTACATAGGCACGCCCACTCCCTCTCCTAGACAACTCGCTCGGCATGCTCCCTATTCCTACAAAACCCCTCCACCTCACCAACTTAAACCCATCAACCTTCCTTCAGCAACCTCCCTGGAGGAGGCCAAATCCCACCCCAACACCCACACAGGAGCATGAGAAGTGGATCCCCCCTCCCAATCCCCTAAACTGGCATGATCCCTTGGACCACACCAAATTCGAGCATGTAATACAAATCTTGCTAGGCTGACAAATCCAATAGGATCGTGTGGACATCCATGTCCTCCAGCTCTACCTCGATGCTAAGCACGACACATAGAAATGCCAACATCAACACAGACAATGCAGTAGCTACATCTAGCCCCACTCCAATGCTTGATCCCTCACATTCGATCTTTGGGCGAGCAGTCGGTTTGTGTAATGTACTCATATGTACGTATTTTTGGGTCCATTTGACTCGGTGATTTCTAGCATCTATATTTAATGTTGAAAAGTATGAAATACTTAGAGGACATAAAAGATTAAGTTTGGTCACAAATTTAGTAATTTAGTGTCAATTTTTGGTCAATTTTGAGACTTTTTATGCATGTTTTATGGTGTCATTTGTAAGTGATTTCTATTCTATACTTAACCATGTTAGATAATGTATAATAGGGCCATAGTGAGTAGTTTAACCTAAAGGAAACTCATATGGGGGTTTACATGTAAATATAACCACAACGAGCGCCCGAAACGGGGCGTGGACACCAAATTGACCCTTAATTTTCAATAACGGCCTCGCATGAGGGTGTAGATAACTTTATTTGTCAGAGAGACGTATTAAATAAAGCTAGTTCATCACAGGATGAGCAGAGTCCATGTTCAGATAATTGGGAGATTTCGCATCATAGAGTGGCCGGTATTCACGAAACGAATCCGACACCACTTTCTAGTGTCTAAAATGAAAGCTTATGTAAGGATTATGTGGTGAAATGCCTAAAATGCCAACAGGTGAAAGCTGATCATGTAAAGAAACCAGGCTCTATGTTACCATTAGATATGCCAGAGATGAAATAGCAATGTATATCAATGGACTTTATTACTGGGCCACCAAGGACTAAAGGAGGTTATGACAACATTTTTGTGGTGGTAGATAGTCTTACAAAAGCCGCTCATTTCTTGCCTATCAAGAGCTCATATGCCTCTATGGATGTGGCAAATGTATTTGTGAAAAATATCTTCAAGTTACATGGTATGCTTAAAAGTATAGTATCGGGATCGAGATCGAGATTCACTTCAAATTTATGGCAAGCATTCTTTAAAGCAATTGGGACATCACTTGATATGAGTACTGTATATCATCCTCAAAGTGATGGGCAAACAAAAAGAGTGAATCAAAATCTTGGAGGACATGTTAAGAATGTATTGCATGGATAAACCTAGAAAGTGGGATGAATACTTACATATGGTGGAATATGCCTACAATAGTAGTCCACAGTCTACTATTGGAATGTCTCCATTCAAAGCATTATATGGGAAAGATTGCATGTCGCCTGTATTATGGTATAATCCTATTAGGAAGGTTGAGATAAGTAAACAGATGCTTGATGAAATGGAGATGTAGACAAGAGACATACGGGAATGCATAAGAGTTGCTCAAAGTCGTCAAAAGAGTTATGCAGACAAGAGAACAAATCCAAGAGATTTCAATGAGGGTGAAAAGGTATTCTTAAAGGTGAAACCAAAGAAGAGTTCTTTAAGACTTGGGAAGTTAAGAAATTAGCACCTAGATATGCAGGACCTAGGACCTTTCAAAATACTTAAGAAGATTGGAACACAAGCTTATCGCCTCTACAACTTCTAGAAGGAGTTACAGCACATAATGCATTTCACATTAGCTTACTGAAGAAGCATATGGCTGATCCAAATCACATATTGGGTGACAGTACAAGAGTGGAAGAAGTGGGAAATTTTGCGATAGAACTAGAGACAATTTTGGATCGCAGAGTTAAGAAGGTTAGACATTGGGACATAGTTGATCTCTTAATAAATGGAAGACATATATAGTTGAAGATGCCACTTGGTTTTTTGAGGATCATGTGAGGACTCACTATCCTCAGTTCATGCGCTGAGGACAGTGCTCTTTTTTTACCCAGGGAGAATGTAACGTACTCATATGTACGTATTTTGGGTCCATTTGACTCGGCAATTTTTAGCATCTATATTTAATGTTGAAAAGTAGGAAATACTTAGAGGACATAAAAGATTAAGTTTGGTCACAAATTTAGTAATTTAGATATGTCGATTTTGGGTCAATTTTGAAATTTTTTATGCATGTTTTGTGGTGTCATTTGTAAGCGATTTCTATTCTATACTTAACCATGTTAGATAATGTATAAGAGTGTCATAGTGAGTAGTTTAGCCTAAAGGAAACTCATATGGGGGTTTACATAGTAAATATAACCGCAACGAGCGCCCGTCGAAATGGGGCCCGGACACCAAATTGACCCTTAATTTTTAGTAGTGGCCTTGCATGAGGATGTAGATAACTTTATTTATCAGAGAGATGTATTAAAGAAAGTTAGTTCATCACAAGACGAAAAAAGACCGCATTCAGATAATTGGGAGATTTCGTGGGGTGGCCGGTATTCGCAAAACGAATCCGACACCACTTTCCAGTGCTTTTTTTTAAACGTATCTTCTCTAATTTGGTTTGAGTTCATGTTTTTAGAAGGGATTTCTATCTTTAATGACTTTTTGCATGATAATCTACTAATTCTCGTGGACCTTTTTTTGGGCTTCTTCCAGAGCCTTGATGATTTTTGTATAGGATAGAGAGAGAGAGAGAGAGAGAGAGAGAGAGAGAGAGAGAGAGAGAGAGAGAGAGAGAGAGAGAGAGAGAGAGAGAATTTTGAGATTCGGGCCAGCCATCCTTAGACAGGGAATGCCAGACAGAGAACGTGATTTATGCCCTCTGGGAGCCATTTGGTAGAACCCAGAGTGGACAAGATTTACTAGAGACATACCCGGGATAGCCGCGACGTCCAGCGTGGTGGTTGGGTGGACGGGCGTCAGAGAAAGGCCCTATTGGCTAGATCTTTTGTTGGTGATTCTCTCTCTAATTTTGAGATTTTGCATTGACAAATATTTATTGTTACTTCAGATTTGTAATAAACGATTATGGTTTATTGAAAATCTCTTCGTTTTCTAAAGTATGATGTGATTTTTTTGTAAGTTTGAGAAATTTTGTGCTAGATCATGGAACAAAATATGGGTACGTTTCAGTTTGGGCGACCCTTCCTACTCAAGCCATATATATATGGTAAGTACTGTAAAGCCCCCCACAACCTCCACATCAACCTGTCTTACCTCCCCATCCACTGTCGTTGGGCATGGGACCTGCTGATCTACATCGAACACTTTTCTCTTCTCTTCTTCCTCCCTCATGTGATCTTGTGGCATTCTCCAAAAATGATGCTTCCAATTTGATCACCCCTCACGATAGCATCGTTTTGCACACCTCACGATAGCATCGTATGGCACACCAACAAGATGGGAGCACTCTGCATTCCTAAGAGTGCAGATTACTAGTTCAATGCCACTGTCGACACTCCTTGGTGGCATGGAGTGTGTGTCTTGGGGGAGATCCTCACTCGCTTGACGAGAGTAATGTCGACATCATTGTCTTTCACTCTTTTGCTTTTTGCCTTTTGCTCCTTCCACTTCTAGTACCAAAACTAGAGTTTCTCTCTATTGATGACGACGCATCATCTTTCAAGTCTTTAAGGACTTGAGGTAGTTTTCCTAGGAGAGTACGAGTGGAGTGCAATGACTCCATTTCCTTCCACTTCTCCGAAAACAAGACTTGTTTGGTTCTCTCTTTTCAATCAAGTGTGTGCTTTTATGAACTCAAGTAAACAAGTTTGATATTTTTTATAAGACTTTATATTCTTTTTTAATATATATTGTTATAAATTTACCAAATTTTTTGGAATAAAGAACCCCTTTTTGATGAACTCATGTGGTAAACTTATATACTTGGAAGTGTACCCCCGAGCGTGGTCTTTACTAAGGAGGAAGAGAGTAGGAGAAGGGATAAGTTATATGTGTGTGTGTGTTGTATGTGGTTATAGACAACACGCACCAGAGAGAGAGAGAGAGAGAGAGAGAGAGAGAGAGAGAGATAACTCATGTGAATTTTGAGCTAATAAAACAATCCCTTTTGTTTTTATAGCCTTACAAATGTTTTTCAAAGTGTAGTAAAAACTTTCCCTATAAATATATTTTTGTAAATTTACCAAAAAGTTTGGAATAACGAACCCCTTGATGATAAACTCGTGTACCCCCAAGCATGGTCTTCACTAATAAGGAGGAAGAAAGTAGGAGAATGGATAAGTGATATATGTGTGTGTGTGTGTGTGTGTGTGTGTGTGGTTATATGTGTATTGTAGACAACACGAGAGAGAGAGAGAGAGAGAGAGAGAGAGAGAGAGAGAGAGAGAGAGAGAGAGAGAGAGAACTCATGTAGTGTCTTATGTGTATTGGTTGGACTATGTGTGTGATTGCATGTACAAAAATCGATAACAAACAATATTGTTTGACACACATGACCGAGCAATACGACTAAGTGCCAAACAAGTTAACATGAAAATTTTAAAAAAATAATATTCGACACCAGATGGCTGAGCAATACGACCAGGTGCTGTATAGTAGACAGGTGCAAAAACTAGCAAATGGCACTATCCAATCGAATAATACGACCAAGTGCCAATTGAATCTAATGTCTCTCATTCATGGTTAGATGAAAGGACATCATCCGACCAAATAATACGACCAAATGCCCTAACATTTCCCAAGGGAGAGGAGAGGGGAAGGTATCACTATGAAAACAACACTATCTAGCTACAAATATACAACCAAGTGCCAAAACGAAGGACATACTCGCTTGCCACACAATATGACCGAGTGCCTAGAGATAAGAACCATAGTAAAATGGCCTAAAACTTACAAATTTATGACTATAGTAAGTGAGTGACACACACTTGTCAAATACACCACAGTACTATAGTTTATATTAACTTTCTATAGTCAAAACCTTGACCAAAGTAGGAAATGATACAAGCTTGATACATACACAACAACGTGCCAGATCCTACAATAGTCATGCACATGCATACACGCACACATTCTACAAGCCTCACACCTGAATGTTTTAAGTTACTGCTACCCTACTCCTAGAATGCTGCAAGCTCTTGCTCCTCAATGCTACACCCCACCGGGCCCCAATGGCCCGGGATATATATAAAATTATAACCCGTTGAGTTTTTGATCATCCTCAATGGGCCCATCGCGCTTCTGTAATAACCCGATGGCCCTATCAAGAAATATATAAATTCTGACGAGTACCCGTCGGGCTTCTCCAAAACCTCGAGGGCTTTTAAAGGTTAATCCCCATGCAATGACCAGCTATTTGTAAATAAGTGATCATGGTGAACACATTAACGTGTTATTCACGCTTGATATTTACACAAAAGTTTGCATGATCACATGAATATGAAATCCCTGCTACAAACTTCTTATCTCTTGTACCTTCATATATCTAGGCCATTAAGGTTATATTGACAGTAATATGTGACCAATTCCTCTACGCTATTCTCTTTGACTTGTGAACAGTTGCTCTGGTGGAAATTTCCCATCAAAAAGAAACTTCACTGACTTTGGATATAGCGTATATCTCTATGCTTAAGCAAACTTATCTTCTTTATCTTCAGGTGTTACCCCTACTATGGAACAGATGCATGCCTCCCCTTCACCATTGATGTGGGAGGCTGAGGGTCCATAGCTGGTGGTTGGGTTTGCTAGGCTACATTTTTGTTTATGGATAAAGTGGATAGAGGCTTCTCCTCCACCTAATGGGGTTGTTATTGTTAAATTTGCAGCAATGTCATGAGCTATGGTGGATCAAATGCAAGAATCAACATCATTAACAAAGAGATTAGATGATGATTAAGATGAGATTAGTGAGCATTTAACTGATAGCTTAATGTAGGCATGGATAATCAAAAAATAGCAAATTCTCATTAGGCCAATGCCCAATTTATAGAGTTTACATCCAAGCATCTAATCCCACGGATCTCTCCTTGATTCACTCCACCTCTTTTGCTTGATTCTCTCCACCTCTTCACTTTTCCCAAAATATCTCCACACATCCTAAATCTTCTCATGCTACCCTTTATTCTCTCCCAGTAGATACCTCTCACCTTTTCACTGCTTCTCACTCATTTACAAATTCTCTTTTACAGCCTCTGCTAAGGGCTTGTTCCCGCACACATCCTATTTGTATATTTAAACACCTCCCCTCAAGTGAATAATCCTAGAACACCTGGACCCTATACCAAGTTTCCCTCTTACTTGGTAGCCTGTGATCAGTGCCTCAAGTCCCTAAACTCTTAGTCCTTGACACTCTCTCTCTCTATGTGTCCAAGGCTACTACAAGTGCCCGTGACCTTGACTAAAGTGCTCACACATACATCTACCACATGGCCTACATCATCGGTGGCTCTCAGAGGTGGTTTTACTCTATTGGGGCAGGTTACATCAGGTTGTGGGGTTTCTCTCTCTCTCTCTCTCTCTCTCTCTCTCTCTCTCTCTCTCTCTCTCTCTCTCTCTCTCTCAGAAAAGATGATCTGACTCCACTTCCTTAGCAGTCTTCATGAAGTTTACCGATGTCGTTCCTTCTTCACTGGGTTTGCTGTAGCAGTCTCTTACCATGTGTCCTGGCTTCCCATAATTGTGGCAAGTGAAGGTCCTTCATCCTACTCTGCCTCTTCTCATCCTCGTGAGAATCCTCCTCGGGTGAAGAATGCTTTTTCCTCTCCAGCTGTTGAGTCCAGCCGTTTCTTCTCTTTGACCTTGGTCTCTTGCTCTAGTAGAGCTCCTTCTATGTTATGCAACTTCAATTTAGGTACATTCTTTAAGTTTGCTACAATGTTTTCATATTCACCTTTGTCCACACTCTTCAGAAGTACTGCTAGTGCCTCATCATCCTCTACCTTCTTGCCAATGGCTGCAGTTGTTGCTTAATGCTTTTGTATTTGTTCAAGTGTGTGATTAAAGGTTGACTTTCCTTCATATCAAGTTTGTTGAATTGCATTAATAGATCTATCTTTGATTTTTTTGCTTGAGTGCCAAATAATTTATTGAGTTCATCCCATGCATCTTTTGCCCATTGTATCCCTATGATGTGATGAATGATTTCATCATTTAAACTGAGTGCGATGAGTCCTAATGCTTTCTCATTCCTGCTCTTCCACTCATTTTCCCCACTCACCTCTGGGCATTCATCCTTTCCCTCAACTAGCCCCCACAGATTTTTCCACAGAGAATAAAGGGTAGCATGAGAAGATTTAGGATGTGTGGAGATATTCTGGGAAAAGTGAAGAGGTGGAGAGAATCAAGCAAAAGAGGAGGAGTGAATCAAGGAAAAATCTATGGGGGCTAGTTGAGGGGAGAGATGAATGCCCAGAGGTGAGTGGGGAAAATGAGTGGAAGAGCAGGAATGAGAAAGCATTAGGACTCATCACACTCAGTTAAAATGATTTTTTTTAAAAGAATAAAGGGTAGCATGAGAAGATTTAGGATGTGGAGATATTCTGGGAAAAGTGAAGAGGTGGAGAGACTCAAGCAAAAGAGGTGGAGTGAATCAAGGAGAGATCAGTGGGATTAGATGCTTGGATGTAAACTCTATAAATTGAGGCATTGTCCTAATGAGAATTTGCTGGTTTTTGATTATCCATGCCTACATTAAGCTATCAGTTAATTGCTCACTAATCTTATCTTAATCATCATCTAATCTCTTTGTTAATGATGTTGATTCTTGCATTTGAACCACCATAGCTCATCACATTGCTGCAAATTTAACATGGTATCAGAGCCTAGCTTAGAATCCATCAAATTTAACATGGTATCAGAGCCTAGCTTAGAATCCATCAAATTTAACATGGTATCAAAGCCTATCTTAGAATCCGTCAAATTTACGAGCTCATTATCTTGCTAATCACCCAATTAATTAGGATTAAGAGATTCAATTTTTAATCAATTTTCAACAAGCTCATTGTACCCCCAGCAGCTGGTGGAGGAGCTTGATCTCCCTCTAGGACTAACAATAGGCTTCAAGCTTAGCCCCACCTAGCCAAGCTTCCCATGCACCGGTCCATGAAGTCATATCTTAAAACCGTCATCGCGGGACCTGCAGAAATCTGCGAAAATGCCAGCGTCTTTTTTTGAGAGTAAAACTACAAAATTGTCTTCACCACTTGGAATTGGAAGCAAAGGCGCTAGCCCAAGGGGTTTTTGGATGCTCTGAGCATGCTGGAAGCCTCAGAATCTAGAAATTCTTCAAGGAAAAGTGGAATCAAGCTCTGCATCAAATCTGCAGAGGTGACTTTGGTAAAACAGAGATTAAGCATTCAATGTTTGGTCAAATCTTGTGTTTCTTCGCTTGATCCTCTACCAGACTAACTGCTATTGATGGCTTTGAAAGGAGTTGAGCTCATTTGAACTCTAAGGCCCCAGATCTGGCCTCCCCGCACACTCTGTTTTTTACACACAAAATAGGGGATTATTTTGCTAATCAATGACTAATCAGCACTAATCACTGTATTTTGGTGCAATTGAGGGTTCTAATTTACCATTGGCTATCTGATACTGATTTCTATAACCTCAGATTACAATTCGGAGATGGTTTGATACTCCAACCATTCAGTACAGATTTGTTACCCTTGGCTTTATGTAATTTTTGGTGAATTTATGCTGATAAATCTGTTGTAATCATCACCTAAACACCAGATTGAGTTGTAAAAGGGTAGACACTACCCTTGAATCTTGAAACTGGATCAAGAGGTAAGACCCCCTTCACATCATCATGAGCACGACATAAGAGATAGCCAAATTTAATGGGGAGCAGTTTTATACATGACCCCTGTCCCTCCCTTATGTTCACAAGAATTTCAATCCATTTCATGGGGAAATAAAGGTTTTATCAAAATGCAAGTTTGATAGAAAAATCAATACTTGATGCACAAAATTGACAAAAATGATACTTGATACACAAAATTGATAAATAAAATTGGCCCTTGATCCACTCAAATATGTAGCCAAAATTAATTTACATATATGTCTAGGTTTATCAAAAGTGATACAAATTTCTCTATATAAAATAATGGCATCCCTAATAGAATGTTGGCATCATCTCGATTAATGTCCGTTGTGCTCAACCATGCTCTAATTGTAGTCGTCGCATTCTTTCATTTATGTCTACTATGGTGCTTCTTTGTACTTTTACATCCATGAGAATCCCAAATCGTATATGGTGTAGTATTTGCTCAATCTTCTCGTATTTGGGATGTTGTGTTGGGTCCTCTTGGAAGTAAGCCTTCAAGCCTTCTTTCCAAAAGTCAATCATTTGTTTTAATGTCCATCCCAAGGAAAAGGCATCACTCTCTTTTCTATATGCGTCTGTGCACCTTGAATCGCATAGCTCAAGTGCTAACCATGGACTTTTTCTACATTCTCTGGCTACTTGGCACATATGAATGTCTGATGCACCGGGGTCTTCATTCTCAACCTCTGATGTCTGACGCACCGGGGTCTTCATTCTCAACCTCTGATGTGTGCAAGAATGAGGATCTCTGTTGTCCTATCCTTAGCATCAGGGTGAAAGCATGTATAGGTGGTACCAAAAAGGAGTGTCTTGGACACTCCTTTTTGGTGAAAGCATGTATAGGTGGTACCAAAAAGGAGTGTCTTGGACACTCCTTTCAGCCACCCCTTTGGGAGGAGAAAGAGGCTTAAATTTGAAATAGAGGCGGGCTTGAAAATGCAACTGAGCATTTATTAAGGGAATGGCATGCCCATTAAACGCTTATGAATATTCTCTCTCCTCCACCAGTCTGCACTTGTCCTGCAATCACTCTCTCTCTCTCACTCTCTCTCACTCTCTCTCACTCTCTCTCACTCTCCGCAACTCTCTCTCTCTGCCATAGCATAGCCTCTGCTTCTCGCCTACACAAAAGGGCCTCTCTTCCCGCCTGAGTGCAAGCTGTATTCAACTGTACTATCTCCCTCTCTCCCTCCCTCTCTCTCTCTCCATGATGACTGCAGTTGTGCTTTAATGGTCTTCTTTGCAATAACCTCAGCCTTCTAGCTCCCTCATAACTGCTTTAAATAACCTCAGCCTCCTAGTTCCCTCATAACAGGCTCCACATGGAGTCTCATAGTGTACAGAATGGCAATAACCTCAGCCTCCTAGTTCCCTCATAACTGGCTCCACATGGAGTCTCATAGTGTACAGAATGGCAATACAGGCTCTGTGTATCTTCCCCCATTGTCTATCACACAACACATCCCGAGAGAACTTCTGCCAGGTCTTCGAAACTACTGGGTTGCAAAGAAGAGGGAACAAAGAAGCATTGAGAAGAGGATGGCACGTACGCGCGAGGATGGTGACATTGATGAGCGAGAGGCAAAGAAAATCTGCAGAGCAGTTTCTCAGTGCTGGCGCAAACAAAAAACGGGCTTTCTGAGGGCCTTCAAACAAAGATTTTACAACAGCTCCTCCTTCATCCAATGTTCTTAGTGTTGCAGCACACGTCAGAGATAGTTGAGAGACTCATTTTCTCTAACATTTGTCATACATTATCTAAGGTGAAGACACCCCACCCCATTCAAATAACGAGTTGTTTTTTAAAGCGGGCTACTGTCCCATGCAACAATGGTGCATCTGGTGTTGACAATCAAATGAGTGGCAGAGAAGTTGCCAAGGTTTTAGGAGTTCATCGAAGGAATGTCATTGCGGTCAATTTTCGGCTACAACATGAAGCGGAGGAAGGGTCACTTCCCTTGGATTCTTGTCACCGTCAATTGCATAGGGCAAGCATCATCACCAGTGAAATCAGGGAAATTGTGTTTCAGTTTTGGTCAGTGGAAACTCAAACAAGAAATATGTTGTTCGAAAGAGGATAGGCAACAGTGCGCATGTACTGCATCCAGTGCATCTACTCAATTTGCCTCAGGTATATCACTGTGTTGAGAGTGTGTTGTAAGAGCTACACAATTGCTCGCATATGATTGATAGTGTATCCGGATATGCTCTTCTATACGATACTGATTTCTAAATGTCAGTGGTTTAGAGTGCTACAGTACTAAAATTTTGTATGATAGGGCATTAGAGTGCTTTACCATGCTTCCAAATGTTTGCAAAGTGCCTCACAGTGCATTACAATGCTTAACCATGCACTGTAGTGCTTTACGAAGAAGCTTTACAATTGATTTCAGAGGCTTCTGAGTGCTTCATGGTGGTGATTCCAAGAAATTCCAAGTCATGATTGCATCTTAGTGCTTCTGAGCATTTTCAGACCACTTCTGAGTGCCCGTCAGTGCACTATATTGCTTGACCATGCTTTATAATGCTTGACATACTTCTTCAAGTGATCACAAGTGCTTCTAAGTGGTTCATAGTGGTTCCAAGTAATTTTATGTCATTCCAAGTGCATCTAAATGTTTCTGTGTGCTTCTAAGTGCCTTTTGTTGCTTCTAAGTGCTTAATAGTGCTTCAAAAAGCTCCCAGCAGGTGCCTGAGAGTTCTTCCAAATGTTTCCAAGTGCTTATGCTCGTAATGGCTTAACAGAGCTTCAGAAGTGATAACATGAGCTTCCAAGTGCTTGTAAGTGCTTCCAAGTGTATCTAAATGTTTCTGTGTGCTTCTAAGTGCCTTTTGTTACTTCTGAGTGCTTAATAGTGCTTCAAAAAGTTGCCAGGTGCCTGAGAGTTCTTCCAAATGCTTCCAAGTGCTTAAGCTCGTAATGGGTTAACAAAGCTTAAGAAGTGATAACAAGAGCTTCTAACTGCTTCTTCCAAGTGCTTGTAAGTGCTTGTAAGCGCTTCCAAGTGTATCTAAATGTTTTTGTGTGCTTCTAAGTGCTTAATAGTGCTTCAAAAAGCTATCAGGTGTGTGCCAAAGAGTTCTTCCAAATGCTTCCAAGTGCTTATGCTTGAATGGCTTAACAGAGCTTCAGAAGTGATAAAAGGAGCTTCTAACTACTTCCAAGTGCTTGTAAGTGCTTGTAAGTGCTTCCAAGTGCTTGCTAGGGCTTCTAAATGCTTGCTAAGTGCTTGCTAGTGCTTCTAAGTGCTTGCACGTGCTTCCAAGTGCTTCTAGTGCTTGCTAGTGCTTCCATGTGCTTCTAAGTGCTTCCAAGTGCTTCTCAGTGCTTGCTAGCGGTTCCAAGTGTTTGCTAGTGGTTCTAAGTGCTTCCAAGTGCTTCTAAGTGCTTGCTAGTGATTCCATGTGCCTCTAAGTGCTTCCATGTGCTTCTAAGTGCTTCCAAGTGCTTCCACATGCTTTACTTGCTTCTAAGTGTTTGCTAGTGTTTCCAATTGCTTCTAAGTGTTTCCTAGTGCTTCAAAGAAATTCCATGTTATTCCAAGTTCATCTAAATGGATCCTCAGGTTTCTAAGTGCTTTTAGGTGCCTGAGAGTGCTTTATAGTGCTTTACAACCATTTACTAGTGCTACTAGGTGCAGAAAGTGCTACTAAGTGTGTCTAAGAGCTTTACCCAATGAGTGTCATAGCTTTACACTGATTGAAAGTGCGTCATAATGCTTACCAATGCTATAGGTTGCTTCAGAATGATTTATAATGCTTGATAGTGTGTATAAATTTATCTTCTTTGTCACAGAGGGACTTCTATATGTGGTTCCAAGTGGCTCATCCTAACATAAGGATCTCCTTCAGATGTTTTGAGGGTCTAAAGCCATACTTCGTACAAGTTGAAGGACCGCAACACTTGTTGCTGTGAATACCATGTGCAGGTTGTCTACTTCAAGGAAGCTCTTAATCAGATGCGACAGGGAAGATATGGGCCAGCCATGCAGTTGTTGCAGGTGCCTTGTTTGCATTTCTCATGATGGAACAGCGTAGTGCACGGCCTCCAATGCCACATTTCCAAGCTTAACAGACCTGTGGGAGTCTGTATTGTGCCCAAAACCCATTGACTATGCTTATCACCGTAGACAATGTCTTTTGGGTACATGCAAACATTGTGGCATTAAACAGATCTCCTTGTGTCCACATGAAAAAAGCGATGACATCTCTATGACGACTGTCAACCTTTTTGACGACGGAAGTGGATGAGAACGGTCAAGCAAAAACTCGAAAAGATCTTGTTGTTCGCCAAGTCAGCCCGAGGACTTTCACTTCCTTGCTTCAAAGAAAATTGGGAAACTTCATCAAAGACGATTATAAGTATAGATGGCATGCTGAACAATTCAAAGAGTGTTTGGATAAATTTCCAGATGATGTAGTGGTGTCGGTAGTGGATTTTGCAGAGAAGGTACAGAATGAAATTCAATCAATGCATTGGTATTCAACTCAGGTGACAATCTTGGTCCACATTTCGTACCTGCGTGATGTGCTTGGTACCATTCGGAAGACAACCCACTTCTACATCTCTGATGACAAAATCCACGACACTTTGTTTGTGCAGCACTGCTTTATTTTGCACAATGAGTGGCTGAAAGCTCAAGGATGCAGTGTCAAGCGACACTGGGTGTGATGGCACTGCTTCACAATTCAAAGCAAGGCGCCCTTTCTATTTTGTAGCCCGATTCTTCAATATGACAGGTATTGAGATGATGCACAGTTTCTTCGCATCTAGCCATGGGAAGGGTGAGCACGATGGAGCTGGTGCGGTGCTCAAAAGAGCTCTCACACAGGAGCAGCTGATTTGTGTTACATAACGCTTCAAGTGTGGTGGCATTCCTCAACGCAACCCTCAGGAAAGAATGTCCATTAAGAAAGTCGATCATAGATTCTGGGAGGTCAAGCTCGGTGATGTAGACATAGATAGAGAGTGGGATTGCATGTGGATCAAAAGGGTCTCGATCTTTCCACTATGTCAACAGCTACAGTCAATCAGATATGCACGGGCTACGGTGCAAACCATTGTCTTGCTTTTGCCATGCGTGCATGAAATGCCAATGGAGGAGATGTGTAAACAAGGACCACGTTGAGAGGTGGCAGTACTTGCGAATACAACCGACTGTCAATGTTCAAAACGATGGAGAAGCATCCAGCGCGATGATGAGTTACCAAGAGCCCCCATGTATGCTGGCCACCATGACGACCAAGTGATGCCTTGATGGTTGGCCAGAACTTCGCAGTGAATGCAGAAGAGCCAGGTTGTGCAGACTTCTACATCTTGAAGTGCACTAAAACCAAGCGCTTTACCATCAAATCTGAAAGGGATGAATGGCATAACCATATTCAAAAGAACTTATTTGTCGTTGAGGGACTCTTCTACGACAAGGTAAATGGCCAAGATGACGCCTACGTTCTTTTGGATGACAAGCCCCCTACTTTTATCTACTCCCACCTGCTGTGATGCATCAGGTTTCCGATGTGCTCGGTAGAAGGTGAGCCTAATGTATATGAATTGTCAAATGATGTATTTGAACAAATCTATAATAGCATGCCCCCAGAGGAGAACTTGTAAGTTCTAACTTTCAAGCTAGCACAATGCGTCCTCCTAAGAAGCACTATTTCGCACGTTCAACTCTTTGACAGCACTTTCAGTAGTAGACAAGCACTTTAAGACCACTTGACAAGCACTTCTAGTACCTACACAAGCACTTCTAGGATCTACACAAGCACTTTCAGATTACTTGAAAAGCACTTTAAGTACCTAGACAAGCACTTTAAGTAACTAGATAAGCACTTTCAGACCACTTGACCATAGCACTTCCCAAACAATTGAAGTTCCTACACAAGCACTTGACAAGCACTTGGAGGCCACATGGTAAGCACCTGTCAGGTACTTTTAGTACCTAGACAAGCATTCCGGACCACTTGACAAGCGCTTTAAGCACCTTGACAAACACTTTTAGATTACCTAACCAGCAGTTAGCCAGTACTTTCTAGTACCTAGACAAGCACATGTTTAGTACTTTGAGACCACTTGAGAAATTCTTGTCAAGCACTTCAGTACCTGGACAAGCACTTTTAGTATCTAGACAAGCACTTTCAAACCACTTGACAAGCACTTCAATACCTAGACAAGCACTTTCAAACCACTTGACAAGCACTTTCAAACCACTTGACCAGCACTTTTAAACCACTTGACAAGCACTCAGTACCTAGACAAGCACTTTCAAACCATCACTTTCTTAAGAGTCCACAGTATAAACTAAAGAAAATGACACCAGATCGACACAAAATCATTCCAAGGTCAAAACCATTTTTGTTTGTATATATGTCAGAGCACATTAATCTACACAGTAAGGGCATGGTGTCATGGCAGTGAAGGGGCTACAGACAGCCCTCTGTACAGTGGAAAAAATGCCTGCAAAAGCACTTCTAATTTGCTGTTTTACTCTTTAGACGCTTATACTTTCTTTCTTTAGGAATCCAGGTTGGGGGCTTCAATTTCTTTCATTTCCTCAACATGGTTCTGCACGATTATCCAATTCGACCATTGCAAGAGGCATCATCCCTAACATCAAAAGGGCACTCTCTGATAGTTTTTGCTCTGTCAGCACTTTCTGCCCATTGCAACACAAAGTCAGCCACATCCTGTCCCACTGCCCCCCCTCAGTCTGCTTCTCCACTTCAGGAAGGATCACATAGCATGCAGGATAGTTAGAGTACATTTTATACAATGAATCATCTAGCACAAGTGTATTTATCTTATTGAATTTCGAGAAAAGATGCCAGAAGGTATCCAGGTTTTTCAAGAACATTGGCCTAGGAGGAATATCAAAGTGCCAAGTGCAAACATTGCAAGCGGTTTGCGACAGCCATCCACTCATGCATTTCTTGACTTGAGGCAGGCACTTATCCATGGCTGTCTCCAATTCCCTACCTCTATGGGAGGTCCACACAAATACCTCTGCAACCTGACTCAACGCAAGTAAGAACACCTCTGCATCCTGCCGTACGTAATAGGTGTGTTCTCATCCTCATCACGGACTTTGGAAAAGTATAGCGTTGAGACATTTGGGGGAATCTCTGTCCTGCGCTTATTGTGCACGCACAAAAGAACCTTGTTGAAGTCAACAATGACTGCCAAGTTGTCTCGAGAGTCATTGAAGCGTCAAAACTGATAGCGTGGAGGACAGTGCTCAATGTGCTCTACCTCATCAGTGGGTGGTAGGGTTTTCGAGCCAACAACTTGAATTTTAACTACATGCACAACAATTAAGATGGTCAGGACACGCACAAACACTGAGACAAAGGACTTATATATTATATTGCCGCAAAATAATGTGGCTTGCATGAGCAAAAAGCTACAAAGTTGCAAGAAGCTAAAGCTTCCTGCATGCTCAGGCTTTGGGGAAATTTGGGTTAGTACTTTTCTTGGGGTCCCAAAGAGGCCCATCCTCCACCTGCCTTTTCTTCTTCTTCCGCAACTCTCCTGCAACAAATTGGAGGGTCTCTTCCATATCTGGGTCCAACTCCTCTTCAGTATGTACACCTTTGTCGACGCGGCTTGGCTCTCCAGTTGGAGCACTAACATGACTTAATGTCTTAATGACATCAGTACCTGGGATAGCAATAGGAAATCAAGTTAGGAGCACATGTAGTTAATATGATCACAATGATCATGGGGATAATCATGTCTGAGGATAACATGTTACGGCAACCAAAATTACCTCGTGTGATCTCAAAACCAGGTGTCTCCCTCAGGATGTCTCCATCACCAAGCACATCAGTTTTTTCAGCAGACAGACTACAACCACCCACCATGTTTTTGTATTTCATCATCAAGGCGTCTAGGTCGAAGGGGGCGTCCACATCATGCATGGACGAGGTGGAAGCGATTGGGTCCACCCCCTCGCCCAGCCTCTGCCTCACCTGAGACATAACAGACAATTACTGTACATATCAAAAGTAGCATGAATCCTGTCCTATGAAAGAGGCATGCCTTACCTATGGACTCCTCATATGCATTCCCAAGTGCCCAACATCTTGCTACTACAAGTGGTATCTCCCACGAACAGTCCGGTATATCTCCCACCATGAACAGTCCGGAACAATGCACTTGGGCTCAGTCGCACACAGACAATGGAAAAGCAAAAGGAGTGGTACTTGTGGGCACACGACAGATAATACAAGTGGTATCTCCCACGAACAGTCCGGAACAATGCACCTGGGCTCAGTCGCACACAGACAATGGAAAAGCAAAAGGGGTGGTACTTCTGGGCAGACGGCAAATAATAAACGCCGGTTGCATGTTTGCTTGACAGCAGCTGGCCCACAGGCCACACAAGATCCACCAATGAGGACAGTGTCAGCACCTAGGACAGACTTCGCAGGCGGGGTAGGCACTAGAAGGACTCTCCCCCCGCTCTTCAAGAAAGTGCATGCCTCCTTCATGAAGGAGGCCTGTCTCCTTAGCTCACATAACACATGCTCCATTTCCTCAAACCGAAGCCTGCACATAATGAAAAACAACCAGCCACCATAACTTTCAAGCATGTGTAAGTGGTTTGAGCACCTATCAGTGGTCTGTGCAGTACCCTAAGGTCTAAGCACCAGTGAGTGGTCTAAGCACTTGAAAGTGGTCTAAGCACTTGCAAATGATGTAACCACTTGCAAGTGGCTCTTCCAAGTGTTCTAAGCACCTGTTAAAGGTCTTAGAAATTGTATGTGCTTTGTGCTTTTGCTAGTGTTTTAAGCACTTGCAACAAGTGGTATGAGCACTTGAAAGTGGTATGAACACTTGCAAGTGGTCTTGAACTTCGCTAGTGGTCTAGGCACTTGCAAGTGGTCTTAGAATTTGCAAAAGGCATGAACACTTACAAATGGCCTTAGCACTTGCAAGTGGTATGAGCACTTGAAAGCAAGTGGTCTTAGCATTTTCAAGTGGTCTAAGCACTTGCAAGTGGTATGAGCACTTGAAAGCGGTATGAACACTTGCAAGTGGTCTTGAACTTTGCTAGTGGCCTAGGAACTTGCAAGTGGTATGAACACTTGCAAGTGGTCTTAGAACTTGCAAAAGGCATAAACACTTTACAAGTGGCCTTAGCACTTACAAGTGGTATGACCACTTGCAAGTGGTCAGCACCTTCAAGTGGTCTAAGCACTTGCAAGTGGTATGAGCACTTGAAAGCGGTATGAACACTTGCAAGTGGTCTTGAACTTCGCTAGTGGCCTAGGCACTTGCAAGTGGTCTTAGAACTTGCAAAAGGCATGAACACTTACAAGTGGCCTTAGCACTTGCAAGTGGTATGACCACTTGCAAAAGGTATGACCACTTACAAGTGGTCTTAGTACCTTCAAGTTGTCTAAGCACTTGTTAAACTTCTAAGAACTTGCAAGATATCTATGCACTTGCTAGTGATGTAAGCACTTACAGTGGTATAACACTTGCAAGTGGTCACAGCACTTGGTCATAGCACTTGCAAGTGGTCTCAATACTTATGAGTGGTCTATGAACTCGATGACCTCTAAGCACTTGCAAGTGAAACAAGCACTTGCAAGTGGTGTAAATGTATGAGCACTTTCAAGTGCTTAAATCACTTGCAAGTGCTTAAATCACTTGCAAGTGCATATATCGCTTGCAAGTGCTTGGACCACTACTTAAAGGATAGAAAAATGCTTGAGTTTTCAAAAGTACCTGCAGTAGACACCTCCTCCTTCATCTCTGCAGTAGACGTCATAGCACCAAAAGCCACTGAGCCACTTGTGGTCCCATACGATACCCAGAATAGACTCCTTGTGGTGGATACTACTGATATATAGGCAGACTGGGCTGATGTGAAGGGCTTGGTTAGACCCTTTCCCTTTGGTGTGACATTTCTGGTCCTTGAGATGATGGACCTAGCCCTAAGTTTTGCACTAGTCCTTGGGCCTTATTTTAATTAGCTATATTTAAAACAAATCCTCGATAGTAAGGTCTTTGGGCAGCTTGCCCTCCATGCTCAAGCCGTACTCAGCATGCAACTCAGCTGCTGAGTAGCAAAACAGGAGAGCTTTACGTCCAGATGACGCTGTCAATAAGAGAACAAGCAAATGTTAGTTCTCAAGGGGAGCATGCATTGAGAGGGAAACAATGTGCGAACAAAAACCAATGGAGGAGATGTGTAAGAAGGATATGTGCATGTAGCAGACATGGAAGAGGAGCACAATACCTTTCCGAGCGGACTTTCCTGTTGGGGGGCCGCATGTTGTCTGGGAAGCTTCACCTTGCTCTGGCATCGGTGAAGGGGTCTGCACGACTGAGTCAGCATCCGCAAAGGGTCTCTTGCACCTCCTAGGGGGGGTGTTCTTCTTGGGGGTGGGATCACTCATCTCTGCGCACACGACTGTGAAACGGTGAAATTGTGAGTGATACGAGGCAGCAGAGGGATGAATGGGCACGCGTGACAGGACAAATCAATGCATGCTTAAAGGAGGGTGGCCCGTTTCCTTTTCATGATGGCCCACTATTTTCCATATTAAGAGAAGGGGGACGCCAAATCATTGCATGCTTTGAAGAGGGGGGCCCAATTAATATTATGATGGCCCACTATTTTGCATATTACTAATTTTAAAAACACTAAACTTCTCTCCTTTTAGGGGCTATTGGTGGTACCACCAAAAGGTGAAAAAAGTGGTACCACCTATACATGCTTTCACCCACATCAATGCCCAATCTATGATGCTAACACGAACAGAGTTGTCCCCCTAGTGAAGTCAAGAATAATATTAAATGCATGAATATCACAATGGATGATTCTAGTACTATGTGTTGTTGCCATGGCATCAACCAATGCATGCATTATGTGTGTGGCATGTTTTGCACCACTGACTTCAAGTGTGCTAGCTCCAATGCATTGAGCACAAGATCTGGGCCAGGGTTCCTAATAACGCCACCTTACTCCATTCTTATCATGTGGGGGCAAAACTGGCCCACCTTGAATGGAAGGTTGCACATCATGTTTCCTAGGGTTCCACTATTGAAGTAAGGAAACACTGTGATCCAAGGTGCTTGGGTGGTGAAAGCAATGCACCGCATCAACCACGATGCAACTTTTCCATGCCCTGAACTATGGGAAAAAAATCTAATGTTAATGTGTTAGATCACTTGTAAAACATTACGCAATATGTTATGCGAGAGGGAAAAAAGACATTTTTTTTATCGTGATCTTGTGGCATTATCCAAAATTTTTGCTTCCAATTTGATCACCCCTCACAATAGCATTGTATGTCATGCCAACAAGATGGGAGCACTGTGCATTTCTAAGAGTGCGGATTGTTGGTTGTTCAATGCCGCTAGTGTTGACACTCCCTTGTGGAACGAAGTGTGTGTCTTGGGAGATCCTCACTCTCTTGGAGAGAGTTCAAATGGGAAAATACATGAGACCTCGGGAAGCATGCAAAACAAAAAAATACACATGCGAGAGAAACACCAGATTGTGTCCCACCTACCCTCCCAAGCGTGTGCCCAAAAGCATCCCCTCTTGAGTATTTATAGATTTTATTACTTCAAAAATAGGTTACATGGCTATTTTAGCCCAAGCTTGCTTTACAAGTTTTCTTTTTACAAAAATTAAAAAATAAAATATTTTAAAAATCTCACTCGCATGACAATCCTCCTGGTTGAGGAGACAACTGTCTCCTCAGCTGTAACTATCAACATACACAAGAGATTAAACACATTAATTGTACCCACATTGGTTTCACTCACAATGTCTTTACATAATTAATTGGATTCACTCCCAATGTCCTCACACGTGTTGCACGTGTCTTAGAGTTGGTTAGATTCACTCATAATCAAACTCACAAAATCTTTACATGCGTCTTAGATTTGATCGGATTCACTCACAATCAAACTTCCACATTGGATTCACTCACAATGTCTTCATACGCATCGCATGTATTCACAGAGTACACCACACGTATCACATGTGTCACACAACTAGTTGGTTTCACTCACAACCAACTAGGGTCACCCTCTAAAGAATCACATTCGTTCTTAATTCTTATACCACACTAGGTCATCCTCATCAAGAATCAATCAAAAGGATTGATTGGATTCACTCAAAATCAAACTCACATGTGTCACACATATCACAGTTGGTCGGATTCGTTCACAACCAGCTTGGGTCACCCTCTCAACACTTAATTGTGTTAAGTTATCCGTCAAAGATAAATATCAAAAATATGTAAAAGAGACATTGTATTAAGGACTTCTATGTGTAATACAATCTACCACCAAAAATTATCCCAAACAAATCTAGAGATAAGTATGCATCGGAATACTTTACACAAGATTAATCTCGTGTCCCATACCACAAGACTAATACATAGTGAAAAATCCATAAAGTATAGTTCAAGATGGAAGGGCCAGTTTCTCCAAGAAGTTCTACTTTTTATTGATAAGAACTCTCCTTGAAATTTACAAAAATTCTTAAGTAAAATTTGTAGAGATAATCGAATGAATATGCAACCCTAAGAGTCAGAGTAGTCGTCGCTCATGGTAGTCTTGTTCTTCATCGTCAATCATATTAAGTCCAAGTGAAATAAACTTAAATAACAAATATTAAATAAAACTAGACGATGTAAAATAGAATGCAAGAGTAAGAAGGTCTTACCTTGATGTATTGTTGGCTACAAAATGAAAAGGTTAAGAAATAGAGAATTTAAAACAATTCATTAATAACTAAAAATGTAATTAATCGGTAAAGATGAGGAGATAATAATTGTCAGAAACTCAACATGGTTCCATGGTAGAGATCATTGGTATAACCTACACATCATGCACAAACTCAAGACTATGACTATGACATAAGCTACTTAAGAAATAATCAAACAGCCTAGAATAATGTTGGTCTTGAGCTAAGTGCATAACTTGAAACCCCAATCATCTTGAATTCATGCATATCTTGGCGCATCTAAAGTCATTAAGTCCAAAATCCAAACATTTTTTATCGTGAGAGTATAACAATAATTTTTTTTTTATAATTCTTTCTCTTCTTATTCTTCTTCTTCTTCTTTTTTTCTTTTTTTTCCCTTCTTTTTCTCTCTTTTTTTTTTCTTTTCCTTCTTCTCTCTCTTCTTCTTTTTTTTTCTTTCTTCTCTTCTTCTTCTTGCACCTTGCCCTAGCACTGCCACGCAGCGTTTTCTTAATCCCACATAGCATCAACTAGCTTAGTGGGGAGAGTATAAAGGGCAAAGTGGAGGCTCTTGGTATTTGTCCCTTAAGAGACATACGCGCCGCGCATTTGTTGTCGATGACGTGTTGGGTGGTGCTGCCAGTATTGTGCAGGTGGTGTAGCCAACGCTCCCATCTCATCGTCACCAGGATATGCTTGCCACCCGTGCTAGTCATCGTTTGCACTGCCCCGCTGCTCTATTGCCACCCAACTAGTTCCTCTCATTGGGATGTGTGCTTGCGGCTCCTACTGGTGTGACGTTCACGACGTGTGGTGGATCCTCAGTCTTTGTGCCTGCACTACTCTCTGCACCTTCACATAGGACCTTTTGGTCTCGGGCCGTTTGAGTGCCCCAAACACACACACACACACACCTTTCTAACATAGTTCTAACCGAGTGTACACTAGGCTCTGATACCACTAAAATAGGAAAATACACAAGACCTCAAGAAAAGTGCAGAACAAGCGCAAGAGAAACACCATATTGGGTCCCAACTGCCCTCCCAAGCATGTGCCCAAAAGAATCCCCGCTTGAGTATTTATTACTTCAAAAATAGGTTACATGACTATTTTAGCCCAAGCTTGCTCTACAAATTTTCTTTCACAAAAAATGGATAATAAAAGATTTCAAAAATCTCACTCCCGTGACAAAAGTAATGTTGCCATTAGTGTCTTTTGCTCTATTGCTTTTGGCCTTCTCCTCTCTCCAACTACCAAAACTAGAGCTTCCATACATCAATGCCTAGCGGCACATCATCTTTCAAGTCTTTAAGGATTTGAGGTAAATTTCCTAGGAGAGTGCAAGTGGAGTGCAATAACTCCATTTCCTTCCACTTCTCGGCAAAAAGAAGACATATTTGGTTCTCTCTTTCCAGTCAAGTGCGTGCTCGCTAGATAGTCTCCTTCATGAACTCCACCATCTGGACGTCGACTCAATTAGTGTTAGCTATGCATGCCTCGTGTTAGAGATAACAAGCTCATGGGGCAATACTTTCATGACTCTCTTCTTCTCCTCTAGATTCATCCTAGAGATAAGATGAAAATAAAGAGGAGACTAAGTTTGGGTGTCAAACAAAAACACTTGTGAGAGGAATAGTATAATATCAAAGTAATAAGTTTTTTATAAGAGTTTATATTTTTTATGAACTCACGTAAAGCGTTTTGATATTTTTTATAAGACTTTATATTCTTTTTTAATATATATTTTTATAAACTTACCAAAAAAAAGTGGATTAAAGAACCCCTTGTTGATGAACTCATAAGGGAACCCCGTGAGCGTGGTCTTTACTAAGGAGGAAGAGAGTAGGAGAAGGGATAAGCGATATACGTGTGTGTGTGTGTGTGTGTGTGTGTGTGTGTGTGTGTGAGAGAGAGAGAGAGAGAGAGAGAGAGAGAGAGAGAGAGAGAGAGAGAACTCATGTGAATTTTGAGATAATAAAATAATCCCTTTTATCTTTATAGCCTTACAAATGTTTTTCAAAGTGTAGTAAAAAATAAATATATTTTTGTAAATTTACCAAAAAATTTGGAATAAAGAACCCCTTCACTAAGGAGGAGAATGGATAAGTGATATACGTGTGTGTGTGTGCGTGTGTGTGTGTGTGCGTATGTGTGTTTGTGTATGTGTGTGTGTGTGTGCGTATGTGTGTGTGTGTGCGTATGTGTGTGTGTGTGTGTGTGTGTGTGTGTGTGTTGTATGTGATCATAGACAATGCAAGAGAGAGAGAGAGAGAGAGAGAGAGAGAACTCATGTAGTGTCTTATGTGTATTGGTTGAACTGTGTGTATATGATTGAATGTACAAACGTTAACAACAAACAATATTGTTCGACACACATGGCCATGCAATACGACTAAGTGTCGAACAACTTAACATGAAAAAATTAAAAAAACAATATACAACACCAAATGGCAGAGCAATACGACCAAGTACTGCATAGTAGACATGCAAAAACTAGCAAATGACACTATTCAATGGAATAGTACGACCAAGTGCCAATTGAATCTGATATCTCTCATTCAATTGGTCATACCAATTGAATCTGATATCTCTCATTCATGGCTAGATGAAAGGACATCATCTGGCCAAATAATGTAACCAAATGCCCAAACATTTCCCAAGGGAGAGGAGAGGGGAAGGTGTCACTATCAAAATGACACTATCTAGCCGTAAATATACAACCAAGTGCTGAAATGAAGGACATACTTATCTAAAGACACTCGCTTACCGCGTAAGCACCATGTTTCATAATAAAATGGCCCAAAACTTACACATTTATGACTATAGTAAGTGAGTGACATAGAGTTACCGAATCCATGATAGTGTGCCCAAACTTACTATAGGTTATATTAGCTTACTATAGTCAAACCGTGACCAAAGTAGGGAAATGACACGAGCTTGCCGCATACATGACAATGTGCAAATCCTACAACAGTAATGCACATGCATACATGCACACATGCTACAAGCCTCACTTGAATGTTGCAAGCTTGCTCTACGCCTAGAATGTTACAAGTTACTGCTCCTCAACTCTACACCCCATCAAGCCCCAGGGGCCTGGTATATATTAAAAATTATAGCCCACCAGGCTTTTTATTATCCCTGACAGGCTTCCATAATAACCTGGCGGGCCTACTGGGAAATGTAAAACGCCCGACAGGCACCCGTCGGGCTTCTATAAAACCCTGACTTTTACACGTTAATCCCCAAGCAATGGGATGGGCTATTTGTAAATGAGTGATCATGTTGAACATGATAACATGTTATTCATGCTTGATATTGGCACAAAATTTTGTGTGATCACATCCCTGCTCCAAACTTCTTGTCTCTTGCACCTTCATGTATACCAAAAAAAAACCTCTTACCGAGGACTAATGTGGAAGAACTAGTGTGCATACAAAAAATGCATAGTTTTCAAGTGCTTACGTGGTGTCCCCTCTTGTCCAATGTGGTTGGGAATGGCCACTCGTTGCCCCCTTTCCAAAATGGATCTCCTAATGACTATTGTTGATTGTTCTTTCTTGGAAAGGAGGCTAAGTTTGTTGATTGTTCTAGGGGACTGAGAGCCCTTGAAATCAACAATGAAAATTTTGGGAATGTGAGTCAGAAAAGTGGTTGAAGAGTAGATAATTTTGAGGAGAGAACATATTAAGGTCAAGAGTGAAGATGTCTCTTTTATTGAATTGGGAAAAGAAAAGAATTGTTTCTTTCTAGCAAGGAATTGGTCTAGCACTTTATTTGTGCCTTGTAGGTTACTTAAAGTACATAGGTGGCATGAGTTGTAATTATTGTTGACTTGGAAGAGAGAGACACAAGGAGGAGGAGTAGGCGGCAAAGGGTTAAGATTAGGGTTCGAAATAAATGGCATTCTAGTGTATTTGTACCAGCCAAAATTAAGAAAAAACGATTAAAATTTATAATAGCCCTTATTTTCAGGAATGATTTCTCATATATTTTAGTTATAAAAAACCAGGATATTCTAGATATTTTGGAAACAAAAAACTGATAGATTTAAGGGTTGTCCTTATTTTGATTGGTTGAAAATTTGGCATGTGAGGGCCTAGGGCTTTGTGTGGAAGACACGTGGAGTGGGAGCTCATGGAATTTTATTATTTCAAAGGAGTAGGCTAGAAAGTCAGCGCGGTTTGAATGAAAAGTTCGACGCCGTGGAGGAACCTTTCGTAAAAAACGGATTTTGTGGGATTTTTGAAACTTTGAAAAAAGGAGCATTTTTTGACAAATAAAAACGTGGACCTAGTTTGTGAGGTAAATTAATAATATAATATTTGCTTAGAAAAGCAACCGTCACGCGTTTAGCTAGCATGCACAGTTGCGCTGGATAACTACCAATATTAACTAAATATCAAAAAGACCCCCAACCTGGGCTTCAAAAAGTCGTCGTCTACACGCTCGTTAAAACCCGCCAGGGTCCCCCTGCCTGCCTACTTCATCTCCTCCCCCCGCCCCCCCCCCCCCCCCCCTCTCTCTCTCTCACACACACACGCAGCTTTGCCAGGGCATCTCAACTTTGCCATTGCATCTCATTCTCTTCATTTTCCAGGTAGCCCATCTCTCTCTCTCTCTCTCTCTCTCTCTCTCTCTCTCTCTCAAGCTTTAGGCCTGGCTATGTTGCATAAGCAGCTTGGTCTACCCCCCACCCTCCTCTTGCTGCTTTTGCTCTTCCCTGTAGCCCACGCAGCAAGAGTTCGGCCCTTCCAACACCATCACCGACATAGCTGGCGCCGTGGCCACCATTACACACCCTCATCCCCAGCTACTAATGAACAGTCCCATCACAGACGACAAGCCCTTCCCCACATCCAAATGGTAATCATGAACGAAGAAGCTCCAGAAGGTACACACTATGAATCCATCGACGGCCTGGCCAACATCCTGGACACTCCTGTGTCCGGACCTAACCCTGGTGGGAACTCGGCTAGCCTCTCCGAAGGAAAATCCCATAATCTTGGTCATATGTTGCTGCACAAACCTGTGTCAGGGCCTTATAACCAAGTGTTTTCAGCTCCATCAGCCCCTACTGCAGCAGGCAGTTCTCAACAAATTCTAGCAGCTTCTTCAGGACCCAATCCGGGGGACAACTCAAAAGCAGTAAAACGCTCACTAATCGATGCAAAATCAGCACAAATCTCTCTAAATTCTGCTCAATTAGTGGGTGGATCGTTGGAATTAAACAGCTTGGCTGCAAAAGAGAGCATCTTTAGCATGCTGCCAAGGACTCCTGTGCCACCGTCAGGTCCAAGCCCGACCCACAACACCGTCATAACAGGCAGAAATTTGTTTGAAGAAGAGGGGCAGATGGCGAAGGGGAATTAATCAAAATGAGGTTTAGCGATGGTCAAGAAGAAGCATTGCTTAATTATGAAGGTGTAATCAAACGATGATGGATTGGTGGGAAAACACATCTATATAGAGTGTGATCAGTAACAACAAGAAGAAGAAGGGCCCAAATCGATCATGAACCGCACCCAGCAAAAGAAACCCAGTAATTTAATTTGATTATGATACAAAATGCCCATCTTCTACCTTAGCTGTTGAGATCCCAAGCCTAGTGTAGGGCCACATCGATACAAGGATTACAAGGTTATAGTGATTACTAATCTTCTCATATCTTGTCACTCACATCAAGTCAATTTTTGACCGGCTAACTCCCTTTTTCTTTTCAATAATGGCATTTTTATTATTGAAGAAAATCGAGACAAGTTACAAAAGTCGGGCTGACATCAAATAGCGGTCAAGGCCATTTTCAGGCCGAGACTTCTCTCACTATCCTAGGCAATCAGCGAAGAGCAATGACCCTCTGGGTCTCTATCCTAGGCTCTAGAGGTATTGGAGCTTCAACACATAGCTTAGATCCACGTTTACAAGATATTCTCTCTTCTCTTGAAGCTTAACTATTGTTGTACACTCTCAACTATAGTTGACATTTGTGTTATGAAACTAGAGAGTGTGATTGTACTCAGGGAATGCTAGAACTTTTGGGCAATTGCTATGTATTGATCTGTCATATTCTGGAGTGTAACTAAGAGCAAGCTTTCCATCTCATTATTGTTCTGAGTGTCTTCTATGTCTAAGTTTATTGTATCACTGTTATGCTAAATATATTGTGTGTTCATGAGAAAGTGTGTGAGATGCTTTAGTGGAGTGTGCAGAGAGTGAGCTGAGAGAGTGAGAGTGATGGGTGGCTATATGGAGTTATGTTCAGTGTGACCCCGTGACCATATGGGAGTTAGTGTTTGTACCCGGAACCTCTGGTGCGTGACTGTATGTCTCCCACAGCATTGCCTGACGAGTTTGCTAACACAAACTGTTGTCTTGGCTGTCCGCTCTGTTAAGGAAAACAATGAGAATCACTTGGTGATCTTGCTAGGGACTACAATTTCTTTGAACAAGTCTAAAAAGAAATAAGAGCATGGAAGGAATTCTCCGGAGAACTCAACACTTGGAGAACTTCCCATAGCTTCAGGCATGCTACACGCATGTTCAGAGATCTAAGAATGATGAAAAGTAATGCCTTCCAAGAGACCCTCTGGGAAGCTTGCAGCTAGAAGTGCCTCGCACCGTCTCTCAATCAAGAAGGCAATGCTAAAATTTCTGCAACCTCGCACGAACAAGAAGAAGTGTTAGAATTTAGGCACGACTCAGACGAAGAAAAGGAGTGCCAAAAGTGAGAAGTCGGGCACAATCCAGGTCTGCAAAGCCCAAGAAGGATGGATCATGGAACAACAAAACTAGGAATAACAACCACAACAAAACCCTCAAAATGGTTCAAGGGAGCCATAGTGTCATTAGCCATGAATTTCCCAGTGTATTCATGAGAGAAAGGGGAAGATGCAGACCTGCATGTGAGGAGATTTGAGCAATACAAGAAAGTAGCCAAACCTCGGGATATGGAAGAGCCAGAGTAGCTGAGTGAAATTCGCAAAGTTGCTTTCATGAATACCTTCAAAGATAGAGCCACAAAGTGGGTGTCAAGATACCAGGACAACCATTTCCAGACCTATGAAGAGGGCATGACTGCTTTTTTGGGAAGATTTCCAGACCTATGAAGAGGGCATGACTGCTTTTTTGGGAAGATTCTGCAAAATAAAGTTTGCAACTCAACTCTGTGATCAAATGAGAGAGCTTTGTCAAGACGATATGGACATGGAAGCTTATACAACAAAGCTACTAAGCTAAAGGAAGAGAGTGGCAGAGCAAAGCCGACCCTCCATGAAAATTGTGGATGACTGGTTTGTCCAAGGGCGAAATTCAAATATCCACGTAGTAGTTAGCACAAAACAAGTAGAGATTGAAGAAGCGTTTGATGAACTGGTGGAGCTGGCCAAAAAGGCAAAAAAAAGAAGTTGAGAAAGGAGACAAGAGAAGAAGCCTAGAAAGAGTGTCACCATCAAAGAAGACGATTCAAGCAACTCTTCGCAGGACACACCAGTGGGTAATGAAAAAGAAGAATGACAAAAAGAAGAAAATCGAGAAGGCACAAGGAAGCACTGGTGAATTAATGCTACAGGTAAAGCAGCTCATTATACAAGAGATGAAAAAGAGCAAGGGCTTAGAATTCCGCAAGAATGTGTTATGTTCCTTCCCAATGTAGGCAAGAAGTTCACCTCAAGGAGGAATGCATTGTGCCACCAACTTGCACTATTTGTAATATGTACAATCATAGTACATAGAATTGCAGAGATACAATATGAAAAATAGAGCTCCCATGGTGACCAACATGGAAGGAGCAGAAAGAAGACCTCAAGGAATGGGAAGGTATGGAAATAGAGGCAATGGAAAAATTATTCAGGAAGAAGAAACCAAGGACAAGCTGGTGGTTCAACAACCTTCACCTGCTATTATTGTCAATAGCCTAGTTACACCAAAGCAGAATGTGCTAGGAAGAAAAAGCATGATAAAGAAAGATAAACAAAATTGATGCAGGTCAAAGAAAATCCACCAAGCACCAACATGATGTAGGAAGATGACATATAGAAGGAAGTGCATGACATCTTGACAGTCACAAGGGCTAAGGCTAATGAATCTGAGGTGGTAATAACTTTGCTACATAATCAAAACTCACCCCAAGCCCGCAAGAAAGCAGCTGTGGACTAGGATCAACAGGAAAAGGTGAGAATGCAAACTACTATGGAAATAGAGAAAACGTAAAGTAAGCAAAAAGAGGATGGCTCACGAGAAATCAACACGAAATTTCTGGAAACAAGTAGAAGCAAGCATTCAGAGCACCTCTATAGGGAATACCCGGAAGAAAACCAAAATGATGCTGACTAGTTACAAATGAATATAACGTCAATGCTACTGGATAGATAGGTTCAGCTGAGACAAGTGCTGGACTTATGTCCAAGGTTCAAGGCCCAAATCCTAAGGGCAAGCATTGAAGGATTGAGCAAGGAATTAAAGAACTCAATAGAAGGAGAAACCTGAGAATAATGCAGCAACATGTAAGCAGAAGAACCCCCAGTATATCTAGAGATGATGAAGTGGCCAAAGTCACAATTCAACGCTGAGCAATGTACTCATTAATGATGCAGTGCTGGATGGAGGATCCGGAGTGAATGTCATCACCATGGAAACTTCATTGAGGGATTGAGTCTCAAGTGGGAGCCCATTTCATTCAACATAAGAATGGCAAATATCAGGGTAGTGGTACCTAAAGGAATAATAAAAAATGTTCCAATGAAAATCAAACAAGTTAACTTCAAGATAAAATTAGTGGTGATTACCATAGAAAACCACATTGGGTCTTACCAGGTATTATTCGGAAGGCCCTGACTAAGAGACCGCAAGGTAAATCACAACTGGGGTAGGAATAGAATTACCATCAAAAAAGGAAAGCAGAAAGTGTATGTCACGCAAGGGGAGTAGTGAAGCCCGCTCAAAGACCACCGCTCAAAGACCAGTCCATGCTGAAACATTTAACATGTCAAAAGGCTTGGATGACGACAATGAGAACATAATACTTTGTGAACACCCAAACCCGGTGCCCTTATACATGTTAAATGTGGGGTAAGTAATAAGGCATTATGCAAAAGCAGAGAGTGAAGAAGGAGGCATCGGCAGATAGACAAATGAAGAAAGAATAAGATTCTGAAAAGACAGAGGGCTCAAAATTAAGCAAAACCATTTAGAAAAAAGCCTCTAAAGAAATCAAGTGGGCTCAGAATGTGGAGAAAGAAGAAGAGATTCAGGAGATCCAAAATTGGGTGCAAAAGCAAAAGGAGAACCAGGAAAACAATGCAGCAAAGGTGAGCCCAGACAAATTACAAGAGGTAAATCTAAGGGATGGAAAAGAAGAAAAGCATGTAAACAGGATTTGGTAGCCTTGCTAAAAGAATATCAATATGTCTTTGCTTAGTCATACGAAGACATGGAGGGCATTGACCCTAAATTCTTCCAACACAGCATCAACTTGACAGAAGAAGTTAAACCTGTCAGGCAACAAAGGTACAGAATGAACCCGAATTATGCAAAACAAGTGAAAGAAGAGATTGACAGATTATTGAGAGTGAGTTTCATAGTACCAGTAGAAAAGGCTACGTGGATATCCCCGATTGTGGTAGTTTCCAAAAAGAATATGAAAATCAAGATCTATGTAGACTACCGCAAGCTGAATGCCCGCAACTAATTCAGATCCTTTTCTGCTCCCTTTCACAGACTTCTGGCTGGATGAGGTAGCCGGAAAGGAGATGTACTCTTTCTTATATGATGGCTTCAGCGGATACAACCAGGTGAAGATGTCTCTAGAAGACAGGAAGAAGACTGTATTTGTCACCGAATGGGGTGTCTTTTGTGGTGGCAACTGTTATGATGTTTGGGTTAAAAAATGCACTTATTACCTTCCAGATAATGGTGCAAGAGATTTTCTATGACTATCTGATAGAATTCATGAAAGCATTTGTAGATGATTTCATCTTATCCAGAGATAAACCAAATCACATCTACCATTTAAGGCTATTCTTGCAAAGGTGCAGAGATACAAGGGCTGAAGTTGATTGAATCCAGCCAAGTGTCCTTTTGCAACAAAATCCAAAACTCTGTTAGGACACATTCTGTCAGCCCAAGGATTGGATACAGATCTGGAAGGCAGAGACCATATCCAAAATGTCTGCTCCCTAGAATATTAAGCAACTTGAAATATTCCTTTGCAAGGTGAAGTGGCATGCAAGATTTTTGAAGTACCTAGCTGATATAGCATACCCATTATATGCACTGACCAAGAAGGATGCAAAGTATGAATGGAGTCCGGAGTATCAGAGAAGGCATTTCACTAGGCTGAAAAGCATGGTATCATCCGCACTAGTAATGACCAACCCGGAATGGAACTTAATGTTCCATGTTTATGTAGATGCTTCAGACAAAGCAGTGGGCAGTGCACTAATACAGGAAAATTAGAAAGGTTATATGCAGTCCATCCATTATGCCAACAAAGCCCTCACAAGGGTGGAAAGGAACTACATCACAACAGAACGAGAAGCTCTTTCGATGATCTATGTTGTGAACAAGTTCCATCACTATCTCTTGGGAAATAAATTTGTTTTCCATGTAGGCCATCAAGCTCTCATTTACTTGGGTAAACAAAGTTTTTCTAGCGTATGGAAGATGGCAAGATGGATGCTTCTCTACAAGAATTTGATTCCACTATTCAACACACACCCGGAAAAGAAAATGCAGTGGTTGGTAGATTTTTATCCAGACTAGATTCCAGAGAACATGATTTGGGGGGCATGGAAGATCAACTCCCAGACACCAACTTATTCACAGTGGTAGAAGCTGAAGTGGAAGAGAACTGGTATTATGACATGACACATTTCCTAGAAGATGGAATATTTCCAAAAGGGTACACTACTGACAAAAAAAGGAGAATTGCCTTAAGAAGTAGAAATTTCACTATGATTATTGTGGGCAGCTCTACTAAAGAGGCATAGACGAGATCTTACGTAGATGTGTTCTGGATCATGAACAGCAAGTTGTGCTAAGAGAAGCACACTGTGGGATCATCAAAGGACACATGGGTGGAGAAATAACAGCTCGAAAAATTTTGCAAGCAAGCCTATGGTGGCATATAAAGGATGCCAACAGTGAAGAAAAGAACTGTGATGTCTGTGCATCTCACCTGTACTACCTCTATCTCCGTTCATGAAATGGGGATTGGATTTTTTTGGACCAATCAAACCGCCTGCAAAAAGCAATAAATGTGAGTACATCATTGTGGCCACCAATTATTTCAACAAGTGGGCGGAAGCTAGTGCTATAAAAAGTAACTCCGTAAAAGAATGGGTCAACCCGAAAATGCTGATAAATTGTCCATCTCACCTATACTGCCTCTATCTCAGTTCATGAAATGGAGACTGGATTTTGTTGAACCAATCAAACCGCCTCAAAAACCAATAGATGTGAGTACATCATTATGGCCACCGATTATTTCACCAAGTGGCCAGAAGCTAGAGCTGTAAAAAGCAACTCTGCAAAAGAAGCCGTGAAGTTCCTATTCATGGGTTTGGCAAACTGTCAAGCCTAGCTCATTATATTCATGATCTAGGCAGTGCTAAGATCTTGATTTACCATAGGCAACAATGGAGAAGCCATTGTTTACTTCTTTAAATGTTTGTCTAGGGTTTTAGGTGGACATGATCTTTCGTGGCAAAAGGAAAAGATCATTTTAATAGAGAGGTTGTCTGCCATAGATATATTTGGGGATTATGTGAATAAGCAGGCCTCTAGGGCCACTTACTTTTTGTCTTACACTTCTTATGCATTAGCATGTGGTGTTAAGGAGCCTAAATGTTTGGAGGGCTATGGAAAACACAAGCTCATAAGGTTTCGAGAGCCACCCATGATTGCATCAGGCAACACAATCCAAGAAGAAGAATACGTGGAGATAGCCGAAGAGAAGGATACCCCTCCCAGACAAGCAAGAGAGGCAAGCATTGATAAACAGACAGTCGACATCAAGCCAACAAGGAAGAAAAAGAGTCCAATCAAGATCAAAAAGAGAGTTCCGATTGGCAGGCCCTGGGAGTAATAGGATTTAGTCATCAAATATAGCACAAAAATTATGTGTTGAAGTTGAACTGATTTGTACAAAGTCTTTGATGTCTGGTATGATCTTGTATAAATGAACAATATGTTGAAGTTGAACTGATTTGTACAAAGTCCTTGGGATAGATAGAGTGGTGTCATTAAATATTAAACAAACAATATATTGAAATTGTGAACAAATTGTATCACCTTTTTGTTATCTGTTATCTTTTGGTATAAAGATGGCATTGCTTATGAAACGATTACTCTCTGATACTTATAAAGGTAAGCATTTTATTATATCATCCGGGAAAAATCCATCACAAAATTCTCAAGTACATTTCATCTGTTCACATTTACAACAGCCTCAAGAGAGGTGGGATTCATCTACACCCATCCTTCCTAAGGGCATGTAATAACATGGCTGAACAAAACTGCAACAAAAAGAGATCTCCCTAATCCTCTCTATCACAATAGTATCCTCATCTTCTATCTAGTCCTCCTTGAATGGAGTTAAGCCCTCCTAGGATAGACATTTTGAAGGAGGGAGGCAGCTCCGAAATCTTTGTAATTTCCTTGTAGAAGTGGTGCATTCCTTTCTTACAGCTCCGGCAGGATAAGCCCCAATAGGGCTAATCGTCTACCTTTCCCTCGTAGAAGTCAAAGAAGTACGTCCAACATCATGCCTTCATCTGCCATCTTAGTCTTCCTTTGCCGGCCCCTTGATATGTAAGACTATCCGCGTCACAGAGTTAAGCTCCTTCTTGTTTTGCAAGATCCCCACCCACCACTTCGAATTAATATTTGAGAAAACCACACTTCAAAATATCATTCCAAATTGATATTCCCTCCTCGATGGTGGTGGTGGATTGACATGCATCTTGTCATCAGTTCCTTGTCCGTATGGACGATCAGTACCCTTTTGCATTTGTCCCATCACCGTACGACACTTCAGTACTCTTCCCACACTCAGTAGCTTCTAAAAGCGTTTGACACTCAGTACCTTATTGGTAAGGATCAATAGTGTGTCTAGCATAATTAAGTAGTATTGATTGAATTTTTTGTGTGTAGCTCATGGATGCATTGATGCTTGTTAATATAGATCACATGTTTCACAAAAGAAATACTTTTGATGGAGTCTCAAAACATATAGGCATAACACCAAGAGTCACTTGTTCCACAAAAAAAAATCTATTGATTGAGTTTGAAAACATGTGGACATAACACCAATAAGTTACAAACTGCTATTCATGTTTACTTTTCCATTTATGGTTTCTAAATATCTTCGAATCCCTCCATTGTCTATGTCTCTCTGCTGTCATTGAATTGTCCAAAGTTTGTCTTCGTCTTTGATTTTGGGCTAGAATAAAAGCAAGCTTGACTTTGGAGCTAGCAACTTTTCTTTTAGCATGCAGCCTCTGTAGTATGCCTCGGTAAAACCATTGGAAGACTTCCTTCAGACTATTTGCCTTTTGACTCCCTCCGTAGTGTTGTGTGTGTCTAAAAAATGCATTACGTGCCATGTAGTGAGACTTCTCCATGCCTTGGGTAGACCAAATTGCTAGGCATCCATACTTTTTGACAAAATAGGGAAGGTGGTTGTAGATGATATGCTGTTTTCACAGAGACAAGTTATAAAAAAAAAGAGGATCACACTTAAGTAAAAGAAGAAGATAGAACCTTACCATGTAGTGAGTTATATTGCAGGGGCTGTCCACGCGTCTTTCATTGACTTCCCAAAATGTTTAATTGCCTCTTCAAAGTTCTTGTAATCACTCTTTGTCCATGTTACATTGTCACAGAACATGAAGAGTTGATCAAGAGACTTCCACACCTCTGCCTTCACATTTCGTGCTTCCCCATCTGCCTCATGATCTTTCACGGCATTATGGACTTGCTTCCACAATCCATAATTAATCCTTGAAACTATTCTACCTTGCCTTACTTGCTTACTACTGCGTTTGGGTCGAGACAAGAATCTTCTTGCCTTAACACCACCAATAGAGGGCTTGATTGGTACCTCCTTGCCATTGGTAGACTTTTTAAAATCCTTTGTGATATGAACATCACCTCCATGCAAACCTATATCGGATAACACTTTTTCCAATGCTTGAAGAGCATCCTTTCTATTTTTTTCGGGATGGAGTTGCCAAGCAAATCCAATATACAAAAATACCAATTTCTCAATAATTCGACATAGACCATGCAATGTGCATATGTGAACATTACATACTGGAATGTCAAGAATGGCCTTGAAGTCAGGGTCAACTTTATCTCTATTAGGTGCTCTCTTCCACCATTTGGAATCCATTACTTGAGCTGATTCTTTGCAGTAAAGACAAGGAGACTTTGACTTGCCTCCTTTACTAACGTTATACATGCACTTAAGTGTTTTAAGATCCCCCGCCATGTGCCACTCTACTTGAAAATCACCTTTTCCTGCAACATGGAGATTCTCTCCTTGCACTTGTCTTTTAATTATTCTTGGTATTTTTGTGTGGTGAAACACCCAATCTAGTGTTTCATGGTCTTCTGTCTTCACCTGTGATTATAGAAAACAAAAGTCCTATAAAAGATTTGAAAACAATGACTAAAATCAAGTACGAAACAAAAAATGATCATACCTAGAACGAGCCTAACCACCATATGTGTTTCTCCGACTGCACACTAAAATACTTCGAACTTGCTTCAATTAATGATGTATCAAGTGCTCCATTCATCAATGTAATAGTAATCCTTTCCATTTTCTTTTCCTTTACAACCTCACACTCATCCAGTTTGATAACAAATTTCAAAATGCCTTTGCACTCCTCAAATGTTATTCCATAAAACTCGACCATTCTTCTTTGAAGTTGTTGTAGATCTACAAATATATTGTTCCAAGGGTCATACATAGTGGTTCCTTTACCACCATGAAATATTTCTTCAATATGGATATATTGTCCAATAAACTCATCTATACTTTCATTCAAATGACCTCTTATCCTCCACACGGTTGCTGGATTTGGTAGTAAAACTCATTTAATCCTTTGATCTTTCAAAGTTGAGGATATCGCATGGAAAATCGAACTATATCCCTTCCTGCTAACTCCACTAACATCAAGAGCCTCTTGGATTGTAGTGCCATCAACTTGATTATTGGATATAAGGTCCTCTACAACATTGCGTTTGATTGTTTTGTATTTTTTTCTTCAATCAAACCTTTTGCTACACCACAAGAAAGCAATCCTTTCATTTGTTTAATAGGAAGAAGGTTGGGATCCATATTTTCTTTTGCAGGCGCTCCAATAGTTTCCTATAGTAACAACACAATATGCCTATATCATTCAACACCTCCATTCTTGTTTTGCGTTAATGGACGAAATAGATATAGCCATTTGAGAGCCTTTTTGAGTATACAAAATGAAAAATTTCAAACTAGCCTTGCTTCCTGAATTCTTCGCTTGCATCCACCAATCCCAGCCTTTAAATTTGCAATGTTTTTAATCTTCCTGCTTCGTAGTCTGTCTCCAAGCACGGTTCTCTTCTTTCTTGTTCTTGTCAACTATTTTTTACTCTTTGAATGCTCCTCAATTTCATTCTGTAAAACTGCTGGTCCAATTTTGCACGAATGGCTATCTCTTGCATCCTGGCCCTCTTTTCTTGTAGGTACATCATTTTATACGTTTCTGCAAATGCAGACTACGCTGAAATATAACCAAGAAGTCCATTATGTCCATCGCCTACAAACCTCAGTAGTGTGGTTGGATTGACAAATGGAGGTGTAGAGTTTTTTACTAGACATTTTGGATATATGCTTCCATCGCACCATAAGTCAATATGTTGAAGCCCTTGTCTTCTCATATTTTCCCCTTGTTGAGCATTCAACACCGTATCCTTTCGTCTTTTTTGTGCTGGAGCATATTGTTCTTCTAAGTCGATGTGAATATGGTGTAATCGCTTCTTTTGAGATCGTGACTCACTAGTATTGGCCATTTTTTGTGCTTCTGAGGTTGCGAAGTTTGCTTGTCAATCTCATAGTCTTTTTGTAACATGAATCGTGGAAGTGTGGTGGTATCCAAAATATTTTGAAAAAGTGCAATCATCAAGTTCAGTGAGATGGATTCTTTATGAGAGGCCTGCACACGTCGTCAAAAGAGATGCGGAATCTTCGGGAAACAAAAAAAAAACTAAGGAGATATTTAATGCAAAATCGTGTTAGTTAGACAAAAGATTATCTTATTCCTTTCTGAAGTGACATTTCTGTAGTCCTTACTGACAGTTCTGAGCCACGTTTCTGTATTTTACTATTTTTGAGGTCTTTTAGGAGAGAAATAAATAAAAAAAAATAGTGAATTTCTTGCAGGGCCCCAAAATGAGCTCCCTTTTTCCCTAACCCCAAAAAGTGATAATCACCCCAGGAGAATTAGCCATTTTGGTGAGCCTTAACTTGTTAAAAGCATACAAGGATGACTTATTCATAATGTCCCTCTCCTTAATGCCATCTGTTTCTCGCTGTTTTCATTAACAGTCTATGGTGACAGACCCCTCAGGCAATGCCGTGGGAGACATACAGCCACCCACCAGAGTTTTTGGGTACAAACACTAACTCCCATATGGTCGTGGGGTCATGTTGAAGATAAATCCATAGAGCCACCCATCACTCTCACTCTCTCAGGTCACTACACACTCCACTAAACATCTCACACACTTTCTCATGAACACATAACATATTTAGCATAACAATGATACAACAGACTTAGATATAGAAGACACTCAGAACAACGATGAAGATGGAAAGCTTGCTCTTAGTTACATTCTAGAATATGATAGATCAATATAGAGCAATTGCCCAAAAGTGCTAGCATTCCTTGAGTACAATCACACTCTCTAGTTCCATAACACAATTGTCCACTACAATTGAGAGTGTACAATAGTAGCACTCGTTATCTATCATAGTATCTACTCTATTCCTGCCTATGAGTGCACTATCCTCTTATCACCGTACATAGTGACTGGTTGCCCTTTTACACTAGTCATCTTATTCTTGGCAATGGATCCTTGGTGGTTACAATTTGCCACCTTCACATGTGTGATAATGAGGTGGTGCGCACAATGTGTGGAGTGGGTTGCTGGCGCTTTTTGCCACCTATGAGTTGCAAGGCACAACGCTTGGTACACCTAGTGCTTGCCCTTTTGCTCCTGAACCGGTCTCCCTGACAAATTCATGTTTGAACCTTATGAACATTTCTAGTGGAGTATGGTCCGGGATGTATATGTCATCTGATTAGGTTGCATGCTTCTTCATCCTCATTAGTTTTTTTTGCTTGCTCTTCTATGTATCCCAGACCTCTGTTGTTGGTCTATGGTGTCTTCTGATTAAAAAGTCTAATCACTAGTTTGAGTGGGGTTTTCCCTAAAATTTTCTTTTCTACCATTGGTATGGGTCTCCACTCAACCTGTGCAGCTTCTTCATACTGTTCTCGATCATTGGTAGGTGAGATTTTCTCTTTTTCTACTTCTAGGTGAGATTTTCTCTTTTTCTACTTCTAGGTCTCTGGTACTCCAGTTCTAGTTATTGATATTTGTGGGTGTTTGCATTCGAGGTGGGGGCATCCTTCTTCCCTCTGGTGTCTGTGAGAACAAGAATTGCGAGCAACGGGTATTCCGAGGGAAGAGGTTTTCGGGCAAGTATTGGCCTAATCCTACTTGCATTCTCGAAGTATGGCAGTAGTTCCTTGTTAGCTCTTAATAGCTTCGAGAACATTACATGAGAAGCTTCAAAGAAAGGGTTGTCGAGGCTGGCCCATGGAGCTGCTGAGCTGTTGACCAGCCGGTCTTTGAGTTTCTCATTCTCTTTGTGCAAGGCTTGGTTTACATCAGTCAATTTTCGGACCTCTACCACTAGCTCCCCTCTTTCTTTTTTGGGTACTCTGGGTGACAGCACTGTTGTATTTGCAGTGGCTAGTTCAGCATCGATCTTTACTTTTGCAAGTTTTGCTTGAAGTCTGGCCACTTCTTACTTTGTTTCCCCCTTAGCTCTGTTTTCCACTGTAGCCTTGTCTTTTGCATTTGTTGCACCTTCTCTATACCATCTGCCTTGCCTTCTCTATACCATCTGCCTTGCCTCCTCTATTTGAATCTGGAGAGCAGTCTTGTAGCTTTCCCACTCTCTGGGTCCTTCTTCTCTAAGCTAATTCTCCTTTTCCATGCAGTGGTGTAGCTCTAATTCCAGCACGTTCAACTCATTGATGGTGTCCAGTTCAAATTTTGCACTTCTTTCCAGCCTTTTCTTATAATCCTGTACCTAATCCTTGGCCTTTTCTCTTTCTTGGAGGGATTCTCTTAGTATATCTACATATTCTCTGGAGGGTGTGGTGTTTTGCAATTCCTACTGTAATGCCTTATTTCTTTCCACCAACTTCTTGGCCTCCTTTTCCCAGTGTTCCTCCTTCCAAGTGATGGCTCTGAGTATTTATGCTAGATCATTGTCATCATTATCCACTTGCTTTCCTTTTCTTGAGGTACTTGTTTTGGGGGATTGTTAGCTTGATGCATGTGCTGTTGCTGTTGAGACTGACTCCTTGTCCGAATCATCATCTTTATCCAGGTCATGAATGACCTGTTTGTTGGGGCTTGCAAACTATTGTTCATGAAACTCTATCAAGGCTTGTAACGCTTGATCCCACACCTTACTAAGTCTGGCCTTTGCTGTATTTAGCACTGCTGCTTTGGCATCTAATGGGAGGCACATGACTTCCTCTTCTTCTTGGTTTTTCAGGGCTTGGACTTCTGTTTGGGCAACTACCAATGCCGTTGTTCTATCCTACAATTCATTATTTAGCCCTTGGATGGTGTCTACCAAGACCTTTGTTGGCTTCCTTGCTTCAATTGTGCATGTATAGCCTCTCCACCTAAGCTTGAAGTAAGTGCCTCTCCATCTAAGCTTGAAGTAAGTGCTTCAATTGTGCATGTAGCCTCTCCACCTAAGCTTGAAGTAAGTGCCTTTTGCTGATGAGGGTTTTGATCTTCCCCTCACTCAGCTTCTTTTATTGGACTAAGGCCCTTTCTACCATGTCAATCTTTTTCTTTGTCTCCTCGTTTTGTTGTGCCATCATCTAAGCTTTGCTCTCCAATTCTTTGGCTTTGGTCGTGGCATTTACTAGCATCCCATGCTGTTTGTGATTTTGGGCACACATGTCATTGATTGTGCTTTGGGCCTTCTTCTCATACTCTTCCACAGACAAGAGGGCTTGTGAAAGGATGTTTTGGGCTACAGACATTAGCCCTTTGTTTATGTGTGGTTGTTGGCTGGGAAGTCCTACTTCTAGTTCTCCAAGTAGCTTGAAATTGTGGCTTGGTCCTTCTTGCACCTTATGTGCCAGATTTGCCACCCAAGACTGTATTTCTACTGGTATCACCACTTCTATCCTTATGGGCTGTTTCCCCTTTTGGGCTTTCTCTTTCTTCCTCTCTTGTTCTCCTTATTTCCATTTCCTCTCTTCTTCATCATTTCTTCTCTTTTCTTCTTCTACCTTCTTCTTCTTTTCTTCTTCCTTCTTCTTTTCTTCTTCTTCCTTTCTTCCTCCGTAGCTTCTCATTTCTGTTTCTCCTCCAGCTCCCTTCTTTTTTCTTCTTTTGCTCTTTGTTTCTTGATGTCTTTTGGGTCACACAACGTTTCTTCATCTACCCTGTGCTTTCACTTCTTGCTGGCTCTCTGAGTGATCTTTTGCCATTCCTCTTCATCATCAATGTCATCATCAAATGAACTGAAGGTGACCTTTGCAGCTCTTCCCATAGGTGCTCTAGCAGTTTATCAAATCCACACTTCCTTGGCCACTATTAATGCTCCTTTCTCCTCATATATCGGGGACGATCATGGGCATGCAAAGGCTCTTCACAGGCTTTTTGTTTGACCTTTTGGGCTTGTTGATCTTTGGCATGGTGATGTTTTCAGAGAGGGTGTTGTAGATGGGTGCAAGAGATGTGAGCAAGAGTGCAGATTGCAATTCTGTATTTTTAGGCTCCTCGTGTTCTTTTTTGTGATGTTTTCTCCTTTTTGCTTTTTTTTTGGTATTGTCGTTTTCAACTTCCCTCTTTTTGATGTGATGTGACCCTTGATACAATATGTAAACCACTCTCCTCGCATATTGTTACAAATATCTGGGATGTTCTATGAGATTATTGGACAGTAGGACTGGGACATGTGACAAGAAATGCTGGAGCTTAGTGAAAATGTGGGATATGGGATGTGGTGGATGGGAATTACCCAGATATCTGGACATCAAGAAGTCTATGGATGGAAGAAATATATATAAAAAAACATTGAAAAGAATCTAGAACTCTGACCTTTCTTTTCCTTTTCCATGATGTTGGAGTTGCACTAGTGAATCTTCTGCTCTTTCCCAAACTTGAGCTGTAGCCTAGGTAACCTGGAGATCTGGCAGTGGTAGTAGTCTTCAGGCAGGTTGCAGTCTGGATGGAGTGTGTTGGGTAGGAAGGGATCAGAGTGTGTTGGATGGAGTATGTTGGGATCAGAGAGGGAAGGAAAAGGATGATGGGAGGGTGCTGGCAGGGATGAAAGATTGGGAGAGGTAGGGGAGGGAAGAGTGGTTATGGAACTGATTATGAAATCATGATTGGCACAAGTTCCAAGGCAAAAAGTGTCCCATTCACATGTGCCAAGTTTCAAACTCCAAGAGATCTGGGTCCCATCCACACGTGTGAAAAAATGACTCCATTCCACACATGTGGGATTTAGTAGCTGCCTTGTTTGTATTTTGCACTAATCTTTTCCCTCCTGTTTAATCTCTCCTGTCTCGGCCCTCCCGTCTCAGCTCTCTTGCCTCCCTACCTCCCTACTCTGCACCATCAGCATCCTGACCAGCAGCACAGGTTCATCCCCAGCAGCATAGGGTACTTATCAGCAGCATAACACACCCACAAATAGCTTCCAGGTCAGTAGGACTCTCGATATCCTTATCTTCTTGTTTAATAGTATAACACACATACCTTTGGGATATGATGTAGCTTAGATATTAGGATAAATATTATAGGCAATCCTTAGCTTTTTCCACTGCAACCACAAGCAGGAAGACTTTTGAATTGGGCTGGTTGAGTGAGAGATTGATCATCTTTATAGATTTCGCAATGTTTGCAGATCTTAAAGTGTGATAATTGCATTTAAGGGTAAAATTTTATTTATGGGTACTTCCTTTAGTCTATGCACTCTTCTTGCCTTCCATAGACTCAATCCATCTTGCATCAAGTTGCAAACACAGTGAAATGACTGAAGGCATGTTCCAGCATGCTGCCTCATGAATTTGCAGGAAAACGCGAGGAGAAGGCTTTAGGAATTTCAAAGAGCCGAAATGTTTGTTGCAAATATTGAACTGTTGCTTCATCCACCCCTGTCATTGTGGTTTTGTGTCTTTCCAAGTTGTCCATGGCTGTACTCTCCTTGCATAGACTCAATCCATATTGTATTTAGTTGTAAAGACAGAGAAATCACTGTAGGAATGTACCAGCATGTTACTTCAGGTATTTGCAGGAAAACGCGAGAGTGAGCTGTTAGGAATTTCAAACTGTCGAAATCGCGTTTTGTTGCAAATTTATAAATGTTGCTTCATCCACCCCTGTCATTGTCTTTTTGTGTCATTCCATGTTCTCCATGGCTGTAATCTCTTTCCATTGCTTTGTATGCAGCTTGTCAGAGTGATGGCAAGAACCAAGTCAACTGCAAGGAGTACTGGCAAAGGGCCAGGGCTTGCAACAGCAGCAATAGCAGCTGGGGCAGGTACCAAGGAATTTAGTGTGCCTCCAAAGGGAAGAGGTGCACATGGCAGGAAGGGGAAGCCAATGAACCTGCTCCAGCAAACAAAAGGCCAAGAGATTGAAACATGGTGCAGGTGTGCTAAAGGAGACCTGGAAGCAACAGAAAGTTATAGGCTTTGCAATCCCCAAGGCACCTTTTCAGAGACTAGTGAAAGACATATGTGATAGTGGCACCTTGGTTTCAGGTGGAACAGGACTGCCATTCTTTCCTTACAGGAAATGGTAGAGGATTACTTGGAGAAATATTTTTAAGATGCAATGCTAGTAGCAGCCCATGCTCACAGGGTAACTCTGATGGCCAAAGACTTCAACACTTTGTCCAAAGTGAGATGGAGGTATGACAAGCTGGTCCATCCTATGGAATGGCAGGACATCAAGATGAGAGACATATTATTAATTCCACCTACAAGAAAGTCGAAGGTAGATGAGGTTAAGGTTATTGAAGTAACCCACTCAAAGAACACCAGAGGGAAAGCTGCTTATGAGGAGTCACTGAAGCAGCAAATAAAAGAATCCAAATCTTTTATAGATGTGGAGACTGTACAGAGGGAGCTGCAGATACAGAGAAGGTTGCAGGAGCTGGGCCCTAACATAGTTGTCCTATGGAATGGCAGGACATCAAGATGAGAGACATATTATTAATTCCACCTACAAGAAAGTCGAAGGTAGATGAGGTTAAGGTTGTTGAAGTAACCCACTCAAAGAACACCAGAGGGAAAGCTGCTTATGAGGAGTCACTGAAGCAGCAAATAAAAGAATCCAAATCTGTTATAGATATGGAGACTGTACAGAGGGAGCTGCAGATACAGAGAAGGTTGCAAGAGCTGGGCCCTAACATAGTTGTCCATATTGAGGATGAAACTTCAGTGAATGATTTTGACTTGACAAAACCATTCTTGGCAGCTGGAATCAAAGAGAGAAGTTTCCAAACTAGCCGTCCACTTCCAAGGCAGTAATGTTGGAAGTGATTGAAGAAGAAGGTGATGAAAGAGATTATCCTTCAGTTTTGCGAGATGAGGACATCTCGTGTTTTTTAAGTGGGGTTAGGATGTAAGATTCCTCCCTCTAGATTTTGAGATGTAAAGGTGTAATAACCTCCCCTTCTATCTCTTGTAACCATTCCGGCCTTAGAAATGGAAAAAGATCTTGTTTTGCCCTGTTTTGGCTTAGAGAGAAAAAATGTCTAGAGAGAGGTAATTCAAAATTGAGATATTTTTTGATACAAAAATTCTCCTAATGTCTAAGATAAATTCCTCTGAAACAGAAGTTCAAAATGAACTTTCCAATGTGCATTAGGAATTAATTGAATATGTGTATAAGGAAGGGATCTTAGCCTAAGGGTCCACATTTTTAGAAATTTTTGGATTAAGGTCCAAATAAGGTTCTTATGGGCCAATAGGATTAATCCAAGTGTTGGAATGAGATAAATACAAAGAATAAAAGAAAATACCCCAAAAATGAGTAAATGTTCACATAAGATGAAGAGTTGACTGAGTACAAGGTCTATTAGTTAAAAAAAACTAAGGTATATTAGTTAAAAATGAGATATTTAGGTGAAATTATGCATTTTTGACACCTCAGTAAGGTGGGAAACCCACTTGATCTAGGCGCCTTCTTCATCATCATTGTTTGGCTTTTTTAATTCAAAAAAATGAAGATATTTCATCTCTCCTCTCTCCTGGTGCAAAACTATATCAAAAAAGGGAGCTAAACTGATCCAAATCTTGTCCGAATTCGGTTAAACTGAAGCTAGAAGGGTCTAGAACCTAGTTGGACTTGGTTAGTGGCCTCCCTCACCTATAAATAGATCCTCATTTCTTTGTATTTACATATGGGAGCAATACCATGCCAATATTATCTCTAAATTAGCATATTTCTATTATCCCTCTGATTTGCCTCTTCTCTTTAGAGCTTTGGAGCTTCTCTCTCCTCCATCCTCTCTTGGAGATTACTCTCCCTCTCTTGGTGGCCAAGGACTTGCTTGGGGGCTTCACTTCTAGCCAAAGAAACAAGCCCAAATAAAAGGCAAACCAATTTTAATGGTTTTCTTTCAATTTTCTCATTGATTTTCTTCTTCTCAACCCCTCTAAAGCTTGAGAAGCTTTCCAATCAATGGCTTTTTCTTCAAATCAAGCTTTCCATAGATTCACAATGTCTATTTAGATCAATGTTAAGTTTTATGCTTAGTTATAATGATTTCTTTAAGAAAGTCTCTCTTTTGGAAAGATTGGTCATTCTTATGGCTAGATCCTGGGTAGGAGGATGATTCTGAATAATAATCTCTTTATCTTAACCCAAACTCTAAGCTTGACAAGCTACAGAAAGAGATTAGTTATTTTCATGATTTTTAAACTAGGAAAAAGGATGATTAATTCTTTTAAACTTATTTATGATATGGAAAAATCATATTAATTTATCCTAAATTAAAAGACGGTTATGCCAACATTTTCAAAAATAAGGAATGATTATTTTAATCTAATCTAGAGAATTAATCATAATTATGCTTATAATTATGCTATGTATGCATAAATTTAATTTTAACTTGAAAGAAAAGTTTCTATCATATTTTCATTAGAAGTTTTCATTTTGAATAGAAAAGTGAATATTCTCAGTAATTGCAAGTGAAGCTATGGTAAATTTTCTAGAAATATATATATATATATATATCTTATTTTTATGCATAATTGTAAATAATGCAAAAAGAGGAATTCCTATCATATTCTAGATATTTTTATACTAAAAGAATGATTTTTGTCATATTTATAGAAAATGATTTTTAGTATTTATGCACATTTATTTAATTAAGAGAAAAGATAAATTTTTTATCAATTTATTTTTCATGCATAGAATTTAGATGTAAAAAGAGGAATTCTCATGATAATCTAGATTGAAACATTTAAATGTTAAAAGAGGAATTTTGGTATATTTTAAAAAAAGAGTATTTTTATTTACTTTTCAAAAGTGGAATTCTGAGTATTATCATTTTCTTAGAAATATGGGTATAATTGATTTGTTAAATCCCATGAATCTTTTTTTTCAAAAAGAAGAATATTGAGTATATGTTATTTTAGAAATTTGAGAAAGAATGTGAAAATATTCATCGAGAAAACTTGGATAATTCTTAATCAGAAAAAGGAATTTTGAATACATTTAACTTTTGGAAATTTCACGTACATGTAAAATAGAATCTTGAAGTACTTTTTGAAGGGGAAAAGGACTTCCGTGAAAAAGACTAGAAACATGCTTACCTAAATGAATGTATAACTGATTTTTTCTTAAATTCCCTGGAAAAGGAATCTAGAATCCCTTAGAGGATCAAAGATCCAATAAGTGAACGAAAATTTAGAATTAGTCTGCCTTAATGAAGCTTAAGGAATGAAAAAAACAATACTTAAATGCTCTTCCTGAGTTTTTACTATAAATTTCTGATAAAATTCATTTTTCCTTTTTAAACCTTCAACACTTTGATACTTAGATTTAATGGAATTGAGAAAAAGTTGCCTTTAACTAAGCCCAAGTAATTGGTGGAGACTTAGAAAAGTTTTGTCTCGGTATCAAAAGTAGAGTAACCGTACTTTCAACCTGACTGAATGTAAATGGATATGATATGATGTGGATCTGGATAGATGTAAATGGATGTGATGTGATGTGATGTGGATCTGGATAAATGTGAATGGATCTGGATGGATGTGAATGGATCTGGATGGATGTGAATGGATGTGAATGGATGTGAATGGATATGAATGGATCTGAATGGATGTGAATGGATGTGAATGGATGTGATATGATGTGGATGGATTTGAATGGATGTGATGTGATGTGGATGGACGTGATGTGATGTGAATGTATCTAAATGGATGAAAATAGATGTGATGAGATGTGAATGGATGTGATGTGATATGAATGGATTTGAATGGATGTGATATGATGTGAAATGGATGTAAATGGATGTGCTATGATGTGAATGGATGTAAATGATGTAAATGGATGTGATATGATGTGAATGGATGTAAATGGATGAGAATGCATGTAATGGATATGAATGAATGTGGAATATGCGATGTGAATTAATGTGGAATAATGAGAAATGATGTGGAATAATGTGGAAAGATGGGAGTTGTTGGAAACTGTGTTTGTATATGAAACCTATTTTTATACTGTTTTATGTCAAGAATGCTAGGGAAGCATTTTGACTATCTTATCGATTAAGGTCGTGAGGACCTAAGTGAAAAGGTTGCCAGCTGACGGAGAGTCAATGAAGGACGTCTCGCATGGCAAGGTCCGACCGAGGTCTTGACCAGCCTCGGTTCGATTAAAATGGTGAGCTTCCGGTACAGTGGATGAGGGACCAAGGAAGTGGCCTATGAGTGAAATGCTAGTTCACCTATGAAGGAACCTAGAGGGTGCTAACCATATGGTGCTCGGGCTCTAGGTCGCCCAGGATACCCATGCGTGTGTCGAGTATGAAAATGGAACAATGAGTTGGATTTGTTTTCTGAACACGGGCATGGATCTAGTTGATTGGCCTTGCTGGTCTTCAGTGGATGAGTCCATGGCTCTTTTACATGAATCTCATTGATTGATCTTGCTAATCTTCAAACAGAGAGTCCATCTAGATTTTTTTATGTGATTATATTTCCGAGTACTATGAGCTAGGAACTATTGAAAAGGCCCCCGAGAGCAGGTGGTGAGCGTTCTGGTTGCCAATGATGCTATAGGTACACCGATGAAGGAATGATTGAAAATTGGACTTCAAGCTAGATATTTTGGAGGATTATGATCAGTGATACTATGGTTTCATTAAAAGTTTGCTTTAAAGATAGCTGAATCTATAAAAGGCAATTTCATATTGGGTGTGTAAGTGGTATGTCTGAAATGTATTTTGCATGAATCCGGCTAGGAGGCCTGGGAACTCTTTTCCCTGGTACCTAGGACAAAATATAACTAAATTTCTAAATGGATCCTATCAATACAGTGGTTGGGCGGTTGGCTAACCCATGGGATTGGATGGGGTTAGGTTGGACTGATGGATTTCTAAAATAAAATTTAATTCTGTTAAATTACGATAGTTTAAGTAAATCACGTATAATCCTTGTTCTATGAAAAAGAATCAACGGCTGTGCCTCATAACGGGGAAAAAAGTGTTGGTCTCTGTGATCCAAGTGCAAGTTCCTCCCTTGACCGGCCGGAATGAAAAAGGGTAATTTAAGGCTCTTGACTACATTAGAATAATTTTTCCTGGGGAGGAATCGCCTATGCCTTCTGGGCGAGGGAAGTTTTTTCAAGTTTGGTTTTGAAAGAACCGAGAGATTAGTCTCTTGTCCAGATATTTGTGGCGAGGCCCCGAGTGGGAGACTCTACCCTGCACAAGAAGTGCTACTTCCGCTGCTAGCACCCCTGAATCCATTGCGCAAAGGGGACAGGGATCTTTCAGGTGGTATTAGAGTGAACTGGCTAAAGTTGATCAACCAAGAAGCAAGAAATGTCAAAATTTTATGAGTTACCACCACAGTAAAAGATTGTAATTATGTGATGAAATTCATACAAATTGAAAGAACCGAGAGATTAGTCTCTTGTCCAGATATTCGTGGGCGAGGCCCCGAGTGGGAGACTCTACCCTGCGCAAGTAGTGCTACTTCCGCTGCTAGCACCCCTGAATCCATTACGCAGAGGGGGCAGGGATCTTTCAGGTGGTATTAGAGCGAACTGGCTAAAGTTGATCAACCAAGAAGCAAGAAATGTCAAAATTTTATGAGTTACCACAGTAAAAAATTATAATTATGTGATGAAATTCATACAAATTGATATTCAGAATGAAGATTCATAAATTGGGAATTGGGTCTTCAAATGGAAGTACCGTAATTGTGTGGAATCCCTGACTTGCTTGAGGCCTATATATGATGGTATTTACCTTATTGTTCCAAGGACCATGATTACCCGTATATACCGTGAGTATAATTATAGCTCTTTACTAGCAATATATACGAGTAAATCTAAGACCTTAAAGTTATAAGCAAAAATGCTTTCCTAGAGGATGATTTTAGGTGCTAGTTGATATGATTTTAGAATTCTGGTTGAGAATTAATAAATTTATTTGGATTCTGATTGAAAGATGATAATTTCTAAATTCTAGTTGAAAGTAGATAAGCTGCAAAAAGTTATGGTGATAATGAATGGAGAGAATCCCAGTGATGATGTTAGTAACCTGGATGACGATTAAGACTTTCAGCAGCCTATGAGATTAGTGGATCGTGTTGATAGATTGTTTGCTGTTTGACTTTTGACCTAGTGGACCTAATTAAGGAATAACAAATTGAGAACCTATATAACTGAAATTCTCGTAGGGAATGTTCAAATGGAATTTCTGGTCTAATGGACCATTATTGTGTTAAGGATATGAATGAACTATTTTCTGATAATGAGTTTTGTAAGTTCTTCTTGTAGAAGGGATCTTTATCCCAAGATTTTGTGAGGGTTGACCAGACCTTAAGGAACCCTAGAATCAGTTGGATCTAAAGTTGCATTCGAATTATAAATAAAGTGGTCTTTTCACCTAAGTGTCTTGGTTAAATTGGAAAAAGGGAAGAATTTTCGTATTGATAGAATCATGGATCGAGGTTGTCGTGGTAGGAATGTTAACCCCCCCAACTCGACGAGGAAGAGCTTGACCCAGATGTTCATAAAGCTCTTCATAGAAATCAGCTTAGACCTTTCAAGGGTGAAGGGAAAAACTTGGGTGAGGCTGTGGAGAAGTGAATCGAAGCAATGGAAGAATACTTCAATGTCACCGGATACAACGAGAAGAGTAAAATGGCTCTTGCAAGGCTGAAGATAGTTGAAACGGCCAGAGTGGCATGAAGAAACCACTGTGAGACAAACCATTTGGATCGAACACCTAGACATGGAATGATCTCAAGATTTACCTAAGGAAGAGATTCTATCCTCTTGACTTTTTGGAAACCAAGATGAATAAATTCTTAGAGTTAACCCAGGGGAGTAGAACTATTGAAGAATATCACCAGGCGTTCGCTCTCCTCCTTAAATACTCGCCACTGCTGGGATGAAGAACAACTGATGGCTAGGTTAATGCGAGGAATGAATGAACCTTTGGATACCCTCGTAAAGAATGCCAAGCCAGTTTCCATGGCTGAAGTAGTGCGGATGGCAAAGGATTTCGCCAAGGCCTTTATTGTCAAGATTCCGCTGAAGCCGCACCATCATCTTTTAAAATATTTCTAGCTCCAAGAGGTGATTGCAACTTTCCACCTCCTAAGAGACAACAAGGTCAAACTCAAGATGTGAGAAGTTCCAGAATGGAAGAAAGGTCTTTTTTTCGGAACACAATCCCCTAGAATTCAACCTCAGAAGTTCCACCCTTGAACAAAGAAGTTAAACATGCTATAACTGTCAAGGATACGGACATCGCAGTATGGATCGCCCAACTCCTTTTGGATCAAGGTTTTCGGGGGGTAGGGAAGTCAGGGACCAAGATTCCACACTCCAGCTCCTTCCTTCCAGAGTAATCAAGTTCCTTTCTGTCAAAATCAAGGAAACCCTAGAGGTAGACCCTCTAACCAACCCTCAGCTTCAATGCAAAGTAATGCAAGACCTCAGTCTAAGAATTGGGGGAATCAAAGAGAGAAGTTCCCAAACCAGTCATCCACTTCCAAGGCAGTAACGCTAGAAGTGATTGAAGAAGAAGGTGATGAAAGAGGTTATCCTTCATAGTTTGCGAGATGAGGACATCTCGTATTTTTTGAGTGGGGTAGGATGTAAGATTCCTCCCTCCAGCTTTTGAGATGTAAAGGTGTAAGCACCTCCCCTTCTGTCTCTTGTAATCATTCCCCCCTCATAAATGGAAAAAGATCTTGTTTCGCCCTCTTTTGGCCTAGAGAGAGGTAATTCAAAATTGAGATATTTTTGGATACAAAAATTCTCCTAGTGTCTAAGATAAATTCCCCTAAAACAAAAGTTCAAAATGAACTTTCCAAAGTGCATTAGGAATTAATTGAATATGTGTAAAAGGGACCTTAGCCTAAGGGTCCACATTTTTAGAAATTTTTAGATTAAGGTCCAAATAAGGTTCTTACGGGCCAATAGGAATAATCCAAGTGTTGGAATGAGATAAATACAAAGAATAAAAGAAAATATCCCAAAAATGAGTAAATGCTCACATAAGATGAAGAGTTGACTGAGTAAAGGGTTTATTAGATTAAAAAATAAGGTATATTAATAAAAAAAATAAGATATTTAGGTGAAATGATGCATTTTTGACACCTCAGTAAGGTGGAAAACCCACTTGAGCTACATCATCATTGTTTGGCTTTTTTAATTCAAAAAAATCAAGATATTTTATCCCTCCTAGTGTAAATTGGATCAAAAAAGGGAGTCAAACTGATCCAAATCTTGTCCGAATTAGATCAAACTGAAGCTAGAAGGCTCTAGAACCTAGTTGGACTTTGTTAGTGGCCTCCCTCACCTATAAATAGACCCTCCTCATTCCTTTGTATTTTCATATGGTAGCAATACCATGCCAATATTATCTCTAAATTAGCATATTTCTATTATCCCTTCAATTTGCCTCTTCTCTTGAGAGATTTGGAGCTTCTCTCTCCTCCATCCTCTCTTGGAGATTACTCTCCCTCTCTTGGTGGCCAAGGACTTGCTTGGGGGCTTCACTTCTAGCCATTTTGTGACATTGTCAACAAAATGGCTTGTACATGTCCCAACTGATTGTCAGATATTACACCGGGTGCATTGTAGGCATAAATGTTGCATTACCCACTTGTCAATGCATTCTAATCTTGAATTTCTATGTCTGAGACCCACAAGGTTGACTCTAAGGCATGCCTGAGTGGCTAGGGCTTACCAGCAATTGTGCATCCGGGCCTGAGAATTTGAGGCATGTCAAATGTGCTAAGACTTGGTAGGCAAGCTAGTAATGTGTATGCCCAGCTATAGAGTAGCTCCCAAGTCAAGATATGTACACTCTAGGTATGTGTCTAATGCCTTGTCTCACAAGTGTCTCAAATCCTATTTTGTTCATAGAAACCCCAATTTGCGTTTGATTACCGAAAGGCCATAAGGATCATCATTTTAGGCTCAAATTAGGTCAGCACATGTGTCATGATGGTGGCCAAGGGGTCTATGTGTTGTCCGAGGTGTTTTGATGAGATGCATGCGCTCAGTCCAACAAATTATGTCACTGCGAACACTTATGGAAAGTAACTTTTTGAAATTTTGGATGGAGCATATCTTGGAAACCATGGTTCATATGGTGACATGATGAAAAGCAAAGTTGTGGACAATTTATAGGTCTACAACTCTCCAACTATGGGAAAAATGTAGTTCCACACCAGTTTTTAGATATTTTATCTCGAAAAAAAACCCCGTCACTTTTGTGACATTGTTGAAACAGCTTGTACATGTCGTGAATGATTGCCAAAGATTACAAAACGAAAAGATGCAGGGGAGAAGAGAGCTTGAGCTCTTGCAACAAGCACACACACTCACAAAACCCTAAAAGAGAACACACAAGGTGAGAGGCTGAAAATCTTCTTCTTCTTCACTCAACACTCAACACACCATATACAAAGATAAGAGTACACACAATATGAAAGGTACTTCACCAAATACATACTAGGGTTCTCTATAGTGTGAACCCAACTAAATGAGCTAGCACTATAACTATGCCAGAGACTCTAGAATGGCTATCACACAGCTTGTCATCCCATTGGCCGCATATCACCCATGATCTCACCAACCATGCCAGTGGTGTAAGTGTGGGGCCTATCCCCCAGCGGGTCATCAGTGTCCTCCGCCTCACTAGATGAGCTCGATATCTCAACACTCCCCCTCGAGCTCAACTCCATCTCATGTACACCAAGCGAAGCCCTGAATCTGCGGAGCTTCTCTATACCTAATGCTTTGGTGAAGATGTCAGCGACCTGATCCTGTGTGCTAACATAAACAAGGTCAACGTCTCCTGCCAAAACCTTCTCTCTGACAAAATGGTAGTGGACCTCTATATGCTTCATGCGAGCATGAAAAACTGGGTTCTTGGCTCACTGTATACTGCTAATGTTGTCACAGAAAATGACAGCTTGTCTATCCACCACCACTAATAGACCCAAATCTGCAAGTAGCTTTCTCAACCAAGCTACCTCACATGCTGTCATAGCAGCACCTCTGTACTCAGCCCTCTGTACTGGATAGAGCAACCATAGGTTGCTTCTTGCTGCTCCAAGTCACAGCAGCACTCCCCAAAGAAAACATGAATCCACTAGTAGATCTTCTATCTGAGATACTACCAGCCCAATCAGCATCTGTGTACCCATGTACACATATCTCTGTCCCAGTTTCATAAAATAATCCACAATGCAAAGTAGACCTCACATACCTCAGTATGCGTCTCAATGCATCCAAATGCGACTTCCGTGGAACCTGCATAAATTGACTCACTAACCCAACAGCATAGCTCAAATCTGACCTGGTGATCGTCATGTAGATCAAGCTTCCTACTATGTGTCTATACATAGTAGGATCCTCCAAAATCTCTCCTGAATCTGCACTCAACTTGCCATTCTGATCCAATGGCACTAAGATAGGCTTACAGCCTGTCATACCATACTTGGACAACATGTCCAAGCCATACTGTCTCTACAGTAATCCAATACCATGTGGTGACCTAATCACCTCAATGCCCAAGAAATATCTGAGCTCCCCCAGATCCTTCATCTCAAACTTCTGTCTAAACAAGATCTTTACATCAAAGATCTCTGCATCATGGTCCCCCGTATAATGATCAGGTCATCTACATAGATGACAACAAGCACAACCCCTCTATCACTGTGTCTCACATACAGCGAGAAATCTGCATTGACTACTACTACATGAAAGCCAATAGTGACAAGATATTCAGAAATCTTGTCAGACCATGCTCTTGGTGCTTGTTTTAAGCCATACAAGGCTTTCTTCAACCTGCAAACATGCTCGGGGGGTGACTCACATCCTCATAACCAGGTGGCTGCAACATATACACCTCTTCCTGCAAATCCCCATACAAGAATGTATTCTTTACAGCCATCTGATGTAAAGACCATTGCTTTACATCCATCTGATGTAAAGACCATTGCTTTGACACACCCACTACTATCACAACTCTCACTGTTGCCATCTTGGTAACTGGGCTAAAAGTTTCCTCATAATCAATGCCATATGTCTACGCATATCCTTTGGCTACCAATCTAGCCTTGTACCTGCTTATGCTTCCGTCACTGTTATGTTTTACTTTGTACACCCACTTGCATCCACCAATGGCTTTCTTGCCTTCAAGCAATTGCACTAAATCCCAAGTCTCATTTCCATATCGTGCATCCATCTCCTTCATAGCTTTCTCCCAACACACATTTCCAACATCCTCATCAATGCATGTGGGCTCTACAACCTACACAACTTTTGCCATGTATGCATAGTGATGTGCCACATAACCATCATAGGTAAACCTCTGCACAGGATTCTTCACTCTCCCAGATCTTCGCAGCTTTGCATTCATGGCTTCCATAGCCTTCTTTACACCAGGTGTTCTCATAGTAGCTGATATCCCAAGATCCTCATCATCAAGGCTCATCTCTGAGAGCCACTAGACTCTCCATGAACATGAGAATGCCCTGCAGAAATGTCAGGCATACTAAGGGGATCAACCACTTTCTCTTTGCCTTTATGTGATATACTAATCACATTTGCAGGACTGGTATTATGATGCAGCTTGCCACTCCATGGTCTATCAAGTGAACCACTAGATGAGGACTCTCCTAGTCCACTCAAAGACTGTGATTGCTGACTTGCATTCTGTGCAACCACATTTCCACTCACATCAGTCCCAACAGCTTCTTTTCCAGCAGCATACCAGCTGCTCATCTCATCAAAAAACAACATCCTTGCTTACCCTCAACTCACGTGTAGCAGGGTTATAACACCTGTATCTCTTTTGCTCAAGGGAATACCCAATAAACACACATTTTTCAGCTTTTGGATCCAGCTTAGTTCTCAGCTTATCTGGCACATGCACATATGCAATGCATCCAAAGACTTTCAGATGAGACAAATCAGGTTTTCTGCCAGTAAACCTCTCCTCTGGAGTTACATCATGTATGGTTACAGTTGGAGTCCTGTTCATGATGTAAACTGCTGTAGATATAGCCTCAGCCCAATAGCTATGCGGCATATTCTTCTCTCCCACCATCAATGCTCGCGCAATCTCAGCAATGTGCCTGTTTTTTCCCTCAGCAACTCCATTTTGCAGCGGAGTGTATCTGCATGTAAACTATCTCCGAATACCATTCTTCTTCAAAAATTCAAAGAACTCATTGGAGAAGTACTCTCCCCCTCCGTCTGACCTTAGGCACTTTACATATTTCCCTGTTTGCTTTTCAACCATAACTCTGAAATTCTGAAAATGAGTGAACGCCTCACCCTTCTCCTTCATGAAGTATACCCACACTTTCCTTGTGTGGTCATCAATAAATGTCACATAATACCTGCAGCCTCCCATAGACATGGTCTTCGTAGGACCCCATATATTTGAATGCACAATATCTAGTGCATTTCTGCTCACATTTCTGTCACGTGAAAATATATGCTTTGTTTGCTTTCCAAACTGGCATGCTTCACATATTTTCTGCATACCTTCAACTTTAAACTTTGGCAGCCCTGTCACATTCTGTTAGTCTGCATAGACTTCATTCTCTGTACATTCACATGTCCAATTCTTTTATGCCAAATGTCTATGTCTGCAACAATTCTTGAACCATTTGCAAACATCGCAGCACTCACTTCAAGCATGTTTACATTCAATGTAAACATTCTGCCCACTCTGTTGCCTTTTGCAACCAACGTGCACTTGTCTTTAAAGTCTTCAACATAACAACCATCAGAATTAAACCAAACTTACAAACCCTGCTCAATCATCTGGCCAGTTGAAACCAAATTCTTTGTTATATTCGAAACATGAAGTACATCTGCAAGATACTTCACTTTGCCATCCTGCATAGACAATGGCACATCTCCAACATGGGCAATTGGATGAGCAGTGTCATCCCCCCTGTTTCCAAAAAATCTAGTCTTTCAAGGTTTTTCATCTCCTTGAACCACTCCCCACCATGACTTGTCATGTGGTTCGAAGCACCTGAAGAATCAATATACCATACATCATCTTTATCTGCTGCTTCAACATTTTCAGACATGGCATTAACAACATGTTGCATAACAAACAACCTTTCATTATCCTCATTATTTCTGCTCGAGGATGCATAGTTGTTTTGCTGCAATTTCCCATTTTGCATGTCAGTCTGCTTCTTATAACAATCTGTCCAGGCTTACCACAATAAAAGCATCCACGTGTATCATTATTCTGCCTTTGCAAATTTCCAATTTCCACGACCTCTTTGACTCCCCCTGCCTCTGAATTGGCCTATTCCACCTACGTGTTGTTGTTGTTGTGAATTCTGGGACTGTTGTTGTTGCTGCTGCTCGCCATAATTCTGATTACCTGTTCGGCCATCTCCTTGGCCGCGTCCACGGCCTCCTCTACCTTGTCCTCTTCCTGAACTTGTGTAGAAGGCCTGTTGCTCTGAATTGTTTTTGTTTTGTAAAGACTGTTGGTCTTCACCCAAGCTCTTCTCTTCTATAATCAACATAGACACCAAATCTGTGAAATTGGGAATGTTTTTCCGAGTCTGAATAGACGTCTTGAATGCCTTGTATTGTGGACCGAGACCACATAGACAGACTTCCACCTTATCATCATCATCTACTGAAACGCCAATAGATGCAAGGCATTCCACAATACCCTTGATTTTCAATGCATAGTCATAGTGTGAACCCAACTGTATGAGCTAGCGCTATAACTATGCCAGTCTCTAGAATAGCTATCACATAGCCTGTCATCCCACTGGTCGCATATCACCCATGATCTCACCAACCATGCCAGTGGTGTAAGTGTGGGGCCTATCCCCCAGGCGGGTCATCAGTGTCCTCCGCCGCCTCACTAGATGAGCTTGATATCTCAACACAAAAGTCAAGTAGGTGCATATTCTGGGTGTGTTGTAGGGAAAAATGTTGCATTCCCCACCTGCCAATGCATTTCTATCTCGAATTTCCATGTCTGAGACCCACAAGGTTGACTCGAAGTGGCATGCCTGAGTGGCTAGGGCTTATGAGCAATTGTGAATCCGGGCCTAAGAGTTTCAAGCATGACAAAATGTACTGACACTTGGTAGGTAAGCTAGTAATGTGTATGCCCATTTGTAGAGTAGCCCAAATTCAGGATATGTATGCTCTAGGTATGCGTCCTGATGCCTCTGTTCGCGAGTATCTCAAATCCTAGTTTCTTCTCCGTGGTAACCACAATTCGTGTTTTGGTACCGCATGGCCATGAGAATCATCAATGTAGACTCAAAACACTTCATCACATGTGTCATGATGGTGTCCAGGGGTCTGTGTTGTCTAGGGTGGATATGCTCAGTCGAACAAATTGGGCCATTTCACCACTACGAACAATTGTGGATACACAATCAAGCCTTGCTGCAAGGAAGAAGTCGTATTTCTCTTCTGTAGCTACACAGTCAAGCCTTGCTGCAAGGAAGCAGTCGTATTACTCTGCAGCTACATAGTCAAGCCTTGCTTGAATTGTGATCAGATGCATGAACATTGTTGTTGTTATGTATTGAGCTAAGTCGTTTGATGAGAAGCATTAGCTCATTGCAAATGCATCTTCATGAGTTCATAGTTGGAATGCAGGGATAGATTCATTTCCTCCTCAAAGAACTGTATGAACTATGACGTAGGCTACCAAGTCAAAGTCTCTGGGATTATTGCACATAAATCTGTAGATGACTCAGAAGGTCATGTCTTCAAAGAAGTTTCGGGTTACAATGCTTGTTTGATCTGTGGACAGGAAACTATGGAATCTCATTTCAGCCATTCTGTGGTGGCAGACATATCCGCTGGAGGATCTGTGGAGATTGGGTCTGGGTGTAAATGGTGTGAAGTAAGATAGAAAGTTTTGCCAAAGCTTCGAGTGGAAAAGTACCTGTGGAAGCCGGTTTTTTCGAAGCTTCTCGTGTGGCAAAGTACCTATAGAAGCCGGGTCGACATCTTCATTCATAGAAGTGTATGGGTTGTCAATCTTTTTGGTCTCGTTTAATTCTTGTAGTTTTTCTTTGAAATAGGCATTTGTCATCTATCAAGAATGGAGGAATGGAGGAGGTCTCTCATAGGCTCAACGTTGAAGCCTCTACAATGGCAAGCATGTGCAGGCTATTAATGTCAGATACCGCGTTAGTGAGAAGACAAAGTCAACCTTTAGGATTGCTGAGTAGGGAGTAAAGACTGTAGGCCTTATGGGTTGCAACTGATGGAAATGCCTTCAATTCAATGTTGCTTTGTTGTAATTACCCAACATTGCTCACAAGGAGGGACAAATATCAGGAAACTGCTAACTCTGTGTCGTCCTGAGTCATGGGAGGGGCCACATCCATATTTCTCTGATCTACTCTCTTGTTCGTGCTCGCTTTCTGGCCATCCTCCTAGCATGGGTATGACTAAACTACTCTAGTTCATCTACGGCTAACTACAATAAAGCTATCCTCTTGTGGCTAGAACATGATTTGTGTCTACCCCTCTCATGATAGTCATAGGCAACATCTAGAGTATCCAAAAATCTTTCAATTTGCCTCTGGTTTTGTCTAATTTTTTGAATTACGAGACTTTCTCCAGGGCTATAAAGGTCCTCCACTAAATTCACCATGCAAAAATATATGCATTTCAACAAGGTACAAACAGATATAAACACACTTTTGTTTTATGATCCCTCTCTAAGAAAATGTCACACCTCTTCTTCCTCCTCCTCATCATGTCAATTAGGCGATATAGATGAAACAAGCAAGGAAAACTTGGTGCTATAGCAAGATCCAACCACACTACACTGGGCTACCTTAACATATCATCAACACTTCTTCTTCTTCTTCCCATCACATCAATTAGGAAATGAGGATGAAACACATAGGCCCTTCATGATAACAAAGATGATAACAAATTATGCCAACACAAGACCAAGCACGCACATGGCAATGAAAGCTTGGTGCTATACCAAGATCCAACCCACACAATACTCAGCTACCTTAACGTATCATCAACACTTCCATAACTGAGAGAAATTAATGGATGTGGGTTCAAAAATTTATGTTCTGCTTAATATGGTTTGTCACAGCCGGATAGAGGACCCTTGTTAGGTCCCGACTTCTCAGCTATGATCCTCTTAGTGGTTTATATAGACGCAATTGCTATGATCCTCTTAGTGGTTTATATAGACGCAATTGCTGTGTCACTTTCATTTGTAGTGATATGCAATATACCAAAATAGCGGAAATCAGCGAGAATGTATTGCACTACTTACGAGTAGGTGGTACTATTGGACTGATTTCCTAGTAAGAAATCTTTGTCATTCTAGACAATATATCTATTATCGAGTAGGTAAAACGGTTGTTAGAAATATCAATAAAGAAATGAAATCGTACCCACAAAGCCGCAAAATGGATTTAACCTGGGAACACGATCCTCCATCCATTTTCTTCTTCACGATGGTGCACTGACAACTACTACTCTAGTCGGCGGACTCAAACTCAAAAGTCAAACACGGGAACCCTCAGACTCTGACTGCGGAACCCTCAAGATTGGAACATTAGACCGGCACCGTATCAGGAATGCTACCACACGCTGCTTGCAATTCGGCTCCAATCGGATTCAGTCGTCACTCTGGTTGGTTCCCGTCGCTCCACCTTGCCACCTCTATAGTGCCCACATTAGCACTGCCACCTTGTCTACCTTCACTGCAGCACAGCGCGCTTTGACTCGAACTTTTCACTACCCTCCTAAGCACATCAGCCATTCGATAGCATCAGCACTAGCTAGATAGTCCGCCATCAAACCAACAAACCCTAGCCGTATGCAATCTCCACCTTCCAGACCGGATTTGCTAGATGCTGGATGTCGTAAGCTTGCCACCTTCCAGACCGGGTTTGTTGCTTGACTCTGGAATTTGGATGATGTAAGCTACGGCGCTGGATCACCTCGGCTCCCGGACGATGTCACTCGCTTCCCGTTTGACGTGAATGGCGAGTTGGATGAAGGCAACCACCTAGGAGAACCGAATTAGGGCTCATGTCGCCAGCTTGCTGCGAAGAATGCTATGGGCAGATGGCATCGACCTTCAGCCAAATTGGCGCTGAACTGAGATTCTAGCGAATGCTTCAATGCACACAACGTCAGCCGATGAAGATTGATGGATTCATCTACTACAAGTTGATGGAAACGAGAGTGCTCCTACACAAATTCACCTTCGGTGCTCTTCAGGGTGGCAAATTCAGATTGCTAGTCTAATTCCATCTCGGCTGGACCAACTCTGCCCCAATGGGCTTGAACGTCAACATTTTGTTCACGGCTAGGGCCCAAGACCCTAGCCATCATCGCCATGAGCCTCATCGTGAAGTCACTTCAAGGACATAGCAGGCCTCATCCTTGGAAGTTAGAGTCTCCATAGGTTTTTTTTTTTATAAGGGAATTCTCAACTTTGGAAAGTCTTATGTGATTGGATAAATGGGAATTTAAGAGCCTAATCGAAAGTTGAACTTGAAATGAGTTGTGCCATAGTGAGTGCTTTCCTTCCATACCCAAGACAAAGATTGCCGAAAGTGCCCATGAACAAGTTGAGACACCACTTTGAAAGTGATGAAATGAACACAGTGTTACCTATCATTTATAAAGGAATGACATTCTCTGCAATAGTGGATTGTCAACATAATTACCAAGGATTATTGGGAGGCTTGGGGAAGTCCACCACTCCCTTGTAGGCAAGCCTCGTGGGTCAAGCTTGCTAAACCCTTAGACTTCTTATAGGATGCAAAGATTAAGACCTTCGAGCTAAGATTCCACCATACATTCGTGGTGAGGGATTTTCAAAGAAAAGGGTCATACACCATGATCCTTGCATGAGAGACACAAGGCTGGTTCCAATCACATTTATATACGTACCAGTCCTTGAAAATAAACCTCAAAACTAGAAAGATTCATCCCATGGGTCAATGGAAACAAATGTCATTTATGTACGCAGAGGTAACCAATCCTTGAAAATAAACTTCAAAATAGAGAGGACTCATCCCATTGATCAAGGCATTCTTGCCAATGAGTCGATTTTTGTAGAGCATACAATGCAAAAGCTCACAATGTTGATTGATATCTCTAGAGCTTGCAATAAAATGTTGGAAGGTAAAGATGGAGACCAAGAATATGAGCCCCTCCTAGAGTCTCCCGACTCCGAGAATCGAATTCACATTCTAGCAACCATGGACACTCTTCCACATAAGCTTGTTGGGACAAGAAGATTGTACGGTGCCAAAATCACATCCATGTTCATGCTTGATGCATTCAAAACAAAACCAGTAGTGAAACTGGGTTTCCTTGAGCTCGATTTTCCCAACAAAAACCACCTAGTTGCACGGCCCACCTTGTGGGACTAGTTATAACACGTATTGTCTTGAGAGATGTGGAACCTTATTAGGCTACCCAGCTCTCTCAATATACATTGCAACAAACATTATCACGGTTGTTTTAAGTGGAGTGTCTTATTGGATCTAAACCTGCATTGTGCAAGTTTTATGTAACCCCTGTAGGTACATTATTGAAAGAGATCATCATCCTTAGGACGTGGCCACATATTACATTGTCAGCTTGACAAAGGACCTAATGCTCAAGCTCCCCTTCATAATGGTTACTATACTCTTGGTGGATGAGGAAACTCCAAACCTATCAACATCCCAATCCTCATCCTTCACTTACAAACCACGACATCAGGTAGCCTCTAGCACTAAATAACACTCACTTCACCGTGTCGGCGGCGGCTTAAGCTATATGGAGATCCAAAACCTTTCTTGAGAAGACAAAGACCAACCCCAAAACCTCAACTTCAGCAACCCTTTAGGGAGATCGCTAAGCAAGAATTTGTATCCAAGAGTACCCTAGCTAGTCAAGGCAAGTATGATGCCCATGCAAGGACCTAGCATCCACCATTTGGCCTAAAGTCCAATCGTGAGTAGAGATTTTCCAAGTAGCCCCCGTCAAGCTGCTAGAAAATGTCCATTTAGATCCCAAGAACCTCATCTCTGCATAAACCCTAAAGGCAAAAAAAGCCAAGCAATGGCATCACAACCCAATACGACCTCAAAATTCGACACTTCGTTCCAATAAACTGCTCAAAGGACAACAATTCTGTAAGGGAACGCAACATCAAGTGCCAAGATCAAAGAAACCCATACCCCAGGACCCCACAAATGCACCCTCGAATGTCAAATCCAAGTGGGTGTGGAGACCCTTAGCTATGCCTCTGATGCCAGCTCTAAAGCTTAAGCATGAATGCATAGTAGTGGCTTCCGCCTTAATTGTTGTGCCGATGCCACCTTCGGAAAAGTCGAAAGAGACCATGGAGTCTGAGCAGAGCAAGAGACAATACCTTGCCCATTTGGAATAGCCCTACCCATCCTTATTCCCATCGAAGAAGAGCCACCCATGGTGCCCAACCCCACACACTTTTGTGGCACCGTTGAGAAAGTGTGTGAAGACCCAAAGCCATGCCTCCCAATGCCAACTCTAAAGCTTAAGCAGGAATGCACAATAGTGCCTTCCACCTTGACTCGTGTCGACACCACCTTCAAAAAAGTCGAAAGAGCCCATGGAGTCCGAGCAACGAGAGTCAAAACCTTACTATGTGCAATGGCCCTACCCGTCCTTGTTTCCATCGAAGAAAACCCACGCATGGTACCAAGCCCCACATACTTTTGTGGCAAGCAATCTCAGAGCTCAAAAAGATAACCATAATCCCACAACACCTATGTGCACCATGATGCCACACCTGTGTGCGTCACAGTATAACACCAACTCACAAGCTGCAACTAGAAAGGCACGGCTCAATCAAGTGCGCCAACAAGCCGGCTGCAATGGGCGTCCAAGCTTTCATCATGGATGGACAAATGATTACTATTGTTTTAATTTTTCATTTAAAAAACAAGACGCTATTTCTTTTTCCTTTCTTCCACACTTTTTTTTCCATTTAATTTTAGTTTTATTTTTTCAAAAAAATCTCCCTGGTTAATTCAAAAAAATCCCTTCTCTTTTTTAGATTTTAAATTGTTTTGATTTCTTATTTTTATTTTACTCTCTTTTTCATTTCTTGCATTCTTTTTTTCTTTTTTATTTGTTACCATTAAAAATAAATAAATAAAGAAAAAAAAGAATCCTCTTTTTTTGCTTTTTTCTCTTCCTTTTTTAAAACTATTATTTTCGCGAGGGGTACGAATAGCTAGGTTTTAGCATGTCCCTATCATCATACCCTCCGCATAGCAAAGGCTCGTTCGCATCAACATATAGCACCATCTTTTAGCCACACGAGGGAGAGGGGACGCTACAGCCTCCCGGCACATGTGATAGAGGGATGGAAGCATGTTAACATGCTACGCCTTTTGCGGTTGTTAGCAATAGTAGTTTTTAAAAAGTAGGCATGTGGTAAAATTTTTGCAAATCAAATCATAATTTGCCGAAGATTATACATCAAGATTCCTTATTTCAATAGCTTTCCAATGATATATAGCATGATAGGAAATTTTGCAATGGGTCATATTTGAATCTAGTAGCACATCAAAAAATTGTGCTAATTAGCACTGTCTCGGGACATGCTTTTTTGAGCACGTTAACATGCTTTGGCCCAAAGGAGCGTACCCTCCCAAGCGCAGCCAGTACACCATCATGACAACACTTACGCTTTCATGATTTCCAAGGCATGCAAGGGGTCTCTTCAAGCATGCAGACCCAAGCATGGCATTTAACAACGGGCGCCCACGTTTCGCATCTTAACCAAGCCTCCAGCACATGGCGGCCTTCCTGGTTGAGGCACAATCCAATTTCCAATTCCCAGTAGTTAGGCGCCTCTCCCCAAGCGCCAGCCATGCAAAGAGCCATACAAACATCTTCTCTGCACTAGGGCATCTCGAGGCAGGCACTTCACAACCCGCTCGTCACCCAGGCTGAAGGTGCAGGGTCCCTAGCGGAGCTCACGACAAAATCAACACTAGTAATTTCTCCTAGGACAAGAAAGAGGGCGTGGCCGCTTATGGGGCAGGAGGAACTAGAAGAGAAGCAGTAATTTAAAAGACGTCGAGAGAAATAAAAAATAAAATTAGGTTACCCTTTCCCCCGGCAGGCGCGCCCCTCCTTCCACCCTGGTCACCCTGCACAGCCGCCACCTTTGCCCCCCTCATAGGACCCCTGCATGCCCGCAGTGCCCTCCCCTCTTGGCCCACAGTTGGTGCCCACAGCGTTGTGCCCACCCACACTTCCATCCACGGCTCTCGCCGCCCAGCGTCGCCACCACTGCCCTAGCCACCACACCCTCAACGCCTTCGCCTCTCTTTGCCTAGCGTTGCACAGGCCAAACCCACCACCCTGCCCTTGGTGCCGTCCGCCGCCCAGGGCCAGCCCGCCTCGTCACCCCTTGCCCCCCCTCCTCCCACACACACAGCAATCATCACCACCCCCATCACCACCATCGGCCTCATCGTCAGCACCATCTCCATCACCACCCTCATCAACTACATCTGGCTCACACAACCCTGGTCTCCAGCACACAGAAGTTGCATTATGTCTCGTTTGACCTTGCGACGTTGGTACCAGCTTGGGGCTGCTTCGGTCTACTCTTGTTCGATCTCTTCACTGCCTTGCAGAATGAGAGGGGATGCTATGTCTCTCTCATGCCCTCCATGTCTTCTTCGCCATCGCCCCACTCCCCCTCTTCTTTGTGCCTGCCCATTTTTAGACGCAGGAGCTTTGCAGGTTAGGGTTTACGCTCCTCTCTCTCCTTTGCCCTGTGAGCGTCTTCACTTCGAGTACCTATGGCAGCCCCACCCCTTGTTACCGTCCAGTCTCCCGATAGGGATGCCATGACTGAGAGCACTACCCTCCCTGAGCTTCGTTCACGCCAACATGACCAAGAACAAGCGGCAGCCCTATGTCTCTTTCTCTTTGCAAGCCAGACATGCTGTATTATATCATCCCACAGAAAATCCAATAATGGCCCTGGGGCCTGGCCCCTTATCACTCACTTGTCCCAGTTCAATCATTCACGCTTATAACACAGAGTAGACATAAGCATTTCATCATGTTTTCATACAAAGGCCTCAACTTCCACAAGGAAAGTATGAATGAACAATTTTGGTTGGGAATGTATGAACTTTAAGGCACAGTACACGATGTCAAATATCATCATATGCATGTAAGTTAGCCAAATATGAAATTAAGATAGGAAATCATTCCACATCGCTTGATGTATAAACATAACTGAAAATTGTGAGTTTTCAGAATCCTTCTGTTTGTACTATACATGTGATCATAATACGATTCAGGCTATCTGGCGTATGCTTCAGCTCCTAGGCCTGCCTGTTTGAGCCTATGAGCATCTCCAATCTAGTTTCCTGCACATCCATGAAAACGATTACCCTCCATACATATCCATATTAGTACATAACACAAGTGCAACACCCTATCTATCATACAAACCTGATATTTATGCCTTAAACAAAGCATGAGAATTTAGAAACCATCAGGAGCCATGGAAACCATACCTGCATTGTGGGGTACAAAACTTTCCAAAGATTTGACATTCTGCCATGCCTTCTCCAAGACCTTGGCCTCGTACAAATTCTTAAGACCCCCAGATTCCACCTCCACAATCAGATGGTACAGCACCCCAGAGACTACTTGCTTATGTGCAGACACTAACTGGACAAAAGAAAGCTGTGAATTCTGCAAGGGAAAAAAACAGGAAAGAAAAACAGCAAAAATAAGTTAGTTAGTCCTAAGACCTGTCTGCCTTTCAAAGGTGAGAGTCAAACATTTTGGACCTAACTACTGCAATAGGGGGCATGTAGGTTAAATGGTAGAGGGATTGAACTTGAGGACAAGACGTCGTGTTCGAATCCCAGCAGCCTAAACCCACTGGATGGTGTAACTAAATATACAATCTCTCTCAAACAAAAAAGTAGAGTTCCGTCGTCCGTCCAGGGTCCACACACAACAATGGTGTGCCTGTACTAGCGCCTCGGTTGCAGCCTCACGATGGAGACTGCTGAAAATGGAAAACTGCCACCAGAGGACACTCCCAAGCACAAATCCAAGCATCATCATCAGATCAGGCATCAGTACCATCATCTCATCATCATCATCAGCAGCACACCATCATAGTTTCAGCATCTACATTATAAGCATCAGTGGGAAGGCACAAGGGGCTGTCGGCTGGCAGCCAACCATAGTCACCAGAAACGTTTTGGGGTTTTTGACATTTCAGGACAAAACATTTTGTCTTTTGGCTAAAAAACGTGGAGGTTTCGTAGTTTTTCTATATAAATACAATAAAATGGTTTAGAACTTGCAGTTGTATGACACGGCTGGGAGAGATTCGCGAGCGGGAGCATCGGCTGAGACACAGCCTTGCTTCGCTTCAGCGCCTTCAGGAGCAGCAGCCTGCATGTGAGTGGGTGGCGTCCCAGCTGAGCCAGGCACGCCAGGAGGTTAGAGAGGCAGAGGGGCAGAGACATGAGTTTTACTATCGTTGCCAGGCCTCTCAGTGGACGCAGCTTGGTGATAGAGTGACTGGGGAGTTTTTTGAGATTACTGGACCCCGCCATGCTCGAGCAGGAGTCCGTCAGCTTGGGAGGCCGGATGGATCGGTAGCTACTGAGCCCGGGGAGATCAGAGCCATTGCCACTGGGTTCTATAGAGACCTGCTTTCAGCGGAGCCAACCACTAAGGCTCGGGATGCTTGCAGACAGACTGTGTGGGCCCATGTGCAGGAGGGTCACAGATCGTATGCGTACAGTTCTTGGTGCGCCTCTTTCAGAGGTTGAGCTTGCTGAGGCCTTGAGGGTCCTGCCGCGACATAGTTGCCCAGGGGAGGACGGACTGACGCCTGCCTTTTTTATGCGCTATTGGGACCTTTTGGGGCCAGGCCTCCGCAGGGGCTTTCAGTATGTTTTGGACACTGGGGTGATGCCACAGAGCTTTTCAGAGGGTTTGATCTTTCTTATCCCCAAGGGGGAGGGAGTATCAGATGATATTCGGCATTGGAGACCTATGACGATCCTCGATACTGTCTACAAGGCCTTAGCAAAGGCCTTGAGTTTGAGGATCCAGCCCTTCCTGGGGGAGTTGATTCATGCTACCCAGACAGGATTCGTCTCGTCAAGGAGCGCAGTATCCTTGACAACATTCTAGATTTCTTGGTGAGGACTTGGTCGTGATGCTTCTCGATTTTGAGAAGGCATACGATAGAGTCAATTGGGGTTTCTTAGAGGGCACTATGCTTCGCCTTGGCTTTGAGCCAAGTTGGATTAGAGGAGTGGCGGCTTTGTATTCCACAGCTCGTAGCCAGGTGTTGATTGCAGGAGGACGAGGGCCGAGTTTTGAGCTGACCAGATCAGTTCGTCAGGGGTGTCCCCTCGCCCCTTTTCTTTTTCTCTTCTTTGCGGAGGCTATGAGCATGTATTTGACGGCAGAGGAGGTTGGTTTGAGAGGACTCCAGCTCCCAGTCCGGGGGGGGGGGGGGGGGGGGGGGGGGGGCTGCTCGATGCTGAGTTTGCTGACGACACGGGCTTATTTTTCCATGGCCAGGAGGCCAATCTTCTTCGGGCAGAGCAGTCGCTCCAGGTTTTTAGTGCAGCTTCGGGAGCATTGATCAATTGGCGCAAGACAGTGGCCTTTTGGATCAGTAGCGCTCCCACTCCGGCATGGAGCCCGGACCCTGGTTTTAGATGGATTCCTCCTGGCACAGCAGTGCGGTATTTGGGATGCCAGATTGGACTAGATTTATCACCTGAGCAGCAGATTGCCCCGCTTCTTCTGAGCATTCGGAAGAAGCTTTTGTATTGGAGTACAGCTCGACTATCCTTGGCTGGGAGGGTGGTGGTGGCAAATTAGGTGCTGTTAGCGACCATGTGGTACATTACGTCTTGCTGGATCTTCTCGAGCTCTTGCATCAGCCAGGTACAGAGGCTGATCAGGAACTTTCTTTGGTCTGGGTGGGACGGTCAGCCAGCCTGAGCAAAGGTTGCATGGGCAGTTATTACACTTCCGCTGGCTCAGGGAAGCTTGGGCATTATAGATCCAGTCAATCAGAGTAGAGCCTTATTGGGGAAGCTTATTGTTCGAGGGCTGCTTCCAGGCGCTGAGCCTTGGAAAGAGCTTCTCTTGCAGCGGCTGCAGGCTCGGGCTCCCCCAGCAGGGGACACTTGGGCACCAAAGATTCGATGGATCTTCATAGAGATGAGGAGGACAGGCCTCAGTAGAGGATGGGAGGACAGATTTGCTTTGAGCATCCTGAGAGCTTGGGAGCTGCTGAGACCGGGGCTCTCTCAGTGACCTCCTTCTTGTGTTGAGGAGCGGGCCAGACAGCCGCTCATCTGGAGCCCAACAGTTCGCACAGAGCAGGGTCATATGCTGGGTTCTCGCCTCGTCTAGCCTGGGGACCTTTGGCGGCAAGCCCAGCACGTAGCTTTGGAGACTGGCAGGCCTTCTGCAGTCTCCCAGAGGAGATCCAGGTGGAGAGGCTGAGTCACTTCAGAGGAGGGTTGATTATGAGGGATGACATTCAGGAGGCACTCACAGAGGAGTGGTTCACGCCTATCGAGCTAGTGGCCCCACGGTGGATGGGAGCCTTTACACAGTTGGAGATCCTGATTGCTGTCAAAGCTTGCACTGAGGATGGCAGATGCCTCTACTATGAGATTCAGGATGAGGGCAGACTTCAGAGAGTGGAGGTGGAGTCGCCTTTGGTTGCAGAGTGCACCTTTCAGAGGATACGGGTAGTGGCCGCCACTTCTCGGAAGTGGCATATTGACCTAGACCCTGCAGATGTGCTCCCGGATTGGCGCATATGGGCATATGCAGCGCGCCCCTTGGCCCGGCTACAGTGGGACCCTGGGAAGTACGAGTGGCATGATCCTTATGCATCCCTTGAGGCCACAGAGATCACCTTTTCCAGTATACTGTTCGGCTGGGGCGGCATATTTTGACAGCGAGGAGGATGGTCTCTCCAGCTGCAGCGAGGCACTGGCGGCTACAGGGACTCTCACAGGAGTTCCTGGAGGATTTTTGGGCCCAGCTCTGGGCTAGTCGACAGGCCCGCAGGATCTCGACTTTCCAGTGGCTGGTCTGCGTCCGATGCGACCACCCTATGGAGACACAGAGACATTGCCTATGGGATTGCCCTCAGGCGCAGCAGATTTGGCTGCGGATGCTGCGTATTCTGGCCCCCCTCTCTCCAGAGGGTATGTTTACATGGGGTGCCGCTGCTTGGTCGACTTCGTCAGGGCCTCCTATGGGCTATGAGAGCAGGACAGTCAGGCCATCAGATTCATTAGGGGCCAGCCTCGCTTTGTTCCGTCACCGGATTTCTCGTCCGCCAGCTGGACACAGGAGAGGGATTTACGATGGGAGCTCCTCAGCAGCCTCACCATCTGGTTCACCTGGAGGGCCCAGTGTTTCAGGGCCTTTGAGGGGAGACTGGAACCACCAGCAGAGACTGTACGGGGGATTCGGCAGGAGTTGATCCACACCCTGCGAGGACAGTATGACCACATCCGGGGCGACTCGGACGAGGCGATCTTGCGGCGCCAGGCCTTTCACACCACCTGGCGCAACGGCTCCTTCTATACCCTACACGCGGGGTCCCCCCGTTGGCATTACAGGCCACCTGTTTGGCTTTTTCCCCCTCCTATTGTATGATTTAGCCCCTCAGTTCTTTGTACTGATGCTTGTACTTTTCAGCACCTAGGGAGAGTCTCCCGGGCTGCCTTGCTTTGTTCACTGCTCTGTTTTTCTTGTGAGCAGGAGAGGATCTTTTGTAGCCCTACGGGCGTTTTTATATAACTAATGAAAGGATCTTTTCTCGGAAAAAAAAAAAGAACTTGCAGTTGTAGAATTATTTGTAGGCCTACGTAGTGCTAGCTAGGCACTTAAAATATGGTAAAAGCTTAGCAATTGGGGAGTTGAGGAATCGTGACTCATCAAAAATTGGGCAATTGAGAATTTAGGGAATTGGGAATATTGGATGGATGGAGTGCTAAGGCAAGATGCATCTCTATATGCTGAAGGGGTAGTACAAGCATGCTATGCAGATCTATGTCTAACTCCATCCAGTGCCATAAGAGGGATATAAGATATCATACATCGCCGATGCTGAGGCTGTGAATGGCATGAACATGTACCCTGAGTCTGAATGAAAGCGAGCTAGCCTCTCCTGTGTCTCCATCTGGTGTCTCATTCGGATAGCTGCTCTCTCTCGGTGACGGAGTCGGGGTGTTCTATGTCCAGTCTGTCTAGGTCTCCTCCTGGCTCTCAATTCCTCTGCCTCTTTGTGCGGTCACCCCACGTGGTACATCAGCTGGCACTGGCATAGCTCTCTGGAAGAAATCTGTGAGCTGGGACTCTCTCCCACCCCTAGTGGGAGCGGGTGTCTGGAGGAGTCTCTCTCGAGAACTATGAAGCTCTAGTAGTAGTCTGCCAAGTTGTCGCTGGTCCGAGGCCTCCATCAACTAATGTAGTGAAGAGTGCTCCTCAAACAATCCTGCATATCTATCTCTGACCCCCTGGTGGGCTCTACATCTACATACAAAGTGAGAGAGAGAGAGAGAGAGAGAGAGAGAGAGAGAGATATTAACGTCTACGAGAGGCCAAAGTCGGCCTATGAGACAAAAAATAATACAACTGTGTTCTTTCGGTCATCGGAAGAAAAGAAACAAAAGAAAAAGTGTGCATGTGTCTGGATACAACTGTGAATCATCATGAATCGGTGGAGCCCATATACAAACAATATAAGGGGGGTGGGGATGTGGATGGAGTGCTAAGGCAAGATGCATCTCTATATGCTGAAGGGGTAGTACAAGCATGCTATGCAGATCTATGTCTAACTCCATCCAGTGCCATGGATATAAGATATCATACATCGCCGATGCTGAGGCTGTGAATGGCATGAACATGTACCCTGAGTCTGAATGAAAGCGAGCTAGCCTCTCCTGTGTCTCCATCTAGTGTCTCATTCGGATAGCTGCTATCTCTCGGTGACGGAGCCGGGGTGCTCTATGTCCGGTCTATCTAGGTCTCCTCCTGGCTCTCAATTCCTCTGCTCTCTGTGCGGTCACCGAGAGGATGTTTGGGCTATAGGTCGCACGCACACACACACACACACACACACACAGAGCCCAACATTTTAAAAAAAAACACTAAGACAAAATTTAAAAAAAGACTTTTTTTTATAAACAAAAAAAAATCCACGTTTCTGAAACGCGTTTCGGCCGTTTTGCGGTTTCCGAGTTTCTCAGCCCAGAAACACAATTCTGTGTGACTGTGCAGCCAACACCCTATCGATTGGTAGCAGAACCTCAAGCAGCAGGTGGCTAAGCACCCCGAGTGCAAGGCAGTAGTCGTGGGCAAAACAATTAGCATAAAGAACAGCAGGTACAAGAAACAGCATGATTATTTTGTCCCACAAACAAGCCGACAGCTCCAGTAGCTGGCCGACTTGCATCCCAAACATAGTAATGAAGTCATTTTTCAGCAAGTCTTGTTGGGGTTGGGGAGAGCTTGCATGTACACACACACACACACACACACACACACATAGTGAGCTTGAACAAGAAACATGGGAGAGAGAGCTACTGGAAAAGTACTCTTTGTTGATAAGGTACAAAAGTACAATGAGTACATATATAAGCCTAGGGCAAGGTGCTCAACACACGTAAGTGTGTTCACACAAGAAAAAACCTGTGTCCAACCACAGGGAAAAAGTGTCCGTGAGTAAGCTGGGTTCACACCTGAACTAGCCAAGACTACCAAAGCACTTTGACTGTCAGTGTAAATAGTGGTAGGGGATTGCTTTCCAACACCAAGATCGAAGTGTGATCATTCTTCAGTTAATCAATTTATTCATCAGTTTAATGCTCATTTTCCATTAGCTAAGATCACAGACCCACAAGACAAAGTCCACTTAGCGGCTCCCCATCTCACTGGTGAGGCAGTCACTTGGTGGCAGCATTGGTCTAGTATTCATACTGACCAAGCCACAGGTGTCACAGCCTTTGACTGGGACATCTTTGTCCATGACCTGAAGACCAGATTTCTCCCGCCCCAGTACATGACCGGTCTGAAAGACGAGTTCTATGGACTCAGACAGAACGGATCCCCAGTGCTTCAGTTTTCCGGTAAGGTTATTACTTTAGCACAGCAGTTAGGGTTATCTGAGCAGGCCAAGATGGAGCAATTCATTCATGGATTGGACTCCAACATTCGGTTCACAGTTCGTAACTTTGAACCAAGTACATATGACCGGGCTCTGACTCTCGCTCAGAATGAAGAAATGAAGCTCAACGGGGGCAAGCCCAAGCAGACATCTCAGTCCAGTACCAAACCCAGCAGCAGCAATCAGCTGCACAGACAGGGAAAGGTAACGCATCTTCTAAAGATGCTAAGAAGGACAACAGTAATAGCTCCAGTTCAGGGGGTAAGAAGGATAAAGAACCTAAGAAAACCCCCGATGAAAAGGCTAAAGCAGGCATTACTGGAGGTTATCTTCCTCCAGAGGAGCAAAGGAAGTACCAGTCAGAAAATAGATGTTTTTTCTGTCATATTATAGGGCATGGTAAGAAGGATTGCCACAAATGGCAAGCGGCACAAGCTGCCAAAGCTCCTTCTGCCACAGTTGCCACAGCCTCCCCAGCTCCTCCAGCCCCGCCTACTACCTCAAATGTAGTTCAACTTTTACCTTCCATGCATCCTATGCCATCCGTGGTATTTGATGCTCAGCAGGAGGGTGAGAGCGATGCTGCTCAGAAGAGCCTTATCCGAGCTTATGGCTCTGCCCAGGGCCGACAGTTTGTAGTCCTTTTCGATATGGGCAGTTTTGAAGACACCATCTCTCCCCAGTTGGCTAATAAATTGAACTGCACTTTAGTCCCATATCATCTGGATGTGGACGGGTTTACACCTGGTCTTCGCACCCACATTTCCCAGAAGGCACAGCAGTTTGCCTTTGAAGTTCAGAAGGCCTCATTCCAACGAGATTTCATCGTCTCCCCTCTGTTAGGGTGTGACATGATCTTAGGAATTCAGTGGTTCCGTCAGTATGAGCCTATTCCCAATTGGGGGCAGGACACTTTTACTATTTGTAAAGGTTTTCCTGAGCCTATCATGATTCGTGGGGATAGAAGCATTCTTGGCATCCCATTGATTTCACATCTCCAGGCCAGACGAGCTATCCGCAAGGGAGCAGAAGGAGCACTCCTTTATGTTCGTGCTCAAACAGCCCCTCCCTCATTAGTAGCATCCCTTACATCTTCAGTCCCTCAGTTAGCAGACCTCCTATCCAGACACCAGGACATTATGCTTAGGGACGATCTCCCACCCAGTCTCCCACCCTCTCGCCTTGAGGACCATCACATTGATTTGGTCCCTGGATCAGACCCTCCTAGCAGGTTTCCCTATCGTCTTTCCAAGACTTTAGAGGGCGAGTTGGAAAAGCAGTTATCTGAGCTTCTCCGAGCCGGATTCATTCGGCCTTCTTCCTCCCCATTTGCTGCACCTATCCTATTTGTCCAAAAGAAGGACAAGTCTGCACGCCTTTGTGTAGACTACAGGGCATTAAACAAACTCACTATCAAGAATAAGTTTCCTATGCCCAGGATAGAGTACATTTTGGAGCGTTTAGACGGTGCTAAGTTTTTCACTAAGATCGACCTCAAGAGTGGTTACCATCAGGTCCGCATTTTTGAAGCTGACATTCCGAAAACAGCTTTCAGGACAGAGCGTGGTCACTACGAGTTCGTAGTCATGCCTTTTGGGCTTACAAATGCACCCGCAACGTTCAATAAGATGATGTCTAGGATTTTCGCAGTCCACATTGGGAAGTGTGTTTTCATATTCCTTGATGACATACTAGTCTTCTCAGCCACTGCGGAGCAGCATGAGAAAGATGTGGAGAAAGTCTTGCAACTTTTGCGAGATAATCAGCTCTACATAAACGCCAAAAAGTCTATCTTTGGTGTTAAGGAAGTTCAGTATTTGGGCTACATCATTGGTTCCGATGGGATTAGACTGGACCCATCAAAGGTTCAGGAGATCTTAGATTGGGATATTCCTAAGACCGCCCAAGAAATCCGTTCATTCGTACGTCTTTGTCAGGCCTATAGCACACATGTCCATCAGTTTTCCAACCTTGCAGCACCTCTTACCGACTTGCTCAAGGGGGTGAAGACTCGCAAGCAGAAAGTCTCAGTTACAGGTAAGGCACTTGATGCATTCCGTGCACTCCAGAAAGCTGCCTCAGAAGCACCTGTATTAAAGTTAGCATCATGGGACGAACCTTTCGAGGTCATCACCGATGCCAGCAATGTAGCCATAGGTGCAGTCCTCCAGCAGGACAATAGACCCGTGGCATATTACAGCAGAAAGTTGGATGTTGCCGAAAAGAATTATTCGGTATATGACAAAGAGCTTTTGGGTGTGATCACAGCGCTCAAACATTGGAAGCCTTTTCTTTATGGGCAGGCTTTCACAGTGAAAACAGTCCACCAAGCACTTAAGTGGCTTCAGACTATGCCAAGTGCCCAGTGGAGTGATCGACAGGCCAGGTGGAGTCAAATCTTCCAACAGTTTGGAGGTATGATTGAATACATCCCTGGTAAGCATAACCCAGTAGCAGATACTCTCAATCGAAAGTCCAGCATCCAAGCAGTCCAAGAAGCTACCATTCTCGAAATCACGGGGAAGGACTTGGATAGTATGAAAGACCAATATGTCGACTCCCCTGAGTTTGATACTCAGTATAGTTTGGCCCTCACTTCTGAGCCTGGCCACTATTCAGTACAGAACAGTTGGTTGTTCTACAAGAACCGTCTCTGTGTTACTCGGGAAAAGCATTCCGCTCTTCTCCACGATGCCCATCACTCCTTAGTTGGAGCCTGGAGGACATAGGGGTATCAACAGTACCCTCGAGAAATTGGAACGGTCCTTTTATTGGCCAAAGATGAGGCGTGATGTCTATGCACATGTACAAGCCTGTAAGATTTGTCAAAAAGTCAAGGTTCCCCATACAAAGAAGGCAGGTTTACTTCAACCTTTGCCTATCCCCGACGGACCTTTCATCGACATATCTATGGACTTTGTAGGGCCTCCACCAGCATCCACTGGATCCCATAACACTCAGTGTTTTACCATTGTGGATCGCTTTAGTAAGTTCTGCATGCTCATCCCATGCAAGCATACAGCCACAGCCGAGGACGTAGCCCGTCTGTTTCTCAAGCATTGGTATCCAATTTGTGGTTTGCCTAGCACCATAACATCAGACAGAGATTCCAAGTTTACCTCGCATTTCTGGAGGGCATTATTTGAAAACTTTGGAACTAAGTTGCAGTTGTCTAGTGCATTCCATCCCCAGACAGATGGCCAGACAGAAATTTATAATCAGTTGGCCTTCGATGTCCTCAAGTCATACTGTCATGACCAGCAGTCCAAATGGGAGCACTATCTTCCGTTGGTCCAAGCTATCTTAAACGACACGCATTCATCCAGTGTCGGACGGACTCCATATGAAGCAACCTTTGGTCGTCGTTTTTCTTCTCTTTTGACGAGAATGGTGTCTCCATCTTTAGAGGCTAATAAAACCACAGAAGCATTTTCCGAGATCATTGAGTCAGTTAAGGACCGCTTGACCAAAGCTCAGGAAGCATATAGCAGACAGGCAAATAAGTCTAGACGAGATGTCCACTTCAAGGAAGGAGATTGGGTCTATTTGCGTATCATGAAGCAAAGATTGAAACAAGTGGACAAACGTTGTCCCAAGCTTTCATTCCGTAGTTTTGGCCCTTTTCCAATAGTTAAGAAGATAAGTGATGTCTCAATGAAGTTAATGTTGCCTGCCAGTTGGACAATGCATGATGTTTTCCATGTTTCTTGGCTAAAACCATATGTTGGTCCAGAAGTGTTTGATGTTTCAGATGAACAGCAGCCAGACGTGGTAGAAGAGGCAGAAGTGATTGAGCCTGAGCAGATCCTTCTTCATCGCTGGAAGCATGGTTCCGGTCGCCGGATTCGTCAGTTCTATACGAAGTTCCGAGATCGAGGCACCCACGAAGCCGTATGGCTCGACGAGGAGTTCTTCCAGGAGTACCCCCAGTTATTGGCGGACTACTTGGAAGCCATGAACCTGCCGCCAAGCTAATCAGGAGGGAATGTCACATGCACTCTGCACTCAGTGCATGGTGACAAGATGGCTCATCATCAAAAGTGCAGCAGTTGTACAGTTTTAGAACCCAATAGGATGATTTTTGTCGTACGCCGTGACTCCATTGTACATCCTCAGTCCAGGATAAGTCAGGCACGAGCTACGTAGGTCATTCCTCAGCCTTAGTGGGTCAGTCAGTCAGTCAAGTCCCTTAACCCACTTGGAGAGAATTATTCATGCATGTAGAGTCAGTAGAAGCCTTAGGGTTTGCATCAGAAAGCACTCTGCATCCTGCATAATATGCATTCATATGCCTGTGCATCATTTAGAACATCCCCAAAGCCTTAGGGAATTTACTAGGATTTATCTGGTATTTTTCCCATATTTATTAGTATTTATTTAGCATTATTTGCATTATTGGGCATTTATAAATATTAACTTTATTAAATGACCAACCTCCAGTTAGTATAAATAGGCTTGCCTAGAGCCTCTTTTGCTCATTCAGTCTTCATTGTGCTAAGAGCTCTCCTCTCTCTTGCTTTCAGCCCAAGACTAATCCAACCCTAGAGCCCATAAGCTTGCTTCTCCAGCCCTTGAGAAACCCTAGTTTCATTCAGCCCTAGGTGCCTGCATTCAGCCCTGAATTCAGCATCAGGTCAGCCCACAGTTCAGCCCACAGATTAGCATAGTTCTACGCCAGCAATCAGCCGTACAGCAGGCTGCGTTTCTGATCCAGCAGTACAGTAGGCTGCATTTCTGTTCCAGCCGTACAACAGCAGCTCCTGCAGTCCCTGATTCTCATGCGTTTCAGTCCACAGCCTTCTCTTCACCTCAGCGTTTCTGTCCACAGCAGATTCCAGCCCTGAAGGTTCAGTCTACAGCAGTTTCCAGCCCTGAAACAGTTGTTTGCATCAGTGTCCAGCCTTCTGTGCATCATCCACACATTCAGCAGTCATCTGGTGAAGGTAACTCAGCATTCTTATGTGTTTTCAGCATTCTAACAGTGTGTAGAACAGTCCACCTTCTTCTTCTTTGAGCCTCAGGTGTGCAGCCCTTCCTCATGCCCTTGGGAAGAGTGCATAGGCTCGAGATCAAGTCATTGAGGTGTTTCTACAGCAGTGTACAAATCAGCCGCTCTCCGATCCTCCGAGATCTTGCGTTCGGCTTATCTACAGTCCAAAGTCACTCTCTCTAAAGTAATAAAGCAAATACTATCTCGTTATCGGGATAGGGGGCCCTTCAGTGGGTAATTCGGGACCCAATCTGGTGTACAGTTCTCATCTATCTCTCTCTCAACTCTTTAAAGTTTGAAGTAATTAAAGTGGATTGCTAAACTCACAAAACTCAGGATACAGAAGACGGTGTGAGCATATTGTGTGACAGGATCTTCCAATACAAAGACTTCCGTTGCATATCACATCTAGAGGCCTAGGCACTGAATACTTGCTGTTTGGAGGCTGGGTAGCCTGTATGGACTGCCCCATACTTGCCCTACAGCCATCACAATGCTGGATGTCCTGTCGGCTGCCCCTGGCATGCCCCTAGGGCTGTCCTACAGCCCTCCATGGCCTACCCATGGCTGGTGGGTACAGCCAAGACCTTCCTGGTCCTCATGGGGATGGTTTTACACTGTCCCCATGCCCAAACAATTACTTGGGATAGCCCTATGGGCTGGCCCCTTTCCTATATGCAAACCGTAACTATCTACGCAATGACCTGGCATCCAGTACTATCTACACAATGACCTGGCATCCACTTGGCGAACTAGCCTGCTGCCCCCTCTTCAGGTCAAGCGCGGACAGCGGGCAGCGAGTAGCAAGAGTGCACCAACAAGGCGGATGGGGGCGGGGATGGGGGTCCGATGATATTAGGGTAGAGGGAGTTGCAGGGGGGAAAGCCGGAACAGAAGAGGGGGAGGGGGGGGTGTGTTGGAGAGTGAGGAGGGAGAAGGAAGGGAAGAGATATATACTGGAGGCGCCCTCCTGGACTAACGATGAGGATAAGCTCTAGCAAGGTGTCCCATGTGCCAACCAAGTGCAATGACCAGTTATGTGAAAGAAAGTGAAGCAAATATAAAACACAAATGTAGGCCCAGGTACAAGACCTGTAAATGCTAGAAGCTGATGTTTATTGCTGAAATCTGGGCACGAAGAAAGCCCGTAGGTTCTTAACAATGGTAAGAAGCAATAGCAGCTGCTAAGACCTCAATTGAATGCTGAAAAATGAGATGGATTGAGGGAAAGGGAGCCAGCCCTTATATACTACCTTAGTATGATGGTCGGCCAGTTGTAGCACGCCAAGAGCATGGCTGTAGCATTAAATGCTACATAAAATGCCAAAGATACCAAAAATGGTAGAAAAAATGCTGAATAATCTCTGCTAAGATATGCCAATGCACGGTCTCATAATTGGCCAATACAAGCATGAAAACGATGATGTAGACCCTCTGGAGATGATATAATCCAACACCTCCTCTTCAGTGCCAAAGGGGCGTTCCAATACCAGCATGCTTAAGTAACACCTCCATAGTAGCTCTCGAAAGTGGTTTGGTGAAGAGATTAGCCACATTGTCCTTGGTAGAACAGTAGGCCAGTCGAAGAAGGCCCAACTCGATCCAGTCGCGTACAAAATGATAATGCACTTCAATATGCTTGGATCGTCCCCGTATCACAGGATTCTGTGCTAGAGCAATAGCACTTTGAGAACCTGAGAAAGTAGTAACCAGGGAAGTGTCGGCACAGCACAAAGTGTCTCGGTAGAGGAGAGAAGATAGGATTTATACTCAGCCTCGGTGGAAGAAGCAGAAACAGTTCTCTGCTTTTGAGACTTCCAAGAAACCAATCCAGAACCAAGCATGAAGCAATATCAGCATATGCCCTCTCAAAGCCAAGACTCAAGAGATAACAAGAAGGCATCAATCTTCTGATACCAGGCACAGGGTGCCTATTTAAGACCATAAAGAGCCTTGTGTAGAAGATAAATATGGGTGTCATGTCCCTGAATCACAAAACCAGGAGGCTGCTCAACATAAACTTCCTCCTCTAAATCTCCATTCAGAAAAGTAGATTTGACATCCATTTGGAACACGGGCCATCCAGAGCCAAAACAATCCTGATGGTGGTATACCTGGCTGTAGGAGCAAATGTCTCATCAAAGTCTTCACCTGCCTTTTGAGCATATCCTCGTGCAACAAGGCAGGCTTTGTACTTGTCCAAAGTACCATCTGCATGAAACTTGACTTTGAAAATCCATTTCACACCAATAACACGACGATGAGAAGGCCGTGGTACCAAAGACCAAGTGTTATTCCTCTCAATAGAGGCCATCTTTGCTTCCATGGCTTGCCGCCACTGCGGTTGTGAAAGAGCCTTCTCTGGACTCTCAGGCCCATCAATCTCCTGGAGAGAGAACTCATAAGAGCATAATTCATTGTGTGATGAGATGTGGCAGCCCAAGATGAACGGCGAGGTCCAAGGGTGGTGGTAGAGATCTAGTTATGGAGTTGTGCATCAGTGAGACCATAATCTATAAAGAGTTGTTGAACCCACCAAGGTAGGCCAACCTTCCTCTCAAAGCGTGAAGAAGAAGATCCAGCTACAGTAGAGGACTCATCCGATGCTACTGGAAGTGGTAATGAGGTAAGCACTGGGAAGGGTAATCCCAGAGTCAAAGCAAGACTCGTAGAGGAACTGGGAGCTGTAGAAGCTGATGCAACGAGAACGGGTGACTGTAAAGGAGCAGCTGGCACCGGGGTTGCAGCAGGAGAAGGAGGAGGAGCTGGACATGGAAGAGGTAAAAGATCACTAGCATCTGCCGGGAATGGATCATCCAGAAAGTCGGAAGGTGCATCACGTGGAGAGGAATCAAGCTCTCATCAAATCGAGCATCACGGGAAATGATGATGTCATCAACCTCCGGATCCCAAAAGTGGTACCCTTTGGATCTCAGACTGTAGCCTGTGAAGATCATCCTCTTTGACTTCGGGGCGAGTGTGGTCCTTCTCTTATCTGGGACATGCACATAAGCAACGCAACTAAAAACACAAAGATGAGATACAGAAGGCTTGTGTCCTGTAAAGGCCTCCTCCAGAGTAATCCCCTCAACCGCTTTTGTGAGAGAGCGATTGAGGGGATAAACTGAGGTAGCCACAGCTTCACCCCAAAAAGCAAGAGGGAGACCTGCATGATGCAACAAAGCACGAGCCATCTCTTTGACGGTCCGGTTCTTTCGTTCCACAACCCCATTTTGCCGAGGAGTGTAAGGAGATCTGGGAAGAAAAATTGGTGATCTTGTAGAGACCCCCATCATGGACTCCATTGGCAACAACCGAGAGAGTCTTCCTTTCCTCTCGTACTAAGTTGAATTACTATTGCGGCACCACTCATCAGTAGGGTAAAACTAACCTGTCTCACAACGGTCTAAACCCAGCTCACGTTCCGTATTAGTGGGTGAACAATCCAACACTTGGCGAACTAGCATGCTGCCTTCTCTCTGGGTCAAGCGCGCGCGGTGGGCAACGAGCAGCAAGAGTGCACCGACAAGGTGGATGGGGGCGGGGAGGGGGTTCCGATGATATTGGGGCAGAGGGAGCTGCAGGGGGGAAAACCGGAGCAAAAGAGGGCGGGGGGGGGGGGTGAGAAGGGAGAAAAAAGGGAAGAGGGATATACTGGAGGCGCCCTCCTATAACGATGAGGACAAGCTCTAGCAAGGTGTCCCATGTGCCGGCAAATGAAGCATTGGCTAGAGAGGCTAGTATACTCAACTCTCTATAGAATAGGAGCTCCCCGGAGGCAAAGAAGCGATATGACATGAGGAACTGACTCTTGAGAGGCTATGCATATTGTAGATACGAAGAGATGGAATCTCAGCCGTCTGAGCTAGAACCGAAGCCTTGGTGGAGGGGGGTTCCATCACTCTCCCGATAAGACCACCTATTCATTGGGAAGAGTGCAAGGTATTCCTTCCTAAGACCAAGAAAGAAAATTATCACATGGGAAAGCTTGAGACGCCATCTAGAGGGTTGGACACTAGGTCAAAGCCATGCTGCCACCTCGCAAAGAAGGTGTGGACCGTACGCAGTGCAATGGGGCTTAGCTGCATGACTCTATCCAATGATGCAAGCGAATAAAACTCGACTTGGTAGTATCCACGCCCCAACGGATGAATATTAGTGATCTTTCTAGGCTCGTCAAAAAGGCTTGCCTACAAAAGGTTCTTGAGCTGTCCACATGCCAGGCGGCTTCCCACAATCTTGCAAACCAAGGTGGAGGCCTCCAAGGCTACAATGTTGAAGCAAGGAGGTGGAGGTCTGCTTTTGAGAATTTAAGGCACTGGATGGCAGCCTCGGTCGAGTTTGACGAAGCGGTTGTCATGGAGACCTCCTGGAGGTGTGAAGACCAAAAGATGCTAACGACACTCACCGAATAGAGAACAACCTGAAAGCTAAAACATCTTATGAGAGAAAGGAAAGGGCTGGGGTGATTGAAGGGGCAAAGGCGACGAAGGCAAGGTGGAAGAGGGGCTGGCGGCAGAAAGGAGGGTCAAAACAAGAGATGGGGCAAACCGGAAGGAAGGGAAGGCAGGAGCTCAACAAGACGGGGAAAGTGGATAGGAGCCAAGGGAGAATAGGGGGCACAATTGGCGGGGGCTCAGCAGGCAGAAGAGGAGATGGCGGGAGTTGGGGGTGACTGGCCAAGGAAATTTACTAACTTAGTTATCTCTAGAATTCTCATCCTCGAGAACCCACTGTGGCAATTACTCCAGTGCCTTCTCTTGTACTTGATCCCTTACCTTGGAACTTTCAGGTAGCCACACCTGCCTCCCAGCCTTGCCAATTCGACGTGTGGGTCTTTATAGTGACTGTTGTCGAGGAGTACCTGCACATTACACTTTATTACTACAACAGTATCTGGACATGGGCCTCTCCATTCTTGTTTGTTGCATCATGTTCCAAAGGTCCCACCTGCATCTTTTTCAGTGCATGATTTGACACCAGAGTGTTGGACGATTCCGAGCAAGGTAACCCCTTTTATGCATTATATAAGGAGGTGGAGAAGAGGAAGTTTTAAGTCAACATTGCACGCCATTGTTCAAAAGACTTCAAAGGTATACTATCCTAACCAAACCATGCAATAGCTTACTCACTCCGCAATGATAACCAGGAGTTTACACATAAAGTGGCCTCTGGATAGGTCTTACAAAGGTAAATTTAAGGCCGATTTTATGTCACGTGCATTGTGCACTTGGATGCCATGTGGACATATCTGTACAAGCAGGTGCATGACCTTGAGTAGAAATTGGTCCCTTGTGAGCCCAATCCGAGACGAGTCAACTCGGGTTCCACTCTAAGCGTCCAAGGTCAAGTGTACAAGTCCAATACATGGTCTTGGTCAAGTGTGCAAGTCCCACACATGAAGCAGTGAGAGTCCGTACTATGAGTCACCCTCTGGAATGATGACAGGTGTTCCAAGTGTTCGGCTTGTAGCCAGATACTAGGCATCTGAGTTGTTGCATGTAGAAGAAGGGGCAGCCCTGTGGGTCACCCCAAAAGAGGGTTTGATACCCTTGCCTTAGAAGTGTAACGCGCGGAAGCTCTGGGAGTCTTCTTTCAGCCCTAAACACTCTTGAAAACCTTCTGATGCAAAAACGCACCATCTGATGCAAAAACGCAGGTAGAGAGAGAGTAGAGAGAAGAGAGAGAAGTGCTGGAAATTCAGTATATACTATGGTACAAAAAGGTACATATCTTGCAGCCCTTGGCTGCCTTCTTGAAAAGGTGGTAAAACACCAAAACCTGTCCCCTATGGGACCTCTAGTGATCCCAACCCCCAGTGGGTTTGAATGCTTACAATGATGAGCACTTATGCTATTTATAGGGGTCTTGGACATATTTTATGCTGGTCGGCCAGTCATAAATGCATAAAATTGTTTTAATGCTGCCGACTGGTCCTGATGCATGCGCTTCTCAGCTGCCTTGTCTTCTGGTACAGCCGACCACTCCAGTGTGCAGCCGACAGCCTTGTGTGCAGCCAACAACACCTTTTCCTGCAGCCGACAACCATCTGGTCTTCACTTTGCTCTCCATGCCTGTCTCCAGTCTTCACTGCCAAAGGTAATCTGTGCTCTATCATCCTGGTTCTACTCTTTATCTGGCTGCCTCTTCTGGATCTAGCCCTGAAAATGTCCATGGCATCCATGATGCACATGACATCCCCCTCTGCTAAACTTGATGACGGGATTCCAACCTGCTCTTGGATGACTGTCATCATCCCAATCCTGTTCCGAAGTCCCTCTGTCATCATCCATCCCTGGCAAACCCTTTTCTCTGAAAATCCGGTCTGTTCTCCAAACCACCCTGTCTCTGATGAAGATCTATGCATCTGGTCTTCCTCTAGTCCACAATCCATTCCTTCCCTGACTCTGAACACCGTCTTGGTCTTCATTCCTGGAACTCAGTCTGGCACTCTCACATCACCCTTGGAGGATCAACCTCCCTTGGGACCGTTGCATGTGAACCTATCTGGCTCACGGCACTGCCATCCCCATCTGGCACTGTGGAACACCACCAACAAACCTCCTGGGAGTTCTTCCCGATCTGTGTTCTTGCCTTGGGCTTCGAATCCGTGTACTTTCCTGTACCTTGGACCTGTACACCATCATCTGGGACTGAATCAGCGTTTAGCCTTGCTGAGCCTGATGCTCTGATACCAATGTAACACGCGGAAGCTCTGGGAGTCTTCTTTCAGCCCTAAACACTCTTGAAAACCTTCTGATGCAAAAACGCACCATCTGATGCAAAAACGCAGGTAGAGAGAGAGTAGAGAGAAGAGAGGGAGTTCTTCCCGATCTGTGTTCTTGCCTTGGGCTTCGAATCCGTGTACTTTCCTGTACCTTGGACCTGTACACCATCATCTGGGACTGAATCAGCGTTTAGCCTTGCTGAGCCTGATGCTCTGATACCAATGTAGCACGCGGAAGCTCTGGGAGTCTTCTTTCAGCCCTAAACACTCTTGAAAACCTTCTGATGCAAAAACGCACCATCTGATGCAAAAACGCAGGTAGAGAAGAGAGAGAAGTGCTGGAAATTCAGTATATACTATGGTACAAAAAGGTACATATCTTGCAGCCCTTGGCTGCCTTCTTGAAAAGGTGGTAAAACACCAAAACCTGTCCCCTATGGGACCTCTAGTGATCCCAACCCCTAGTGGGTTTGAATGCTTACAATGATGAGCACTTATGCTATTTATAGGGGTCTTGGACATATTTTATGCTGGCCGACTGCTGGTCGGCCAGTCATAAATGAATAAAATTGTTTTAATGCTGCCGACTGGTCCTGATGCATGCGCTTCTCAGCTGCCTTGTCTTCTGGTACAGCCGACCACTCCAGTGTGCAGCCGACAGCCTTGTGTGCAGCCAACAACACCTTTTCCTGCAGCCGACAACCATCTGGTCTTCACTTTGCTCTCCATGCCTGTCTCCAGTCTTCACTGCCAAAGGTGATCTGTGCTCTATCATCCTGGTTCTACTCTTTATCTGGCTGCCTCTTCTGGATCTAGCCCTGAAAATGTCCATGGCATCCATGATGCACATGACAAGAAGGGGGTAACCTTTTGGTTCACCCTAGGGCCAAGGAGGCCCATGGCCAAAGCCCAACAGCCAATATGGCTGGGCATGCTGTCGGCCACGCCTAGAAGGGCCTGGGAAGCAAGGCCGCCACCAGCCCCTATAGCTTGGCCAGCCAACCAGCCAGTCCCACTGGAATGGGCCGCCAAGCCAGTCAAGGCCAGGGCACAAAGGCTGCCAAGCAGCCAGTCAATGGGCAAGAAAGGCGCCTATTATAGGCAATAATAAACAGTTCGTGGAGAACTTTTTCAGCAAGTTCATTCATCATTTTGCTTATGTGTTGGATCATTGCTCGCTGATCCAAGTCTTTCCTCTGCTTCCACTTGCTGCCTTCAACCATTCTCTCAGTATCTAAATAGGGGCACAACCTCAAAGTCCATCTTATCACAATATTGGTGAATGGGATAAGAAAGTCGAGGGGCCATGGTATTGCACTTAAATCTAGACCTATATGCAAACTCTATCTCACAAGTGTGGGGATTACATGTGGTGCGTATTTTCAAATGTTGAACCATTGTTGTGGGCATTTAGGGCATTCGGACCAACGATGGTTTCCTGAACATACGATGCATAATCCCGATATTTTGGACCTTGAGAAGAGAATTAAGGTTTTTGGAGCTACCGGATTAATTGCGTCTAGAGTCTCGTCCACGGTCAGATCCTTGTGGTTGGTAAGATTATTTGGTGGCATGGACCGTCAAAGGATGACCCATCTCTTTGGCAAGGCTTTTGAAAAGATTATTGCTAAGAATTAGGCCGAGATTGAGAACCGCCAAATGAAGGCTTGGAACCATCATGAACCGATCTATTACCATTACCAAAGTTGGAATTGTGTTGAAGAACCCTGAGGTGTAAATGAGACATGAGGTATGCACTCATCATAGCGAGTTGTGGCAAACAGATCGACTGGATCATATTTGTTAAGGTCCGTGCGCAACATGGGTGCAAGTCCTTCGACAAAAGCATGTCGCTTGTCTTTTGGTGAATATGTAGGAATCTTCGGTACTAGGCTGGTAAACTGCGAGATATAAGAGACCAATGATCTCGTTTGGGTCAAATGGCGTACTCGAGAATTGCTTGAAAGTCGGCATTGGTAGGTATGAATAGCTTATGGATCACACCGCAGAATTTCTCCCATGTGTTAACGGTCTTCCCATCAATTAGTCGTCATTGCCACCATAAAAAATGTGTTGTCTTTCAGCAAAGACATGGCAAAGGTAATCTTTTCGGCATCGGTGGGGTCCAAGGATTCAAAGTACAAGCAGAGCTTCGACAACCATTGATCAAGAATAAGCTTGTAACGTTGTCGAAGCTGTGCTTGTACTTTGAATCCTTGGACCCCACCGATGCCAAAAAGATTGTACATTGATCAAGAATAAGCTTGTTACGTTGTCGAAGCTCTCCAAAGCCTTATGTAATTGAGCCTCCATCTGGACCTGTTTCTCCTACTGCTATCGGGAGAGAATCGTTTCCTCTTGAAGAAATGATTCATTCGCCGTGGTTGCAGATGGAACCTGGTCACGTTGCTGCAACTCATGTGGAGAACGTTGTTGTGCCCTAGTGAGAACCATCGCTGGAAGGGCGAGTCGAGGTCATCGTGGAATAAATGTTAGCACATTCATCCCCAGTTTCTGCCCATTTCTGGTGTCCTTTTGGTCCCTTTTGCATGGACCTTGATTGTGGGCTGGCCACCCCTATTTTACATATTTTTCTGGAAGTTTTCCCAGCCCTTCTGGTATTTTCCCAGTCGGCCAGCTTATCAACTCCAGTCGGCCAGCATATCAGCTCGAGTTGGCCAGCCCTCCTTACCTATAAATAGGTGGGGATAGCCTCTCACTTTTCATTCGAGTCTTGTACATATTTTGCTCCCTCACTTATGAGACTACTTGTGTCTCTTGCTTGGGACTGTTTTGCTTCAGTATATTCAGCTGCTCCATATCTCTCTCTCTCTCTTGCACTCTCTATTCAGCACACTCTAGTGCCCCTTTGCTTCCGCTCTATGCACTCTTTCATGGTATCAGAGCTCCCGGTTTAGCAACCTCTTTGCTGCCCCAGATTCAGTCCTGTTTTCAGCACCCTCTCCTCTGCGTTTTCTCTCAGATTTGCAGCCCTTTGCTGCTGCGTTTTCTCGACAGCCCCTGCTGGTAACTTCGCCTACAGATTGGCTTCACCGACACAGCCATCAGATACTCTTTGATCAGCGTTTTCTTTTCCACGTGGAGTGTGGACATAGGCGGCCTGTTTTTTCAGGACAGCAGCCTTCTGTGTGCTCGTTTTCCTCTCCAATGGTCTTTCCCCTTTGCACATGGGGGTCTGTGGTGTTTCAGGCTTTGGTGGCACCCTTGGTACCTGTGGAGGACACTTCTTCTTCTGAGATTGTGCGTTTTTTTCTTCAGGAGAGCCCAAGCTTCAGTCCTTGTTGATGCCTTTCCCTCTTGCACCCTCTTACAACATATTCCCAAGCCCTGTGTGGCTACCTTTTCTCTCTATATCAAATCTGCATTTTTTGCTTCCCTCTTCTGGTGGCCTGAAGGTTGGAGGTACAGTCGACAGAATCTTCTGCGTTTTTTGCTACAGGAGGATTTCGGGTGCTGTCCATCCTCTTAGGGCTGCGTTTTGGTGGGAGGAAGGGCCCTATATCAGCATTTTTCTGATTTGGACAGTTTTATCTTATGAGGGTTGGTTCTATTGATTGGATCATGTTGGGTGTTGGACTCACACACTCACACACACAAACCTGCACATTAGGGTTAGGTGCAGGGTAGAGAAGCTCACACACAGCAATGAGAGAGAGAGAGGGAGAGCCAAAAGTGTGGTATCCACAAAATGCAAGTCAACTCTTGCATGAGTGCCACATCCATATAATATACAAGTACAAAATATTATATGTTAGTGTCCTTTCACACTTGATGTCCAAGGGGAAAAACCACATGGGAAAAAGTGCCCTAAGTTAAGCCCTGTTCACACATAGCACTACCATAAGTAAGCATATGCCTATAAATCCCCCCTGTAGTGGAAGTGTGAACCTGTACAAGGTAGCAGATCACTCTCTGCATGAGAGTAAGCCCAAAGCTTTGCGGAAAGCTTCAAACTTTTCTCGAGGTAAAGCCTTTGTGAATAGATCTGCAACATTATCCTGTGTAGGGCAGTAAGATAAACTGATCTCCCCTACATGTAGCCTCTCTCTGACATAGTGATAATGAATCTCTATGTGCTTGGTACGTGCATGAAATACTGGATTTCGTGCCACGGCCATAGCACTCTGGCTATCAGTGAGAATGGTGGTGGGTGTTTGCTGACACTCACGAAGATCAGCCAATAGTCTCCTCAACCATACACAATCAACTGTAGTTGTAAAGACTGCCCTGTACTCAGCCTCACAAGTAGATGTAGCAACAGTGGGTTGCTTTTTACTCAACCAAGATATGCATGAACTGCCAAGAAAAAAACAATTCCCACTGGTGGATTGCCTGGTATCATAATCACCAGCCCAATCTGAATCACTATATGCATAAAGCTGCAAGCTGCCCCCCGGGACAGAACAAACCAAGATCCAAGGTACCCTTAAGATAACGAAACATGCGTTTGACTGCTTGCCAATGCTTTGTGCCTGGACTGTGCATGAATTTGCTCAACAAAGACACCCCAAAAGATATGTCTGGCCTCGTGTTACACAAGTAAATGAGGCATCCCACTGCCTGGCTGTAAATGCCGGCCTCAAAAGGCTCTTCAATATCATGCATAGTAAGCCGTACACCTGGTTTTACCGGAGTAGAAATGGGCTTACATCATAGTCACATGGGAACGCCGTTCCATTGGTGTGGAACGGGGGAACATGGAGTAATGGAACAAGGGAACGGCGGAACGTGGAGGAACGCTTTTTTAATTTTTTTTTCCATGATTCGCGAAGCGGCACCCCTTACGTTTTTTTTTCCACGTCACAAATCCGCCGGCAGCGTAATAGCGCATCGTTCTTTCTTTTTTTTGGACAAGCTGGGTTACGGGTGCCCAAAACGTTTTGGGCACCCTTTGTATTTTTTAAAAAAAAAAACGGATACCTGCAAGTAGCGCCGCCGCCGACCCCTAAAAAAAAACATGGGAAAAAAAAAAGATTATGCAACGTTTTTTTTAAACGTTGAAAGAAGACCTGCCAGGCTGCCCTGCAACGTTCAAAAAAAAACGTCAATATCAACGTTTTAAAAAAAACGTACCTCTCTGAGAACTTATAAAAACCTACAGAGTGCACACTGCAGCTGCAAGTACAGTGTGCATAGCCAAGTACAATCTCTCTCTCTCATTATTCATAGCCAAGTACATTGTACAATCTCTCTCTCTCTCTCTCTCATAAGGGAACCAAGACAGCTTTCTCTCTCTCATAGCCAAGTACAATCTCTCTCTCAAAGCCAAGTACAATCTCTCTCTCTCTCTCTCTCTCTCTCTCTCTCTCTCTCTCTCATATAATGCCTCCTAAGGGAACCAAGAGAGCCAAGAAGAACGAAGCATGGTCATGGTGGGATGAGGTGGATATTCTTGAGGCCAATCAAGGCGGAGGAGCTAGGAAGTGGAAATGTCGCTATTGTGGCAGCACCAAACATGGGGGAGTCAACCGAGTTCGAGGTCACCTAATCCATGAGCCGGGACAAGAAATCCAACCATGCTTGTCAATCTCAGCTAAGAAAAAGAGAGAGCTAGAAGCTAGGCATAATGAAGTGATTTTTCGTGCTCCTCCTCCAAGAGCTATGGCTGCGAACCCACCATTCTTTACAACTCCTTCAAGCAACTTCTCCACATCCGTAGGCTCTTCTTCCGTGCATCAACCACCACCCCCCAAAGGCACGCAAAGAACTCTTGCGGGTTCTTGGAATCCACGCAAACGAGAAGCCGTGGATGCAGCTATTGCAAGGTTCTTCTACCATGACCACATCGCTTTCAATGTGGCAAGGTCCCCTTATTTTCGGGAAATGGTTCGTCTCATTGCTGAATTTGGACCAACCTACACTCCCCCTTCTTCGGAGAGCCTTCGAACCACGCTTTTGGCAAAGGAAAAGGAAGCTGTTGAGCAAGCCATGCAAAACGTCAAGGAAGGGTGGCAACGCAACGGTGTCTCCATCATTAGTGATGGATGGAGTGATAGCCAATCTCGCTCCATCCATGGCATCATCGCATACTCTCGAGGGAACACATTTTTTGTGTCTTCCCATGATGCCTCTCCAACGGGCAAGTATGCCGACGTCATCGTGGAGGAATGGGCAGAGGCAATTGAGCAAGTGGGTCCTCAAGATGTGATCCAGGTCATTGGTGATGGGGAGGCCTCAAATCGAGCTGCAGGCGACCTTCTTTTGGCAAGGTATCCACACATCACATTCACTCCATGCATTGCACATGGCTTGAATAATCTTCTGAAAGACATTGATGGTCTTTCATGGGTAGCACCATGCATAGCAAAGGGAAAAGACATAGTTTCATTCATCACTCGGCACACATTTAGCCTCTCCGAGTTTAGGAAAAGATCCCCAAACTTGGATCTTAAAAAATATTCGGAAACTCGTTTTGCATATAATTTTATTATGCTAGAGAGGCTAGTTGCACTCCATAACATTCTCAAGCAGCTTGTAGTGAGTGACGAGTGGAGCACGTGGCCCACTGCCCGTAGCACACAAGGAACAACTTGTTACACCCACATCATGGATGCTCCTTTGTGGGTGAAGATTGAGCATGTTGTCAACATTACGAAGCCCATTATCTACATGCTGCGTATGGTGGATGGGAAAAAACCTTGCATTGGCAAAGTTTATGAGGGCATGGACAAGATGGTGGAGCGTATCCTTTCTTTGGAGCCCGACACAACAAAGAAGGCAGAACTTCAAAGTTTGTGTCAAGCAAGGTGGGACCGATATCACTCACCAATGCATGCAGCTGCATTTGTCATTGATCCAGAGTTTCAAGGCAAAGGCCAGGAATCGGATGAAGAAGTCACAAATGGCTGGGACAAAATCCTTGCCAGATTGGTACCTGATGCTACGATGAGAAGCAAGATTAGAATTGATTTGGGAAAGTACAGAGCAAAGACAGGTAATTTTGGTTCAGCAGATGCCCAGCAAGATAGGACACTTATGGGAGGTGCTCTTTGGTGGGAGAACTCAGATCGGGTACTCCAGAGCTACAACGGCTTGCAATGCGCATTCTCAGTCAGAATGCAAGTTCTTCTCCAATTGAGCAACTATGGAGTGTTTTTAGCCATGTTGCCTCGAAGAAGAGAAATCGGCTACTCACTACCAGAACAAATGACCTTGTGTATGTGTCAGCCAACTTGCGACTATTAGCCCAGGTTGCTAGTGGTGACTTTGACCATGAGAGCTTCATAGATATGGAGCCACAGTCTGAGTCGGATGATGACGACCCTCCACCTCCACCTCCACCTCCACCTGCATCGATGCATCGATGCATCTATGGATGATCTAGCCGACATCTTTGCACCTATTTGATATCACCTAGGACTTTAGGTTTCTTTGTTCTTAGCTATCTAGATTCTAGCTTTCACTATGTGGCTGTACATTGTACAAGCTATTGTACTTCTGGTTTTCAAAATATGAACAAGGTCATTGAGTTTGCTATCAAATTCTTGTCTTTTTTTGTCTACTTTCAATTGTATATTTGTCTCTTTTTACCTGCTTTTAATTGTATATTTGTCTACTCATGTGTATTGAAATATGATACCGTGTCGTTCAGGATCCCGTTCCGGATTGCAAGGGGTCCCGTTCCCGTTCCGGATTGGCCCCTCGTTCCCATATCCGTTCCCGTTCCCTGGTGACTATGGCTTACATTCATCCATGTGAAACCTTTTTAGCAAACTTTTTATGTACTTAGTTTGCTGCATAACAATGCCATCATCTCTATGCATAAACTATATGCCGAGATAGTAGTGTAAAGGCCCCAAATCTGACATATCAAATTCAGCTTTCAAATCAGCTTTGAAATCTGAAATTTATGCTTTGCTTGTACCTGTAATGAGCATGTCATCTACATACAAGATGACTATGAGAATATCGGCATCGGTTTTCTTCACATACAATGTGCTTTCAGCTGGACTATTCTCATAACCTTGGCTGGTTAGATGAGCATGTATCTTATCATACCAAGCTCTTGGAGCTTGCTTTAACCCACACAATGCTTTGTGCAACCTGCATACTTTATGTTCCTCACCAAGAACTACAAAACCAATGGGCTGATTTACATATACTTCCTCCTGTAAATCCCCATTTAAGAATGCAGTTTTGATGTCCAATTGATGCACTTTCCATCCTTTATGGGCAGCCAATGCAATCACTGATCTTATTGTGGTCATTCTCGAAGTAGGAGCAAAAGTCTCTTCATAATCTATTCCCTTTTTCTGGGAGTAACCTTTAGCCACAAGTCTTGCTTTGTACCTGTCAATAGTACCATCAGACTTTCTTTTGACTTTGTACACCCACTTTGTTCCAATTACATGCTTGCCTTTAGGCAATTCCACAAGATCCCATGTATTGTTCTTCATGATAGAAGAAATTTCAGCTTGCATAGCTTGCAACCAATGCTCATTCTCATGTGCTTCTTCATAAGAAGAAGGCTCTTCTGAATCAAAGAGACCACCCATTGCAAATGCAAACTCCCCACGATGTACATTCAAAGCATGGCTGGAACTAGCCCTTGTTCTACCTGTGAGTGGAGCTGCAAGTTTGCTTTCTTGCAAAGTTTTCAGCAACCATCTTTGTCACGTGCATCCCGCACTTGGATGCCACGTAGACATTCTGTACAGAAGGTGCAGGACCTGGGATGGTGAACTGGTCCCATGTGAGCCCAGTCCGGGACGAGTCAGCCAGGGATCCATCTCAGTCGTCCGAGGTCAGGTGTGCATTGTCCTGCACAGGAGTCCAAGGTCAGGTGTGCACCGTCCTGCACATGAAGCAGTGCCAGTCCGCGCTGTGAGTCTCCCTCTGGAATGATGTCAGATGTTCTGTGTATCTGGTTGGCAACTGGATGCCAGGCCTCTGTAGGCATGTAGGATTGCATGTAGAGATGGGGCCAGCCCATAGGGCTACCCCAAGTTGGAGGATCTAGCTTGCATTTGTAGTATGGGCATGGGGGAGGTGTCCAACCACCCCCAAGGGGCCAGGAGAGCCCAAGGCTATGCCCACCAGCCAAGGCATGGGCTGGAGGGGCTGTCAGCCAGCCCTAGGGCTGCAAGAGAGGCAGCCGACAGGGTTAGAGGCCTTCTCAACCAGTCGACCAGGTGTGGGGGGCAGCCCTACACCTCTACGCATGGTGCCCAGCAGCCAGGGTGCTGTCCCAGAAGGCTGGACAGCAGTGTGAACTCATGCGCAGGCTGGACAGAAGGAATAGAGTGTGAAAACACTATATTATATTTAACTCAGTCGTGGGTCTTCAGTAAACCAGCCGACTGGATGTTTTGGGAAGTATAAAAGCCCAGCCCATAGTTTCATTAGAAGGATCTCACAATTCACCAAGAGCCTCAAGCATTCAAGGGCCAGGACAGCCAAGGGTTTGCTAAAGCTAAGGGGTGAAGGACTGAAGGTCAAGGGCAGGTTTTCCAGCCAAGAAAAGGTCAAGTACTTTGTATTTGTTTCAGATTTACATCATTCTAATAAAGCAAATACACCATCCGTGGTGGGCACTGGGGGCCCTACAGAGGGTAATTGGGACCCAATACTGTGTCCTTCTCCATCTCCCCCTTCTCTCTCTATTTTCTGCACATCGTCTTTCAGTTTTGTGCGTTAATTCCGTCGCGAAAAGAGTGCTGTTTTCTGAGTTTTGAAGTACCGATCCTTCTCCGAAGCTTCCGCATATTACAGTGGTATCAGAGCCTACTTCAAGGACGAAGATTCAGCAAAGAAAACCAGAAAATTTTTCGCTCGTGTGGTTGGTTTTTAGACGCCGGTGGACTACCCTTTTCGGAGTGACTCCTGTCCCTCGAAGGACGGTTGGTTTTTAGCCTCCGGAAGCCTCCGGAAGTCTCCCACACAGATAGTGGATGGTCAGATTGCGTTCCGGAAAGGAACTGCATATTCCCGCTATGGCGAGTTTTGGCGACGAGAGAGAACCAGAACCATGGGACCAGAGTGCACCAGGCAGCCCAGCTCGGGCACCCGGCTTGAGTGTACAAGACATGTTCCAGCAGATGATGCGAGCAATCGCAGACCAGACAACCAAGTTGGACGAGCAGAAGGCGCAGATTTTGGCTCTGGAGGAGAGTTCTCGCTCTCCAGCGTCGCGTTTTCCATCTCCTCCTCCCTCTCCTTCCGTACCCCAGATACCAGATCCTCGTCACAGGGACCCTCTCGAGGGGTCACAGCCGCAGTCAAGCTCCTTGCTTGAGAGGCAGATACAGGCATTGGAGATTCGACAACGAGAAGACGAAGCCATGCGACGAGTGGAACACGAGCGTTACCTCCGAGCTTTGGACGCCAGATTGACACCGGCGGCGCCCTCGAATCATTTTCCCGAGAAAATGAACTTCAGTAAGTATAACGGTAAACTCGATCCCACTACTCTGTATTCATGGTTACATCAATTTGAAGCTTACTTTGCCGCAGTTAGGAAATCAGATATTGACAAAGTGATCTTAGCCAGTTGGTATTTGGAAGGTGAGGCCATTCCTTGGTGGACTCAGTGGGCTCATGCCCACACCAGATCAGGTATGGCAGCTTATGGGTGGGACGAGTTCGTCCGTGAACTTAAGCAGCGGTTTTTACCGCCCCACTACCTTGAGCGACTCGAAGACGAGTTCAGGGGAGCGCGTCAGAACGCGCAACCAGTCCTTCAGTTTGCCAATAGAATTTCGACCTTGTGTCTACAATTAGGCTTATCTGATGCGGACAAGAAAGGGCAGTTTTTGTATGGCCTGGACACGCAAATCCAATGGGAGGTGCGTATGTTTAGGCCAACCACCTTTGAGGACGCACTCTCGCTTGCGCAGAGTGCAGAAATGAAACACAATGGTGGCAAGTCCAAGACTTCCCAGCCGGCTTCTCCCAAGGCTAACGCCTCGGGGGGCAAAAGCCAGAACCAGACGGGGTCTTCCCCAGGACAGAGCCCGGGAGCCTCTGGCTCCAAGAACTCGAACAATGCGTCTAAGCTTACTCCAGACCAGAAAGCGGAGGCAGGCAAGACAGGTGGCAAGTTGAGTGCTGAGGAGCTTGCTCAGTACAGGAAGGAGGGTAGATGTTACTTTTGTCACACAAAAGGACATACTTCTCGGGATTGTCCGAAGAAGCCTCCAAAGCCCGCCGCCGCCTCCACAGCTTCCGTGGTGAGCACGGCTCCCACACAGACCCCAGCGGCGACCCCTAGTTCTTCAAACCCCGGTGCTTCAGTTGGAGCAATTATTAGCCGGGAGCTCGAAGATAAGCAGAAGGGCGCCCATGACCAGGAGTATGAGCGCAACGAATTGCTCAAGTCCTTTGGCTACATAGGTGGCCAGAGAGTCGTTGTCTTGTTTGACAGCGGCAGCACGGAGGATGTGATCACGGAAGAGGCCGCTAGGCGTGCCCGCTTCGAGCTCACTCCGGTGGACAAACAAGTTGAGGGATTTAGCACAGGTATGACTACGAGCGTCAAGTATGAAGCTCTCGGTGCTAAATTAGTCATTCAATCATAGAGTTTGTGCGTGATTTTATGGTTGCCCCTCTTGTAGGAGCAGACATAATTTTGGGGATCCAGTGGTTTCACAAGTTTCTCCCTGATGTCAAGTGGGACAAGCACACGTTCCAGATTGATCGGAATGTGTCAAACACCCCTGTGACCATTAAGTGTGAGCCAGGTATTCCAAACTTTCCGCTCATAAGCCACTTGCAGGCTAAGAGAGCAGTCAGGAAAGGCGCACATTGTGCGATGATTTACATCCAGACAGCCCAGACGGTGGCCAGTGCTTCCGAGAAGTACTCGGTTCTCCATGAAAAGTTCCAGAAGATTTTTCTTCGGGACAGTCTCCCTCCCCAGCTTCCCCCGTCCAGACCGGAGGATCACAAGATTGACCTCCTCCCAGGCTCGGAACCCCCGAGCAAGTTTCCGTATCGCCTTTCTAAGGCAATGGAGTCGGAGTTGGACCGCCAACTCCAAGAATTGTTGCAAGCTGGCTTCATCCGCCCCAGCGTGTCGCCATTTGCAGCACCGATCTTGTTTGTCAAGAAGAAAGATGGGTCTTCTCGGTTGTGTGTCGATTATCGTGCACTCAACAAGCTGACTATTAAAAGCAGATTCCCGATGCCTCGAATTGACTATATTCTGGAGAGGCTGAATGGAGCTAAGGTGTTCTCTAAATTGGATTTAAAGAGTGGGTACCACCAGGTTCGGATTGTTGAGGGGGACATCCCCAAGACAGCTTTCCGTACAGAACGGGCCCACTATGAATTTGTGGTCATGCCATTTGGTTTGACGAACGCCCCAGCTACATTTAACCGCATGATGATGCGTATTTTCCGGGAGTTGATTGGAGTGTGTGTGTTCATATTTTTGGACGACATACTCATATTTTCAGCTACAGTTGAGCAGCATGACATTGATGTGGAGACAGTCCTTACGTTGCTGGCAAGCAACGAGCTCTATATCAATGAAAAGAAGTCAGAATTTTATCTGTTCCAGGTACATTACTTGGGATATATAATCAGTGCCGAAGGCATTCGACTTGATCCGGCTAAAGTGGCCGAGATTGTTAACTGGGAAGTACCTCAGACTGCTTATGACATTAGATCATTTGTGGGTATATGCCAGGCATATTCCACCCACATAGACAAGTTTTCTGATCTCTCGGCAGACCTCACCGATCTGCTCAAGGGAGTGAAAACAAGGAGGCAAAAGATTCGAATGACTCCACGAGCGTTGGAGGCATTCCAGAACCTCAAGGTGGCTTTGTCAGAAGCGCCTTGTTTAGCCCTTGCCTCGTGGGACGAACCATTTCAGGTGATCACCGATGCGAGTAACATCGCAATTGGAGGTGTATTGCAACAGAATGGTCATCCAGTAGCTTACATGTCTCGTAAGTTACTGCCCGCCGAAAAGAATTACTCAGTCTACGATCGTGAACTCCTAGCAGTCATTCAGGCCTTGAAACATTGGAAACATTTCTTGTATGGCCGTGACTTCGAGGTTCGCACTGACCATCAGGCATTGCGCTGGATTCAGACGATGCCAAGTGCACAGTGGAGTGATCGACAACACCGCTGGAGTCAGATATTCCAGCAGTTTGGTGGCATGATTGAGTACCTTCCAGGAAAGGCCAATCCAGTGGCCGATGCTTTGAGCAGGAAGGGACAAGTATCCACGATTCAGACCACTAGACTGGACCTTGTTGGTACAGGACTAGAAGACATGAAGCACACGTACGCGGATTCCGAGGAATTCGGTACGCAGTGGGAACAGGCATTGGATGCCACAGGACCATGCCATTTTCTGATACGCGATGGTTGGCTTTACTACAAAGGCCGACTTTGTGTCATGAAATCATTCCGGGCAGCTCTTCTCCATGATGCCCATGACGCCATTACAGGTGGTCATAGGGGCATGAATTCGACTTTGGAGAAATTAGAACGGCAATACTATTGGCCAAAGATGAGGCGTGATGTGTTTACCTATGTACAACGCTGTGACATTTGTCAAAAGGTGAAAGCTCCTCGTGGAAAGAAGATAGGGTTGTTACAGCCTTTGCCAATTCCTGAGGGTCCTTTCCAAGACATTTCGATGGACTTTGTCACAAATCTGCCTCCCAGTCCGAGTAAGCGTAATACACAGTGTTTGACTATTGTTGACAGGTTCAGCAAATTTGTGATGCTTATTCCTTGCAGGGCCAATGTGACCGCCGAGGATGTTGCCCAGCTTTTCATTCAGCATTGGTACCCGATTGGTGGGATTCCTAGGACCATAGTGTCAGACCGCGATGCCAAATTTACCAGTCATTTTTGGAGGGCATTGTTTGATAATTTTGGTACTAAGTTGAATTTTTCCAGTGCATTCCACCCACAGACAGATGGCCAGACAGAGATATACAACCAGTTGGCCTTTGATGTGCTGAAGTGTTATGTCCACGATCAGCAAGGTAAGTGGGAATCGTTTTTGCCTTTAGTTCAAGCTGTTTTAAATGACTCTTTTTCTTCAGCTATTGGCAGGACTCCATATGAGGCAGCGTTTGGAAGGCCTTTCCAGTCGTTGTTAACCAGGACCTCGTCTTCAGTACCGGAGGCGAACAGAGTGACGGAGTCTTACCAGGAGATCCTAGAGTCCGTCAAAGATAGGTTGGCTAAAGCGCAAGAGGCCTACACTCGACAGGCCAATAAAGACCGAAGGGACATGAAGTTTTCGGAAGGAGATTGGGTATATCTTCGGATTATGAAGCAACGATTAAAGCAGGTGGGCAAGCGATGCCCAAAGTTGTCTTTCAGGAGCTTCGGACCCTTCCCCATCCGGAAAAAGATTAATGAGGTGTCTATGCAGTTAAAGCTACCTCCGAGTTGGACTATGCACGATGTATTTCATGTCAGTTGGTTAAAGCCATATGCAGGTCCACCCCCTTCAGCGGTCAAAGACGAAGCGGAACCAGACATCATTGATGAAGCCGAAGTAATGGTTCCAGAACAGATCCTTCTGCACCGTTTCAAGCATGGCTCAGGCCGAAGACTACGACAGTTCCTCACGAAGTTTCAGGACCGAGGAACTCATGAAGCGGTATGGCTCGACAAAGAATTCTTCGAGGACTATCCGGCTTTATTGACGGATTATTTGGAGGCTATGCAGCTTCCGTCAAGTTAAGCAGAAGGGGATGTCACGTGCATCCCGCACTTGGATGCCACGTAGACATTCTGTACAGAAGGTGCAGGACCTGGGATGGTGAACTGGTCCCATGTGAGCCCAGTCCGGGACGAGTCAGCCAGGGATCCATCTCAGTCGTCCGAGGTCAGGTGTGCATTGTCCTGCACAGGAGTCCAAGGTCAGGTGTGCACCGTCCTGCACATGAAGCAGTGCCAGTCCGCGCTGTGAGTCTCCCTCTGGAATGATGTCAGATGTTCTGTGTATCTGGTTGGCAACTGGATGCCAGGCCTCTGTAGGCATGTAGGATTGCATGTAGAGATGGGGCCAGCCCATAGGGCTACCCCAAGTTGGAGGATCTAGCTTGCATTTGTAGTATGGGCATGGGGGAGGTGTCCAACCACCCCCAAGGGGCCAGGAGAGCCCAAGGCTATGCCCACCAGCCAAGGCATGGGCTGGAGGGGCTGTCAGCCAGCCCTAGGGCTGCAAGAGAGGCAGCCGACAGGGTTAGAGGCCTTCTCAACCAGTCGACCAGGTGTGGGGGGCAGCCCTACACCTCTACGCATGGTGCCCAGCAGCCAGGGTGCTGTCCCAGAAGGCTGGACAGCAGTGTGAACTCATGCGCAGGCTGGACAGAAGGAATAGAGTGTGAAAACACTATATTATATTTAACTCAGTCGTGGGTCTTCAGTAAACCAGCCGACTGGATGTTTTGGGAAGTATAAAAGCCCAGCCCATAGTTTCATTAGAAGGATCTCACAATTCACCAAGAGCCTCAAGCATTCAAGGGCCAGGACAGCCAAGGGTTTGCTAAAGCTAAGGGGTGAAGGACTGAAGGTCAAGGGCAGGTTTTCCAGCCAAGAAAAGGTCAAGTACTTTGTATTTGTTTCAGATTTACATCATTCTAATAAAGCAAATACACCATCCGTGGTGGGCACTGGGGGCCCTACAGAGGGTAATTGGGACCCAATACTGTGTCCTTCTCCATCTCCCCCTTCTCTCTCTATTTTCTGCACATCGTCTTTCAGTTTTGTGCGTTAATTCCGTCGCGAAAAGAGTGCTGTTTTCTGAGTTTTGAAGTACCGATCCTTCTCCGAAGCTTCCGCATATTACAATCTTGGCACTGACTTGGCTGTGTCTATGGCTGTTTGCTCTTCCCTGACAAGATCTTCCACTTCTTCCACAGAAGGGGGCTGAATGGCAGGCTGTTCCACATGTTCTACATGTGGATTTTCTTGTGTAGGGGCTGGCAGATCTGAATCCCCCCTAATTGCAATGGGTAAAAGTCCATCAAACATGTCCTGTATGCCTGTATCATTGCTTTTATACAAGCTGTACATGGGCTGTTCTGAATTTTCAGCAAATACCACATCTCTACTGACAAAAATCCTTCATGTAGTTGGATTATAAAGACGGTATCCTTTGCTCTCATAAAAATGCATTTAATTGCTTTGTCATCTAGCTTTGTTCGGAGTTGTTCTGGCACATGTGCATATGCCAAACACCCAAATGTACGCATATAATCCACTGTTGGCTTTCGGCTATACCAAGCCTCAAATGGTGTTATGGTTTTCAAAGCTTTTGTTGGACACCTGTTCAACACATGAGTTGCACACATTATAGCTTCCATCCAAAATTTGTGAGGCAATTTTTGTGCTTTCACCATGCATCTTGCCATCTCCATGAGTGATCTATTTTTCCTTTCAGCTACACCATTCTGTTGCGGTGTATAAGGCACAGTACATTGGTGTTTGATGCCCTTTTGAAGCATATAATCATTGAATGCATTTGACATGTATTCTCCACCTCTATCTGAGCGGAGTGTTTGGACTTTACATCCACACATATTTTCAGCCATTGCTACAAAGTGTCGAAAGCATGTAAACACATCTGCTTTCGCTTTCAAAGGGTAAGCCCAAGCAAACCTGGAGTAGTCATCAATGAATGTGACAAAGTAAAGATGCCCCCCTATGGATGGTGTCCGCATTGGACCACATACATCACTATGTATGAGCTGTAATTTACTTTCAGCTCTAACAGCTCCATCTTTGGGGAATGGTTTTCGTTGCATCTTTCCCAAAATACACCCCTCACATGTCTTGGTGGAGACTCAAGAGGCGGCATATTATCAACCATATGATGCTTCTGCAAAAGCATCAAACTCTGAAAATTTACATGCCCAAAACGAGCATGCCATAGCTCTGCATCATGCATAGCAGGAGTGTGGGCAGCCACTGTATTTGCATCATAAGTGCACTTGTCATAGCTGTCCAGCTTATACAAGCCTTTGTATCGGGTTCCAGAAGTGACTATTTCATAACCCTTCGATGGGTCTTTTACCAAACACTTCCCGTCTTCAAATTCAACCTTTAAACCTTGGTCGTTTATGGCTGAGACGGAGAGCAGATTTTTCTTTATCCCTGGAACATACAATACATTTTTCATACATATATTGGCACCATTGGCTGCAATAAGTATGACATTACCAATTCCCTTTACTGGATATGTGGTATGATCTGCACATGATACAGTGCGGCTTTTGAAGCATAAACCAAGTGCTGAAATACATCTTTGCATGAAGTGATGTGGCTCGAAGCACCACTATCAAAATACCATGATGCATTCTGTCTGTCAGATGCAATGCAAGACATATCAGTGTCTGAAGCACTTGGTGTATCACTAGTGCATGTGACCAAAAAAGTGTACTCTTTCTGGATTCGATTAGCTGATTGTTGTGCTTTGTCATCAGAAGAGTCTGCTACTGCATTGCCTGCTTCTTTCCTTTTCTCTTTTGCAATCCGCTTCCTACATTCACTGATGTAGTGTCCAGGCTTATGGCAGTAGTGACATTTTCCCTTCTTTTTGGGCTTGTTTGCATCCCCTTTGTCAGGCTTTTCACCACTAGAAGAGGGCTGTCCATGACCAGCCTTGCTAGACTGTTGTCCCCCATGCCTAAAGCTCTTTGCTTTTCCCTTATCCTTGGCTGTAAATGCCTTTTCTCCACCACAGTTGCTCGATAAGTTTGCTCTTGTTTGCTCCTCCTACAAGAGTAAACCCACGAGCTCTTCAAGAGTGACGGGATCAACACCTCCTCTCATTGAGAGGTTGAGAGAGATGTGAAAGCCCAAGTAGTAAGGCGGTAAAGAATGAAGAGTGTTGGTGACCATCTGTCTGTCTGGGATAACCTCATCAATGTTGCGCAATTGTTCCTGCAAATCTTTCACTTTGGTGAGATGATCTGCCATGGAGTCACCCTCATCCATAGAAAGAAGATCCAATTGCCTCTTCAAGTAGGCAACTCTTGGCTCGTTGCGTACCTGATACATTGCTTCCAATGTGTCCCATGCAAGCTTCGATGTCTTGCATGAATGAATGTGCGGAATAATAGTCCTTTTCACTGAAAGGGCTATCAATGACATGGCCTGTGCATCCCTAGAGTCCCATCTCTTCTGCTCTTGTGTGGGAGCAGGATCTACATCAAGAGCTCTATGAGCACCTCCCCTTTGAGGCGTGGCTGGCTGTATGGTAAGTGGGCCTGTGTCATCACCACACACGATGCCCCAAAGCCCTTTGGCTACCAGCAAATTACGGATCATCAAACTCCAGAGGGAGTAGTTAGATCCATCCAGCTTGTCCTCCTGGGTGAGCACACCAAATACATCTGTAGCATTCTGTGCCATGTCAACAAAATATATCTGCAAGCAAACCAAGCACCAATGTGCACTGCCAAGCAACCAAATGTCCTGTGCAAATGTATGCCTGCAAACCAAAGCAAGTGTAAACATGCACCAAATTATCCAATTACACACAATGTGTACACATACGCAACAAATCGTAGCTGTAATGCCCAATTACATGCTCCAATCAGAAAATCCCCAATTTTTATGCACTCCAATCGCTTCAATGTGCATCTAATTGGCCAATTTTGACCTCAATTTTGAAAACCCCCAAATTTCTGCAAATGAAAGAGGGTCAATTTGCTGATTTTGACCTCAATTTCGAAAACTCCCAAATTGCAGGCAAAGCAAAATGCCCAATTTTTTCAATTTGTCTTGAAATTGAGAAATCCCCCAAAATTGCCTGAATCCTGTACCACCTGCAAGCTTTCATCAAATCTGGAGCGGAGTGCCTGCAAACCTTATTTTGTTTACTTTGTTTAATTTTTCCGTTTGCTGAAACAAAGGTACCTAATGATGCACAGCCGGGAAAATGTAGTACGGAAGCACAGTTGGGAAGAGACCTGGGCGTTGGAGGGAGTCGTTGCAGGTGGAGGCGTTGGAGGGAGTCGTTGGCAGGTGGAGACTCAACAAGCTGCACGTGGGTGCGTGTAGCCAGATGGAGGCATGAAGAGAGTGTCGAGGAGCTGTCGGCAGGTAGACGCTTTTGTCGACGGGCAGCAGCCAGGCGGAAGTGAAGGTGGAGCGCATACAAGCGAATGGCAGGTGAATGCGTTGACGGGCAGGCGGAGTCTCGTGCGGAAGACCGAGCGCTGGAGGCAAGAACCGTCTGCTGGGCGGCGGCCGTGTCGGATGTCGGTGGCCCCCTGCGTAGCAGAAGCACTGGCGTGAACAGAGGTGACGAGCGCTGGCGCGAACAGAGGTGACGAGTCGTTGGAGTCAGGCAGGACGGACGGCGGGCTGGCAGCAACGTCGACGGCTACCCGAACGGGTGGCAAACGTGAGTCGACAACGACCCGAACAGAACGGCCGTCGTGGGAACAGCAACCGGCGTCAGGCGTAACGGGGAGGGCGTGGTCGAACCTGGGCGACGGCGACCCAGGCCGGAACGCAACGGGTCTGACCGTCGACAGCTCTGGGCAGCGGATGGGAGCGCTGACGGAAAACGCCGGCTGCAGAGGGCGGTGCCGCCTGCGAGCTAGGCGGCGGTGGTGGCCACTAGTGCCGCCCGTTTCTGGTGGCCGGATGGAAGCAAGCAATCCGGCGACGGACGGAACGACAGTTTTCGACGACATTTCGGCAACGGAATTCCACAGTCAGCAGTTTTTTCAGGGGCAGAAATCCACAGGCAACTCCCTGCTCTGATACCAAATGTTGGGTGTTGGACTCACACACTCACACACAAACCTGCACATTAGGGTTAGGTGTGCAGGGTAGAGAAGCTCACACACAGAAATGAGAGAGAGAGAGGGAGAGCCAAAACTGTGGTATCCACAAAATGCAAGTCAACTCTTGCATGTGTGCCACATCCATATAATATAGAAGTACAAAATATTATATGTTAGAGTGTCCTTTCACACTTGATGTCCAAGGGAAAAAACCACATGGGAAAAAGTGCCCTTGGTTAAGCCTTGTTCACACATAGCACTACCATAAGTGAGCACATGCCTACAGATCAATGATGACAACTTCAGATTCGGCTCCCGTACCACTTTCTTGTTATTTCCTAGATGAGGCACACAAGTTGGATGGTGGTAACTTTCAGTCATGGAAGTTGCACGTTACTTCTATTCTCAGGGAGTATGTTTTGATGGAGTTTCTCTCGTACAAGAATCGGTGCTTGCCGGACCTTGCCTCTGCGGAGGATGTGTGTTGGTGGAGGAAGACTGACGGACAGATCTATGGCTTTCTCCTCTTGAATTGTCAGGATTCGGTTCTTCGACACTTCATCTATGCTCCTGATGATGCTTCTACTTTCTCAGTGTGGCAGTTGCTTTGTGACCTGTATGGTGATGCCAGTGATGATCGGCAGATGGTTTCTACTTCTGGGTGCTCTGCAGCCAGATCTTGTGGATACTTCTTTTGGAGATGTTCTTGCAGCGAAGGAAAGTGGGCTAGTTTTGCTCACTGCATCTGAGGAGTTTGTTTCTCCTGTTGCCTTGCCTTCAGTTTCTGTGCATACTTCTCCTTGCTAGGATGATATCTTTGGTAATGTTTTTGAAGAAGACGGTGGGCTACACACCTTTTGAGGGGAGATTTGTCTCCTATTGCTTCGCCTCCGACTCTTTCTTCGTCAACCAGTGACCAGGATGTGTTGCTGGTCCCTTTGCCTTCTATGGAGGAGCCTGCTTCTACACTGTGTGATGCTATTGAGGAGGCTACTACTACTTCACTTTCCACTACTGTGAATGTTCCTATTTCCCTTACTCTGTGTGAGGATTCTGGATTGTGGTCAGGTGTATCCGTGACCGTGCCTGGGGCACAGTGGTACTTCCAGGGCTTAAAGGATTGGGATTTGGATTTGGTTGGGCTTGTGGAGTTCCAACATCAGTTTTCAAAGGGGGCAATTGAGTTTTTACATCTGGCGATGCCGACCCTCAAGGAGGATGCTATTGTCAAGCATTTGGCTACTCTTGGTACAGAGTTGGAGCAAATGGACTCTATTTCTTTTGAGGGTATTATCTTCTTGGAGCTACAGGCTTCTAGGGATTCTTGTGACACTATGTTTACATTTGGTTATTAGGGATTGAGTGGTTTAAGACTCTTGAAGTCCAGATAGATTGGTCTAGTCATATTTTTTCTTTTCATCATAAGGACACCAAGTATAGTATTTTTGGTGATTGTATTCATCCCTCTCAGGGACCTCTTGTAAATACAATTGATTTTGGAAATATAATGGATTCTTCTTTGTATACCGCTTTCCATTGTGTATTGATTCCACTTTCTTCTTTCTCATCCCTTCCATGGATGTAAATGAATTAAGTGTGTTTGAAAGCAAAAAATTACAAAAGATACTTGATTCGTTTCAAGACGTATTTCCTAAGGAACTGCCATCGGGTCTACCACCTGAACGAGCAGTAGATCATCATATTGACGTGATCCCTTGTGCTCATCCTGTCAGTATTCCACCTTACAGGATGAGCCAAGCCGAGGAAGATGAGTTGGCTAAACAACTCGAAGATTATTTGAGGATGGGCCAGATCCGTCCAAGTAAATCACCTTGGGATGCACCTATGTTGCTTAGGAGAAAGAAGAACAATACTTGGAGATATGTGTATAGATTACAAGAGATTGAACAAGCTAACCATTAAGAACCGTTATCCTTGTTGGGTGTTGGACTCACACACTCACACACACAAACCTGCAAATTAGGGTTAGGTGCAGGGTAGAGAAGCTCACACACAGAAATGAGAGAGAGAGAGAGAGAGAGAGAGAGAGAGAGAGAGAGAGAGAGCCAAAAGTGTGGTATCCACAAAATGCAAGTCAACCCTTGCATGTGTGCCACATCCATATAATATAGAAGTACAAAATATTATATGTTAAGAGTGTCCTTTCACACTTGATATCCAAGGGGAAAAACCACATGGGAAAAAGTGCCCTTGGTTAAGCCCTGTTCACACATAGCACTACCATAAGTGAGCATATGCCTACAAATCCCCCCTGTAGTGGAAGTGTGAGCCTGTACAAGGTAGCAGATCACTCTCTGTATGAGAGTAAGCCCAAAGCTTTGCTGAAAGCTTCAAACTATTCTCGAGGTAAAGCCTTTGTGAATAGATCTGCAACATTATCCTGTGTAGGGCAATAAGATAAACTGATCTCCCCTGCATGTAGCCTCTCTCTGACATAGTGATAATGAATCTCTATGTGCTTGGTACGTGCATGAAATACTGGATTTCGTGCCACGGCCATAGCACTCTGGCTATCAGTGAGAATGGTGGTGGGTGTCTGCTGACACTCACGAAGATCAGCCAATAGTCTCCTCAACCATACACAATCTACTGTAGCTATAAAGACTGCCCTGTACTCAGCCTCACAAGTAGATGTAGCAACAGTGGGTTGCTTTTTACTCAACCAAGATATGCATGAGCTGCCAAGAAAAAAACAATTCCCACTGGTGGATTGCCTGGTATCATAATCACCAGCCCAATCTGAATCACTGTATGCATAAAGCTGCAAGCTGCCCCCCCTGGGGTAGAACAAACCAAGATCGAGGGTACCCTTAAGATAACGAAAAATGTGTTTGACTGCTTGCCAATGCTTTGTGCCTGGGCTGTGCATGAATTTGCTCAACAAAGACACTCCAAAAGATATGTCTGGCCTCGTGTTACACAAGTAAATAAGGCATCCCACTGCCTGGCTATAAAGGCCGGCCTCAAAAGGCTCTCCAATATCATGCATAGTAAGCCGTACACCTAGTTCTACCGGAGTAGAAATGGGCTTACATTCATCCATGTGAAACCTTTTTAGCAAACTTTTTATGTACTTAGTTTGCTGCATAACAATGCCATCATCTGCATGCATAAACTGTATGCCAAGATAGTAGTGTAAAGGCCCCAAATCTGACATATCAAATTGAGCTTTCAAATCAGCTTTGAAATCTGAAATTTGTGCTTTGCTAGTACCTGTAATGAGCATGTCATCTACATACAAGATGACTATGAGAATATCGGCATCGGTTTTCTTCACATACAATGTGCTTTCAACTGGACTATTCTCATAACCTTGGCTGGTTAGATGAGCATGTATCTTATCATACCAAGCTCTTGAAGCTTGCTTTAACCCATACAATGCTTTGTGCAACCTGCATACTTTATGTTCCTCACCAAGAACTACAAAACCAATGGGCTGATTTACATATACTTCCTCCTGTAAATCCCCATTTAAGAATGCAGTTTTGATATCCAATTGATGCACTTTCCATCCTTTATGTGCAGCCAATGCAATCACAGATCTTATTGTGGTCATTCTCGAAGTAGGAGCAAAAGTCTCTTCATAATCTATTCCCTTTTTCTGGGAGTAGCCTTTAGCCACAAGTCTTGCTTTGTACCTGTCAATAGTACCATCAGACTTTCTTTTGACTTTGTACACCCACTTTGTTCCAATTACATGCTTGCCTTTAGGCAATTCCACAAGATCCCATGTATTATTCTTCATGATAGAAGAAATTTCAGCTTGCATAGCTTGCAACCAATGCTCATTCTCATGTGCTTCTTCATAAGAAGAAGGCTCTTCTGAATCAAAGAGACCACCAATTGCGAATGCAGACTCCCCACGATGTACATTCAAAGCATGGCTGGAACTAGCCCTTGTTCTACCTGTGAGTGGAGCTGCAAGTTTGCTTTCTTGCAAAGTTTTCAGCAACCATCTTGGCACTGACTTGGCTGTGTCTATGGCTGTTTGCTCTTCCCTGACAAGATCTTCCACTTCTTCCACAGAAGGGGGCTGAATGGCTGGCTGTTCCACATGTTCTACATGTAGATTTTCTTGTGTAGGGGCTGGCTGATCTGAATCCCCCCTAATTGCAATGGGTAAAAGTCCATCAAACATGTCGTGTAAGCCTGTATCATTGCTTTTATACAAGCTGACCATGGGCTGTTCTGAATTTTCAGCAAATACCACATCTCTACTCACAAAAATCCTTCGTGTAGTTGGATTATAAAGACGGTATCCTTTGCTTTCATTGCTGTAGCCCACAAAAATGCATTTAATTGCTTTGTCATCAAGCTTTGTTCGGAGTTGTTTTGGCACATGTGCATATGCCAAACACCCAAATGTACGCATATAATCCACTGTTGGCTTTCGGCTATACCAAGCCTCAAATGGTGTTATGGTTTTCAAAGCTTTTGTTGGACACCTGTTCAACACATGAGTTGCACACATTATAGCTTCCATCCAAAATTTGTGAGGCAACTTTTGTGCTTCACCATGCATCTTGCCATCTCCATGAGAGATCTATTTTTCCTTTCAGCTACACCATTCTGCTGTGGTGTATAAGGCACAGTACATTGGTGTTTGATGCCCTTTTGAAGCATATAATCCTTGAATGCATTTGACATGTATTCTCCACCTCTATCTGAGCGGAGTGTTTGGACTTCACATGCACACATATTTTCAGCCATTGCTACAAAGTGTCGAAAGCATGTAAACACATCTTCTTTTGCTTTCAAAGGGTAAGCCCAAGCAAACCTGGAGTAGTCATCAATGAATGTGACAAAGTAAAGATGTCCCCCCAATGGATGGTGTCCGCATTGGACCACATACATCACTATGTATGAGCTGTAATTTACTTTCAGCTCTAACAGCTCCATCTTTGGGGAATGGTTTTCGTTGCATCTTTCCCAAAATACACCCCACATACATGTCTTGGTGGAGACTCAAGAGGCGGCATATTATCAACCATATGATGCTTCTGCAAAAGCATCAAACTCTGAAAATTTACATGCCCAAAACGAGCATGCCATAGCTCTGCATCATGCATAGCAGGAGTGTGGGCAGCCACTGTATTTGCATCATAAGTGCGCTTGTCATAGCTGTCCAGCTTATACAAGCCTTTGTATCGTGTTCCAGAAGTGACTATTTGATAACCCTTTGATGGGTCTTTCACCAAACACTTCCCATCTTCAAATTCAACCTTTAAACCTTGGTCGTTTATGGTGGCTGAGACGGAGAGCAGATTTTTTTTTATTCCTGGAACATACAATACATTTTTCATACATATATTGGCACCATTGGCTGCAATAAGTATGACATTACCAATTCCCTTTACTGGATATGTGGTATGATCTGCACATGATACAGTGCGGCCATTTGAAGCATAAACCAAGTGCTGAAATACATCATTGCATGAAGTGATGTGGCTCGAAGCACCACTATCAAAATACCATGATGCATTCTGTCTGTTAGATGCAATGCAAGACATATCAGTGTCTGAAGCACCTGGTGTGTCACTAGTGCATGTGACCAAAAAAGTGTACTCTTCTTGGATTACATTAGCTGATTGCTGTGCTTTGTCATCCGAAGAGTCTGCTACTGCATTGCCTGCTTCTTTCTTTTTCTCTTTTGCAATCCTTTTCCTACATTCACTGATGTAGTGTCCAGGCTTATGGCAGTAGTGACATTTTCCCTTCTTTTTGGGCTTGTTTGCATCCCCTTTGTCAGACTTTTCACCACTAGAAGAGGGCTGTCCATGACCAGCCTTGCTAGACTGTTGTCCCCCATGCTTAAAGCTCTTTGCTTTACCCTTATCCTTGGCTGTAAATGCCTTTTCTCCACCACGGTTGCTCGATATGTTTGCTCTTGTTTGCTCTTCCTGCAAGAGTAAACCCACGAGCTCTTCAAAAGTGACGGGATCACCACCTCCTCTCATCGAGAGGTTGAGAGAGGTGTGAAAGCCCAAGTAGGAAGGCGGTAAAGAATGAAGAGTGTTGGTGACCATCTGTCTGTCTGGGATAACCTCATCAATGTTGAGCAATTGTTCCTGCAAATCTTTCACTTTGGTGAGATGATCTGCCATGGAGTCACCCTCATCCATAGAAAGAAGATCCAATTGCCTCTTCAAGTAGGCAACTTTTGCCTCGTTGCGTACTTGATACATTGCTTCCAATGTGTCCCATGCAAGCTTTGATGTCTTGCATGAACGAATGTGCGGAATAATAGTCCTTTTCACTGAAAGGGCTATTAATGACATGGCCTGTGCATCTCTCGAGTCCCATCTCTTCTGCTCTTGTGTGGGAGCAGGATCTACATCAGGAGCTCTTTGAGCACCTGCCCTTTGAGGCGTGGCTGGTTGAATGGTATGTGGGCGTGTGTCATCACCACACACGATGCCCCAAAGCCCTTTGGCTACCAGCAAATTACGGATCATAAAACTCCAAAGGGAGTAGTTAGATCCATCCAGCTTGTCCTCCTCGGTGAGCACACCAAATACATCTGTAGCATTCTGTGCCATGTCAACAAAGTATAACTGCAAGCAAACCAAGCACCAATGTGCACTGCCAGGCAACCAAATGTCCTGTGCAAATGTATGCCTACAAACCAAAACAAGTGTAAACCTGCACCAAATTGTCCAATTACACACAATGTGTATACATACGCGACAAATCGCAGCTGTAATGCCCAATTACATGCTCCAATCAGAAAATCCCCAATTTTTATGCACTCCAATCGCTTCAATGTGCATCTAATTGGCCAATTTCCACAAAAGCCCCAAATTTCTGCAAATGTAAGAGCTTCAATTTGCCAATTTTGACCTCAATTTTGAAAACCCCCAAATTTTTGCAAATGAGAGGTTTAATTTGCTGATTTTGACCTCAATTTCGAAAACCCCCAAATTGCAGGCAAAGCAAAATTCCCAATTTTTTCAATTTGTCCTGAAATTGAGAAATCCCCCAATTTGCCTGAATCCACCACCTGCAATCTTTCAAATCTTCCTTGCATTTTTATTTTTTTTTGTTTGCTGAAACACAAGTACCTGGGCAGCCGGGAAGACCTTGTTGAAGGTAGTCGTTGCAGGTGAAGGCGTTGGAGGGAGTGGTGTTGTGGGGAGTTGTTGCAGAGCACGGATGGCAAGACGGAGGCGTGTAGAGCTGCAGACGGGTGCATACAGGTCACGAGGTGTGCAGAGGACAGCAAGGCGGAGGCGTGCTCTGGGCGGTGGCGAACCAGCAGAGGCGTACGTTGTGGAGCTGTCGGGTCCCAGCGGGCGAGCAGCAGGCGTGCTGGAGTCGGCTAGGCGAGCTGGAGTCGTGGGCTAGCGCGAATGGCCTGTAACAGGCGAGCGAGCAGTGGAGCCGGAGTCGACGGTGTCGGAACGGGTCGGAGCATAGACGGCCGACGGAGCACAGACGGTGGCCTTGGACTAGCGACGGGCGAGCGCGCAGGTGGCTGGAGTCGACGGTGGAGGACGGACGGCGGCCGGAGCAGAAACGTCGACGGTGGGTACGACGCTGGTCGGTCGGAACGGCGAGCGCAGGGCGACGGTGACGGCGAGGTCTGGGCCCAAACGACTAAGGCCAGACGGGAGCACGTGCGGATCGTTGACGGGCCAGGCCGGGCCGGGACGGAGGTGACGGAGCTCCCAAGCGCCGACGGACGAGCGGGAGGTGCAGCTGGCACGCCGGCTGGAGTAGTGGCGCCGCCCGCGAGGCTGGGCGGTGGTGGGGGGCTCCCCACTAGTGCCGCCCGATTGTGGTGGCTGGACGGAGGAGCGTCGACGGAACCGGCGAACGAAAACCTCTGACGGACGGCGACGGAAATTCGCAGTCGACGGAAAAACACAGCGTCGACGGAATTTCGCAATTTTTTCTGCAGATTCTGCACAGCCACCACTCCAGGGACAGCTTCCAGCTCTGATACCAAATGTTGGGTGTTGGACTCACACACTCACACACACAAACTTGCACATTAGGGTTAGGTGCAGGGTAGAGAAGCTCACACACAGAAATGAGAGAGAGAGAGAGAGAGAGAGAGAGCCAAAAGTGTGGTATCCACAAAATGCAAGTCAACCCTTGCATGTGTGCCACATCCATATAATATAGAAGTACAAAATATTATGTGTGTCCTTTCACACTTGATGTCCAAGGGAAAAAACCACATGGAAAAAAGTGCCCTTGGTTAAGCCCTGTTCACACATAGCACTACCATAAGTGAGCATATGCCTACAATCCTCTCCCTAGATCAGATGACCTGATTGACCGGTTAGTGGGAGCGAAATATTTCACAAAGATAGATTTACGTACTGGCTATCACCAGATACGTATTCATGAAAGGCATGTCGAAAGAACCGCCTTTCGGACTAGGTATGGCCATTACGAGTTTCTCGTATTACCTTTTGGGTTAACCAATGCTCCAACCACTTTCCAGCAAATGATGAACGATCTTTTTCGTGAACATTTGGGAAAATTTGTGGTGGTGTTCCTGGATGATATTTTGATATATAGTCGTACTCTTGAGGATCATGTCAGACACCTCACGATTGTCTTATCTATTTTAAGACAGAATCGACTATATGCAAAGTTAAGTAAATGTGAGTTCTTTATGACCGACATCATTTACTTGGGACACAAGATCACTAGAGATGGATTGAGCATTGACTATGACCGAGTTCAGAAGGTTCTGGACTGGCCTATACCGCGAACAGTGAAACAACTTCATTCTTTTCTCGGTTTTGTTGTTTTTCTTCGAAAATCTGTACGGGAGCACTCTTAGCTCACACTACCGATGACCGACTTATTGAAAGGTCGTAGACGTAAGTCAAATCAACCTATCACTTGGAATAACGATTTGGATATGGCCTTCAGACTTTTGAAAGATAAAGTCAAGGAAGCACCTATCTTAGCATTACCTGATCCTAGTCGGCCTTATGTTCTTGGAACTGATGCCAGTGACTATGCTATCGGAGCTGCTTTATTTCAAGATGGTAGACCGGTTGCTTTTGAAAGTAAAAAGCTAGACGACACTCAATCTCGTTGGCCAACCCTTGAGAAAGAGCTTTATGATGTGATTCATGCTCTCAAGGTTTGGAGACATTATTTATATGGCTCCAAGTTTGTGGTATTGACTGATCATCAGTCAATCAAGTATGTGTGTGATGCGGATGATTTGAGAGGAAGGAAAGCTTATTGGGCAGAGTTAATGCAAGATTTTGATTTTGAGATCCGTTATCGAAAAGGGTCCATGAATAGTATTGCAAATTCGCTTAGTCGGATTAGAGAGGTGAATACTTTGTCGTTCACCGAGATTTCTACTGACTTATTTCAGTCATTGAGAGGGCTTTGCAGGACTTATAGTTATTTTGGTCCATTTTGGCAGAAGATCCAGGACGGGAGCTCATTGATTGACCAAGACTTAATGACTGAGCAGTCTACCATTCAGGCTGCAGGCGGCCAATGGATGATTCGGAATGGTTTACTATTCCGTAATGACAAAATTTGCGTACCACAGATCCCGGACATTAGGTCCAAGATTCTTAACGAGTGTCACGACGCCCCTTCTCCTGGACACCCTGGGGTACACAGGACACTATCATTAGTGAAACACACTTTTTATTGGCCAAAGATGAAAGGGTATGTAGAAGATTATGTTCTCAAGTGTCAGATTTGTCAAGCAAATAAAGCTGAACGCTTTAGACAGGCTGGGTTGTTGCATCCTTTGCAAATCCCAAGTAATAAATGGAAAAGTATTTCCATGAATTTTATCACCGGATTGCTAAGAACACATCAAGGCCACGATTCTATTTGGGTTGTGGTAGATCGCTTGACAAAAATGGCTAGATTTTTACCGACCCGGAAGACTATTACAGCTACGCAATTAGCACGGCAGTTTATCGAGCAATTGTTTAGACTGTACGGGTTACCGCAGGACATAGTCAGTGATAGGGACTCTAAGTTTACGAGTGATTTTTGAAAACTTGTTTTTGAGAAGTTGGAAACAATTTTGAATTTGAGTTCCTCAGATCATCCTCAATCTGATGGCCAGACTGAAAGAGTGAATCAGATTTTGGAGGATATGCTTCGAGCATATGTATCCAAAAGACAGAGTTCATGGGAGGATTATCTTCCTATGTTAGAATTTGCATATAACAGTACTAAGCATACGAGTACAGGGTTTAGTCCTTTCATGCTTATGTATGGTTTTCAACCTAGATCACCTGTATCAGTAGGATTCTCAGGACTTCAGCATGATGCAGCACGTAATTTTTTGCAAGATATGCAGGAAATGTTACAAGTTGCAAAGAAATCTATTAGAAGTGCTCAAGACCGAGACAGGTTTTATTCTAATAGACATCGTTCACCCAGAGAGTTCTCTGAAGGAACGATGGTGTATTTGCGAGTTCCAAAAGATTCCGAGACTTTATGGACACGTAGATCTCCGAAATTATCCCCTAGATACTGTGGACCATTTCGTGTTACACGACCGATTGGTTCAGTTGCATATGAATTGGATTTGCCTTCTCGTGTGAAAGTTCATCCTGTATTTTATGTCAGTAGACTTAAGGAAGTACTGGGTGGAGCAGATCAGTTAGTTACTCCTCAAGAAATTATAGATGTCGAGGGCATGACATTTATTCCGCACGAACCTGAAAAGATTCTTGGATTTCGTGAAAGAAGATTGCGTTATACGCTTATCACGGAATACAAGATCAAGTGGAAGGATCATGTTGAGGAGGACGCTACATGGGAGACATTGACTACTCTTCAGAGAGATTACCCTGGCTTTTAAGTGAGCTCAGGAGTGAGCTTTTAGAGGAAGGGGAGTATGTCATGTGCACAGTGTGTATCTACCGTGTGCTACACGCACGCAAGACTAGTTTCGAGGCTTGGGGAAGCTTGGAACTAGGCACGCTGATTGACGAGCTGAGTTAGGGAAATACTAACGGGTGGGCACCCAAGTATGGACGGGCGGACACCCAAGTGTGGACGCCCGATGACCGGCCAAGAGCCTATAAAAGAGTGGCCAAGGTTAGTTATTGGGATATAGAGAGTCTCGCGAGTTTGTGAGAGCTCTATGGTCTTGGAGCCTGGATCTGGTGCAGACGTGCACCCGCTTTACGCAACCAAGGCCGGCAGCAGTCTCGAGGCCTACGAGGGCAGCTTCGTGGCGGTATGGGACGTCGCGAGGAGGAGATTGGTCGGTACGTCAACCTAGTTAGCTCAGCTCGTGGCTCGGTGGGGACAGTCAAGACTGTGGGCTCGCCCACGGCTGTCATGGTTGGGAGGTGAGTCAGGCCTGCACCCCCTTGTTGTTTGTTTATTCGTTTGTTTGCACGTTTCGAGTCTCGAACCATGAACGATCACAAGGAGATCCGTGGGGATTTGACAGGCTATCAAGGGAAGAGCAGCAATAGACCACCCCGTGTATGGTGGGGGATCGACATGAACCGTGGTCCGATTGAGACTTTGGGGTACTGTAGAGGATGTGAGTATCCGAGGAAAATAATTGCTTTGATGCATGGGCCCTTATAGATTCCAGATTTGAAATGCTAGGTGCTTGAGGTGTTGACTCCATCCTGTCGAGACGGGCAGATATAGCCTCCATTTTAGATGCCTGCGCGTCCGTGGATGCTGAGAACCAAATTAGTGAATTGTGAATCCATGACAAATATCAAGTGATCAAGGACCAGGTGAGGGATTTCAGCCCTGTGGGATGAGGTAGAGGTTTGGTGGGGCAAGGAATCAAAATATATCCCAATTAACCCAGGTGCAATGAAGAGAACCCAAATATTCACTTTCCCAAAACCCGAACCTGTGCACTCGTGGAATCTAAGTGCTCTAATAGATTTGTAGGCTCCCTAGGCTTTGTGTAGAACACTTGTGCCTATGTGGTAGGGTTTTCCAGAGAGAGAAAGAAGAGTGCCGCAGAATCACACATACAACACATAAGATTCCTCAACTCCTGCTTAGTATTATGTACAAGAAATTAGTAATACAAGTGAAATTCAAGTACAAGATGTGACTGAGAGTGAAGATGTCAGATCACAGTCCTATGACCTATGTTTGGCTTTGCCTTGCCTACTCGTAGGTGTGTCGCAAGGATCCAACAGGGTAATGATCCTATATGCACAGTCGTGGACAAGTTTAGCAAGCAAGTACATTTCTTGTCTGTGAGGAAGATCATTAAACCCAAGCATATGGTGAAGGTCTTTCTTGCATATTTTTCAAGCATCATGGTATGCCGAAGTCCATTTATGGGGATATAGATCCCAAGACTACGAACCTGTTTTGGAGGGCTCTCTTTTGATAACATGGACACTAAATTGGATCATTGGTTTATCACCCAGAAATGGATGGCCAAAGTGAGGCTGCACATTCAGCTGTGTTACATCTTCTCAAGTGCTATGTTGCAGATCAATAGACTGTGTGGGAGAAGTATCTATCGCTTGTATAGTTTGCCTACAACATGGTAAATGCATCCACGGTGAAGGCCCCATTTGAGATCGTCTATGGCAAAGTGATCTTGCCACCCTTTGCACCAAAGATGAGATATTTGTCGCCGCCCATGAGTATGTTATGTTGCCTTTGCACAGGTGTGGACAACCATTGCTAGGTCTTAAGATAAGCATAAAAAGGTTGCTGTGTAACTTGGTTGAACACAATGCTAATCAATACCCTTAAATACACTAAGATTTGATGGACACTTGCTCAAATACAAGAAGTAAATTGCTGAATTGACAAGAGACACACAATGAGCCGGAACGGCTGACCCCTCCCTCAAATAAAGTATATTGATCTTGGGAGAATCAAGTACATAGTGTCATGGGCATTTCTGACCAGATTTCCATACCAATGCATATGAATACAATATTGCAAACAAGTGACCCACACTACCCTCTCAAGTGCCCATGTTCCCTACCATTTGCTCTCTATTGTTCCACCAACACATGGTAGCAACAATCTGCAAGAGAGCACGTAGGACAAGAGAACACTACACAGGATATGTGATCTTGTAATCCGGTTCCTTCCTCCTGCTACTTGCTCCCATATTTAAGCATAAAAGCTCACCAATAGCAAGTAGAGTCGATGACAGCAGAAGTCTTCGCGATGAAAGTCCTTGGAGTGTTGAGATCTTTGATTTGTCGCCTTTCTTCGCGACAAGAGTCTTCAAGAGGATGAAGGGAACCTTGGGAAAGCTTCCCCTATGGTTCAACTTGAGAAAGGAAGGCTGAAATTAGGGTTTTCAGCAAAAAGACCAGAAATTAAAACCAAAATGAGAGCTATTTTGCTGAATTTCAGTCATTGGGAGTGAGTAGGAGAGTGATTAGCACTTGGAAACACTCTTGGAAGCTTGGAAAACACCCTAGCAAGTTGGGTATGGCTATGGAGAGCTTGGCAATGGAGAGAAATGGTGAAAAAACAGAGTTTTCAGCCTCCAAAAATCTTCATGAAGAGAAAACACGAATTTTCTCTTAATAAGTAAGTGAATTCGGATCTAATCAGGTGAAGGGACATGGGGAGATGCCCATTTATGAGTAAAAGGGGAGGATCAGGTCCTGGACATTGAGTCTTGTCCGCCTCGGGACTTCAGTGAGTGTGAACTTGGAAGCGGCCATAATTTATAAGTGACTTTTGGGCGCCCAAACTTTAATGAAGTGGGAACGCACTCACTTATTAATATTGGCTAAGTCCTAAGAGCTATTTGAGCCTAGATTAGGTAATACTTACCACCTGTTCACATGCCACACAACCTGTCAGCAGACAATTTCAAACGCACGGTTCACGGGCAGGCGTCCCCTAGCCCGGAACTACACATAGGTCATGCAGGCATGAAAACAGCATGCAATTTCATTTGCAAGCAAGCACATAAAGATGCTATGCAATGTAGCATTGGTATGGACAATCCCCGTTCTTGAGACTATACCAAAATAGACGTGCTCCAGGCAAGTACACGAGGTACGAGACCCAATAGAACACCAATCCACCAAGCATTTCCGGGCATGTACACAAAGGCACAAGTCCCAACGGGAAGCCAAATCTACCGTATCACATGAGTGGCATCAATTCCCGGCATAAACAACTGCCATGGACACCAGTCCAATGTACATACATGATAAGAAAGCACGGGTGGACCAATTGAGTGGCCAAATGGTGACATCCCCCCCAGCTTCTAAACAGTTGTCCGCAACTGAAAAGCATCCAAATATGTTTGAAGCACATGCGGGCAATCTTTGAAGCACTCTTCATCTACCCATTTAGCATCAATGGGAAGATAGTTCCTAAACTTCACAAGGTAACGCCTCACAACTTTGCCTGCAGAGCAAGCTTGCGTTCCTTGTGATACACAATCTGCTCTGGCTGCAAGATCCCCTCAAGCTCATCCACTTCTGGTGGATCCTCAATGACCATTTCACTGGGCTCCGGCTGTAACTCGCGGCGAGTGCCCGGGGGACTAGGACCTTTGACACACTTGTCGATACCATCAAAGCATATTAAAACATTTGAACATGGCCACAGCCTTAACACATATCCATTATCACTTTGCATAAAACATAAAAGCTAGACAAAGCAAATTGGCGAGCTAGGCTGGGGATGGACTGACAGGCGGGCACCCATGTGTGGATGCCCGGTCACCAGTGACCAGCCAAGAGCCTACAAAAGGGTGGCCAACGTCGGTCAGTCCGTCAGAGTCTCGTGAGGCTATGCGAGAGCTCTGCGGTTAAGAGCCTAGATCTAGTACAAACGTGCACTTGCTTCATGCAACCGAGGTCGGCGGCAGTCTTGAGGGCCATGAGGGTAGCCTCATGGTGGTATGGGACGTCATGGGGTAGAGACTGGTCGGCACGTCTAGCTAGTCAGCTCAACTCGTGGCTCAGTGGGGACAGCCAAGACTTGTGGGTTTTGCCCACGGCTGTCATGGTTGGGTGGTGAGTCAGGCCCGCACCCCCCTCATGGTTTTATGGCTTTGTTTTGCAGGTTTGGAGTCTTGTTGCAAGTATGTCCTCCGAGGCATCCCTTGGAGGCTTGACACTCTTTTTGGTAATATAATCTAAAGGGAGGGGGGTTGGCCTATCTTCGGCCCCTACTGTGATATACCATGGAGATATTTCATTTGTTGTTAAGTAGAGGTCGAAGGCCCAAGCCTGATCCACTTGGCTTTGTGCTCGGAGTACACCGACAGTGCAAAATTAGATGGGTTGTGCTGCTTTTAGCGATCTTAATCTTGTTTACAGTTAATTGGTTCCAAGGTACTCTCTGGCCCGTTATTACAGTAGTGAAAGGCAATAATTGTGACTTGTCTAGTTCCATCTCAAGACAGGGATGAGGACCACATTTCTTGTTTGGATATGTTTTTGGTCCCCTTCTAGCACCCAAGCTATGTGAATCTGGTCAAAAATAAATTAAAATGTCAAATCTAGACTTCATCTCGATATGTACACTGAAATAAGATGCCATGAGGTAGGATCGTGATGATGGGAAAAGAAGAAAGAGTCTCCTAAGGCCTTCCATTGTGATGTGGAGATAGAATGCAACATAAAAATACCAGAAATGATGGGTGCCTTGTGTTTGTCTACCAGGTAGACATCCTCTTCACTCCTATAGTAATTGATTGGCTTCGCCCTCGTGTGAGTGGCATGCCTCACAAGCCCTGAGTGTTTCATCATTAGCAATGAAACCCTTGCTGTTCTTGATGAATGAATCTTCTAGGAGACAGCTGGGTACTATTCACCTCCAGTGTATCAGATTTTCCATCTTTAACCCAGCCTACATTCTGTAGTTTCGTTTTTAGTGCATAAATGTACTGCAAAATTAATGATTATTTAAAATAAATCAAAAATAAGATTCGTGTTTTGTACAATTGTACTGAACAAAATAATCATTACTTATATTACTAATCAAAAACACTTTTTTTTAATTGACGTAACATCCTTTCAGTGAGTTTATCACGTGCGTTCAACCCTATGGGGAGGCCCACCTTTCAATGCTTTTCGTAGAATCTCTCTTTCCCTGTGGGCAGGCTTCTCGTACGACGTAAACTGTGAATTTATCACAGTTTACAGCTTGGATAATGTTTTGAAATCGGCAGAGGTCATAGAACGGCTATACAAAGAACGACTAGGGTTTTCTGACATCCATTGTGGGAAGATACTCATTATAACCTAAACCTAAATACACAGAAACCCTAACCCTAGATGGGAGAAAACACCAAATAGCATAAATGATTGGATTAACCTGGCGGGTGTTGTGCTGATCGACAGCAAACTTGGCGACATCGACGAGCTGCGGTGTATGTTCGACTTGCTTTTTTCCTCCCAGAGTAGCCATGGCGTTAAGTGAAAAGCAATAAGAAAGAAATGAACGATACTTGAGGAAGAGGCACATATTTATGCATATTGTAAAAGAAGCCACGTGACAATGGCGTGGGATCCAAGTTAGGCTATGATGCTAGAGCACTATTTTTTCAAGGAATAATATTAACCAGGCGAGGTGGGCTATGATGTTGCCTTGACTCTTCTGAGTTGCCTTGACTCTTCTGAGTTGCATCCACACACTTGTGACGAGGAGTCGAGGACATCTCCGGCAATGGCCACACTCCTTGGCACCTTGTGAAATCAAAACCCAACAAGAACCTTGTGAAATCAAAACCCACACTCCTTGGCACCTTGTGAAATCAAAACCCAACAAGAACCTTTGATTTGCAAACTAGCCCTCGGCCTTGATGGCAAGGTAGGGTTGTCCATGGAGACAATTTGCGGGTGGAATGTTTTGATTGCCACCAAGAGTCCATCTTCGACACACTATACACACGAGCTCGCACAAGGATCTTCATCTCATGGCAGCCCACTCAATTAACAAATGATCTGTGCATAAACACACTACTACTTTACCTAAGCTAAAGTGATGCCTAACTAAGATGAATCCATTGTGAATCTAAAAGTGTGGAGCTACATGCCCATACGTATGCTCATACCCACCATGACATTACACATGCTCATCGAATTGATTCTTCTCAACATTTGTAGGATGTTGTACAATCGACTATAAAGCTTAAAAGTGATTTAATTAAATATAGGCTCCTACAACTTCGTTTATTCTTACATTAAATCCATTCACAAAAAATAGTGAAAGATGTATACTCCTATCTCTGTAAGGAGGATCACCAAAGACTCAATTAGTAATGTGTATACCTTGGTCATTGCAATTATGAAATTATTGTGATTGCTTGGCTCCATGGGATCTCCCTTGAGAGGTTCACACAAAGAAAAGTGTTAGAATATCAGGTCAGCATGTGTGTTCCGTTTATTGGTGAGGGGAGGCAAGTGTCTCCACATTATTGATTTTACTTATTGCTACTAGGCATCATCTTTTAAAGTAATTAATTGTTATTTTAATCCTATGTTATGATCCTCCTTTGCTTCTCGTTGACTTCAAACTTGGAATTAAGCTAAGCTAGGTAGGATTAGCTAGTTAAACAAGCTCAAAATAAGAGTATTTAGAGAGAGAGAGAGAGAAAGAGAGAGAGAGAGAGAGAGAGAGATTTCAACTTTCCAAGATCTAAACTATCCTCTATTTTGTAGTTGTAGTTGCAATAAGACCTTTTTAAGACTCAAGAAACCATCTCTAGTGGCAATTGTAGCTTTAATCCTATGTTCTAATCCTCCTTTGCTTCTCGTTGACTTCGAACTTAGAATTGAGCCAAGCTAGGTAGGATTAGCTAGCTAAACATGCTCTGATTGTGAATTTTTAGAGTAGAGAGAGAGAGAGAAAGATTTCAACTTTCCAAGATCTACACTATCCTCTATTTTCTAGATGTAGTCATAATAAGACCTCTTTAAGACTCAAGAAACCATCTCTAGTGGCAATCATAGCTTATTGTGCTCTCTATGTGTGCTACAATCTTTGTGTGTGCAATGGTGCACCTTCAGTAGTATTTCAATAGACAAATCTATATGGTAGATACTGTGTGGCTCTCACCCCCACAAGCTCGGGAAGCTAGAACATGTTAGTTGACTTCCACAATAGCTCGTAGCCATTGCCCTTAGTATTTAAAGCATGCAAGGGTTCCTTCCTTTGTGGTGGGCAACTAGCACGAATAACATTCAACTAGCATCGATGCCATTTGCCAACAATTGATCTCTCTCATCCCCAACATTTGCTCATCTCCTACATTAACACAATGTTCTATAAGATAAAGCTCAAGGCAATGCCTTCTCCTCTCGTATAACAAAGATAGATTTTCCCATACTTGTAATGCAAATCTTGGGCATTTTCAAAATGGTGGTAACTTCGGGTGGAATCGTGCAACTTCTTTGCATTCAAGTCCCCATGGGCTTGCACTATAAGCAATGTGGCTAATTGAGTTGATATTAAAGTTTATTAAAACCTTTTTTCTATAAAGCAACCTCTTAAAACCGTAGTGGTGTTAAAAGGTCATCACATAGGGTCAACGGGATCATCATTTTCAAGTGTTTTTATTACAAATGTTATCATTGAAAATTATGTGGACTCATCCAGTTGGGCATCATTGAAAATTATGTGGACTCATCCAGTTGGGCATCACCAAAGGATTCTTTATTAGCATCATGATCTTCATCAATGAAGTTGACATCGAAGTCATGCTTCACCCACACATGAAGCTGGCATCAAGTCATGGTTGATCGACGCATGCTTCTGTGGTGGTGATGACCACATCTACATTGACATCACCTAATTCTTCATGGTGTTTACTATTAGCATTCATCAAAATATTTTGTATTCCCATCATGCTTAGATTGTTGGAATTTTTTGTGATGAAAAGGAGCATTTCTCTAGTTGTAAAAAATCGTATGTATGAGCATGAACCTAAAGAGCAATGTTTGTCTGTATGGAATTCACGAATGTAAGGTTCCACAATGTGCAGTGTAAGTGCAAGCACATTGTGATATAGATGGGTTCTCTTGAGATAGGGAACTTTTAACACTAGTAGAAGAAAAGCCATTTTTATGGATTTTAAAGATTTTGTAAAAAAATCATTTCTTTTTAGCTATAACTTCTCGAAGAAGTTTCTTCCAAGAAAATAATCTCAATACAAGATTAGTTGGAAAAAAAAACACCAAAAAATATAATACATTATTTTTCACAGTCATCATTCAGGCATTTTTATGTAAAAACTATTTTTTAAATTTTTTTCTTTAAAAGCACCTTGAACAATTTCTTAAGCATGCCACAAATACAATACACATTTTGTTATGAATGTATTTAATCCATTTGCATGTACCTTTCATCAACTAAAGATATAATTTTTGCATACTTCTCCCTCTAACATAAGGCTATTGTATAATATTTTTCTATTTTTAAAATTTATAAAAGTCATAAATTGTCTAGACATGTGTTTTTCTTTCATACTTTTGACCATGTGTAGATGAATATAGATCAAGATTACTCAAGTAGTTTCATGAAATTTTGAATTTGACCATGTGTAGATGAATGTAGATCAACAATACTTGAGTAAATTCATGAAATTCTAAATTTGTTTACCTTTCCATTTCTTAAAAATTTTAAGATCGCCCTTGAGCCGTTTTTCTTACTGAAGCTATTGGAAATCAATGCTCCACCCTTGTATGTTGATTGTATCGATTAGCTTCACCCTCGTCATGTTAATCTTATATGGGTATACCAACATGGGTGCACCATCAGTTGTACCATCAATTTGTATTAGTAATTTGAAATCATTATCCACTCTTCTTAACAGAGTCCTTGTTCTCTATGTGAAGGTCTTGGTATTTGAGCCTACCAATTACATGATAAGTGCTAGCACCTAGATTTGGTGTGTGATCCTACCTCTGAGTAACACGGCCCTATGATGTTGCAAGCAGTTAAGTAGGAGCTTCAACCCCCAGTCCACATCAATCTCACTCAAGTGGTGGATTTATAGGCAAGGGTCTGTATGTTATGTAGACTTTGCACCATGCTAAGAAGAATGCATATTAGTTCAGGTTGATTGGCCACACTCTTGGGTAGAAGAAAATCTTCTTGGGACACCTAGTCCTTGGGTTGTAGTGCCCATTTGGGCACTCATACAACCTTAGATGGGTTTGAAAGCTGCTATGTTGCTGTCTAATATGATTCTAGTGAGGTAATGTGGGATGTTTGATTCATTTGGACCAGCTGTATATACGACTAACCTTGGATAATATATATAGACTAGGTAGTCCTCATTTCATAACAAGATCAATAGTTTTAGATCTATCTTCATTGGGTTGTGTGCCCTTGTATGTGCATGACATCCTTTGCCCATAGTCTATCTAGAGCACCATCAAAGCTACTTGCCGAGCGCATGGGTGGGCCGATGCCATCAGTTTGTAACTTTGGTTTATAATAATAATTCAACATTATTATCCATCTCTTATTTCAAGTTCTTGCTCATCCTCATTTTTTCTCAAAATTCTCTTGACTTCATTTTTCTCTTGAGCCAACACCATGCTATAGTGTCTAAGCTCAAATTTTAACACTCTCAGTTGGCCTTGGTTGGTGTAGTTGCTCAGCAATATTTGTAATTTTAGACACTAGTATTTTTGGGTGCATGATCCTTTGGAGTTCATCTCCCTAATCCTTAGTGAATTCAGCATGAACCTCAGTAGCTTCAATAAACCACAACCATTGAGCATTTGTTACCATGCTCCTTAAAATATTGTTTCTTTTTTACTCAATAATTTAGCCTTCATCATGTTCAAAGAAGTACTTGGTATTTTCAGATCTCCCTCCACATCTAAGTAGTTGGATCCAACCTTAGGCATAGCATCAATTATTGATAGTAGATGCATAAAGTTCTCGCAAAAGCTAGGTTCTACAAGCGGTTCATATATGAGATTCCCACAGCAACAAATCTCTCTTATCTCATGATATGATTGGCAAACTTGAAAAAATATTGTCCTAGTGGTTGTTGTTCATATTCATTTGCAAATAATCCTATACCCATGGAGTGCGTGTCTTCCTTATTTTTAAGTCAACCTTAAGCACATGATTTTTTGTAGAACAAAGGTCGGCCTAGAATAACATTATAAGAGTTTGGTTGCTCTCTGGGAAGCTCATCACCACACAAGTGTGATGATAATTAAATGAGAAGATCTTGACTTTCAAATCATGAAGAATTCCCATCAATTTGGTAACACTACCATCGACCAATTTGACTATGAAAATCTTTCCAAAGGTCTACCCCATATCTTCGAGCATTCCTTGGTAATAATTGTCACAATGGCAACATTACCCAAGTGCTCCATCTCTTAAAAATAACTTGTAATGTTGCCTTTGTGTCATCCCTTTTTTATAATAATCTCCCTTAATATTGATCAAAATATTGGCCAATTTCTTCCCTTCAAGTCTGACAATGACACTTGGTCCTTGTGTAGGCAACTATTCCATAAGAACTTTGTTTCTTGCTCTTGTAAGTTGTTATTTACCTAATTTTTGAGATCCATCCAAAGACTTGGATTCCTCTAGAGCAAGGACCCAATATAGGTTTCTGAGATAGAAATGTTATAAGTCTCGCAATATCTCTTAGGTACACTCTCTTAGTTTGCTCACAATCAATTAGATTACTTAGTGATGATTAGGTATAATTACCTCTTTTGGAGACACATGCCATCCTTCATCAAACATCTTGGACATTACGTTGTTTTTTAACTTCCTTCCATTTTCTCTTTTGAGGTTTTAGAATTTGGTTAAGTATATCCAAAGGTTTTGCAACCTGCTAAGCTCGATAGCACATTTAGATGTATTGTTTCAGTGCTCTTGCTAGCCTTTAGCTTAGCTGCAAATTTATCATGTCACTCACATATCAAGTTCGTAGCTTCTTCCAGACAACTCATGCCTTAGAATAACTGTATACATGATTAGTCATGGATTAGGAGAGCATAATGTAAGCTATGTTATTTTAGCCTTGCTAATCTTGATTAGTGGATTAGCATGGATTAGGAGAGCATAATGTAAGCTTATGTTATTTTAGCCTTGCTAATCTTGATTAGTGAAGGATTAGGAGGAAGACTAAGGAGGTACCATATAACCTATCTACAAGATGAAAGAGGTGCCATGTCTTGCATGCATGATATTTCTCTCTCTAGAGTTTGATGATGACTCATGCTAGTTGTGGTGTGCTCTCTCTCTCTCTCTCTCTCTCTCTCTCCTTAATGCCATATGTTTCTCGCTGTTTTCCTTAACAGCGGTGGAAAGGCAAGATAATAGGCTGCGGTAGCAGACCCGTCAGGCAATGCCATGGGAGACATACATTCACCCACCAGAGTTTCTGGGTACAAACACTAACTCCCATATGGTCACGGGGGTCACGCTAAACATAACTCCATAGAGCCACCCATCACTCTCACTCTCTCAGCTCATTCTCTGCACACTTCACTAAACATCTCACACTCTTTCTCATGAAAGTTCCAAGTCTGGGACTCAACAATAGGGACAACAAAAAGGCAAAGACAAGGGTAGCTAGTCCAAGGCCAAGGATGATAAGGACACGGCAAGTGGAGGAGCCTCAGTGTCTTGCCCCACCCCTGAAGAGCATGGCACCAATGGTTGTTCAACAGTGCTTTTTTTGTGACTCCTCTGAGCATGAAACATTGACCCGCTAGAACTCCTCCTGAGAGAGCCGTGTGCCTGACACTCTCCGACTAGAACTATTTTTATCCTCCATGGCCTTAACAACTCCTTTTGGAATCTCCTTGTCCTTTTGTTGCTAGACTCTCCCACGTCTCAAGGGTCATAACAAGAAGAACCGCGTAGAGATCATGGGGTCCATGTGCACAAATATCTTTGTTGCATGACGGTTCAAACCATCCTTGAAGCGCTCAACCTGCTCCAACCGTCGGGAGCATGAGAAGCTTCCATAAACGTGCTAGGTAGTCGGTTATTACCTGCCCACCCTGATTCTGGACATTGTTCCCATTGCTGCTTTAGCTCACGGTAATAGTCCACAGGAACAAACTACTTCAAGACCACCTTGCGGCAATCATCCTGGCAAGTAACCAAGTGGTGCCTAAGGTGGTCTTCCCACCACAAGAGGGCAGCACCTGCCAAAGCCGTACACACCAAATGGAGCTGAAAAGCATGCAAGCCAGCTATTGCCGCCAACATGGCAGTCATCTCGTGGGTCGATGATGACTTTTGCGTCCATCTTCTCGTTGAACTGACTTTGTTCCTCATGAGGTTTTAAAAGCTTCAATAACTCACCTTGTTCCTCATGAGGCATGACAACATATTTAGCATAACAGTGATACAACAGACTTAGACATAGAAGACACTTAGAACAATAATGAGATGTTAAGCTTGATCTTAGTTACATTCCAGAATATGACAAATCAATACAGAGCAATTGCCCAAAAGTGATAACATTCCCTGAGTACAATCGCACTCTCCAATTCCATAACACAACTGTCAACTACAGTTGAGAGCGTACAACAATAGCACTCTTCATCTATCTTAGTATCTACTCTATTCTTGCCTATCAGTGCACTATCCTCTCATCACCATACATAGTGACTGGTTGCCCTTTTACACTAAGTCTTCTTGTTCTTGGCAACAGATCCTTGGTGGTTATAGTTTGCCGTGTGATACCGAGGTGGTGCTCACAACGTGCGGAGTGGGTTGTTGGTGCTTTCTGCCACCTATGAGCTATAGGGTGCAACACATGGCATGCCTAGTGCTTGAGCTTCTGCTCCTGAACCAGTCTCCCTAACAAATTTCTATTTAAACCTTATGAACATTTCCGGTGGAGTATGGTCTGGGATGTATATGTCATGTGAGTAGGTTGCATGCTTCTACATCCTCTTTATTTGTTTTGGCTACTCTTATGTGTATCCTAGACCTCTGCTCTATTGATTTGTGGTGTCTTCTGATCAAAAAGTCTTATCACTGGTGTGAGTGGAGTTTGCCCTAAAATTATCTTTTCTGCCATCAGTATGGGTCTCCACTCAACATGTGCAACTTCTTCATACTGTGCCGGATCATCGGTAGTAGGTGAGCTTTTCTCTTTTTCTGCTTTCGGGTCTCTGGTACTCCACTTCTAGTCATTGATAGTTGTGGGTGGTTGCACTTGAGGTGGGAGCATCCTTCTTCCCTTTAGTGTCTGTGAGAATAAGAATTGTGAGCACAGGTGTTCCGGGGGAAGAGGTTTTCTAACAAGTATTGGCCTAATCCTGTTTGCATTTTGGAAGTATGGTGGTAGTTCCTTGTTAGCTCTTAATAGCTTCGAGAACATTACATGAGAAGCTTCAAAGAAAGGGTTGTCTAGGCTGGCCCATGGAGCTGGCCCATGGAGCTACTGAGCTGTTGACCAGCCGGTCTTTGAGTTGCTCATTCCCTTTGTTGAAGTGGTGGTTTGGATCCGTCAATTTCCAGACCTCCACCACTAGCTCCCCTCTTTCTTTTCTGGGTACTCCGGGTGATAGTATCGTATTCGTAGTGGCTAGTTTAGCATCGGTCTTTACTTTTGCAAGTTCTTCTTGAAGTCTAGCCACTTCTTCCTTTGCTTCCCGTAGCTCTGTTTTCCATTGTAGCCTTGTCTTTTGCGTTTGTTGCACATTCTCTGGCATTTGCCTTGCCTCCTCTATTTGAATCTGGAGAGCGGTCTTGTAGCTTTCCCACTCTCTAGGTCCTTCTTCTTTGAGCTGATTCTCCTTTTCCATACAGTGTTGCAGCTCTAATTCTAGTGTGTTCAGCTAATTGATGGTGTCCAGTTCAAATTTTGCACTTCTTTATAGCCTTTGCTTATAATCCTCTGCTTGATCCTTGGCCTTATCTCTTTCTTGGAGGGCTTCTCTCAGTATATCTGCATATTCTCTAGAGGGTGTGGTGTTCTACAATTCTTGCTGTAATGCCTTATTTCTTTCCACCAACTTCTTGGCCTCCTTTTCCCAGTGTTCCGCCTTCCAAGTGATGGCCCTCATCAGTGTTTATGCCAGATCATGGTCATCAGTATCCACTTGCTTTCCTTTTCTTGAGGTGCTTATTTTGGGGGATTGTTGGCCTGCTCGGTGTTGCTGTTAAGGCTATGACTCCTTGTCCGCATCATCATCTTTATCCAGGTCATGAATGACATGTTGCGGCTTGCACGCTATCTATTCATGAATCTCTATCAGGGCTTGCAATGCCTGATCCCACACCTTACTAAGTCTAGCCTTTCCTATATTTAGCACTATTGCTTTGGTGTCTATTGGGAGGCACATAACTTCCTCTTCTTCTTGGTTTTTCAAGGCTTGGTATTTAGTTTGGGCAACTGCCAATGCCATTGTGCTATCCAGCAATTCATTCTTTAGCCCTTGGATGGTGTCTGCCTAGACCTTTGCAGGTTTCCTTGCTTCAGCTAATTCTGCATGTAGTCTCTCCACCTGAGCTTGAAGCAAGTGCCTTTCACTAATGAGGGTTTTGATCTTCCCCTCACTCAGCTCCTTTTGTTGCACTAAGGCCCTTTCTGCCATGGCAATCTTTTTATGTGTCTCCTTGTTTTGTTGTGCCATCATTTGATCTTTGTTCTCCAATTCTTTGGCTTTGGCCATGGCATTTACTAGCATCCCATGTTGTTTGTGATTCCGGACACACATGTCAATGATTGTGCTCCCGGCCTTCTTCTCATACTCTTCCATAGACAAGAGGGCTTGTGAGAGGATTTTTTGGGCTACAGACATTAGCCCTTTGTTTATGTGCAGTTGCTGGCTGGGAAATCTTGCTTCCAGTTCTCTGGGTAGCTTGAAATTGTGGCTTGGTCCTTCTTGCACATGCTATGCCAGATTTGCCACCCAAGGCTGTATTTCTGCTGGTATCACCACTTCTGTCCTTATGGGTTGTTTCCCCTTTTGGGCTTCCTCTTTCTTCCTTTGCTATTCTCCTTCTTTCCTTTTCCTCTCTTCTTTGTCCTTCCTTCTCTTTTCTTCTTCTACCTTCTTCTTCTTTTCTTCTTCTTCTAGCTTTTTCTTCCTTTCTTCCTCCACGGCTTCCTGTTTTTGTTTCTCCTCTAGCTCCCTTCTTTTTTCTTCTTCTGCTCTTTGTTTCTTGACTTCCTCCTCCGGGTTAGGCAACAATTCTTCATCTACCATGTGCTTCCTCTTCTTGCTGGCTCTCTGAGTGATCTTTTGCCATTCCTCTTCATCATCAATGTCATCCTCAAATGAACCAAAGGTGACCTTTGTAGCTTTTGAGGATCCTCCGGCCTCCTTGTGTTAGTGTTTGACATGTACATCTCCTACCTTGTGATCTAGAGACCTGGAAGCCTGAGCGATTACTCACATAAGTGAGCATGTACCACTGTGGGCTGTTTCTCCTTGGCCTAGGTGGATGCCCTCTTCACCAAATTTTCCTTGTAAATGGCGGCCTAGTTTATTTTTTCCCTTGCTTCTATTGCTTTGAGTAGTATGTAGTTTTTAATTGACATGTCATCCATCTTGCCCACAAACATGATGTTCTACAAGAAGAACATGAACTGCTCCCACCGGGTTTCATCTACCACATCCTTTATCTGATATATGTTCCCAGATTGAGGGATTTCTTCTTCGACCCTTGGTTTTAGATTTGTGTCCATCTCACCCTCCATTGATATTCCGAGTGCGTGATGCACTGTGAGCTCTGAAACTTTTATGGGCTCCTTTCCTTCTGTGTGAACTGTATTTGTCTCCAAAAATTGATTTATTAGTTTTTTCCCATCCTTGGGGTCCTGCAACTCTTCCCAATGGTGCTCTAGCAGTTTATCAAATCCACACTTCCTTGCCCGCTCTTGATGGTCCTTTCTCCTTATATCGCGGGTGGACGATCATGGGCATGCAGAGGCTCTTCTCAGGCTTTTTGTCTAACCTTTGGGGCTTGTTGATCTTTGGCATGGTGATGTTTTTAGAGAGGGTGCTACAGATGTGTGCGAGAGATGTGAGCAAGAGAGTAGATTGTAATTGTGCGTTTTTAGGCTCCTTGTGTTCTTTTTTACGATGTTTTCTCTTTTTTTCTTCCTTTTTTGGGGTATTGTTGTTTTCAGCTTTCCACTTTTTAATGTGCTGTGACCCTTGATATAATTCAAGGCCGTCGCCTTGGCTTAATGGTATTAAAGCATTTTTTTTGTCTTCCCATCTTACTGTTTCTAGTGGGGTCTTAATGATGTTGTGACACCTGTCCTCCATGCAGTTACTCATGTTGACATCGTGTGGCCTCTTGAGATATTGACGTGGATCGGCGGGTTGGCACCCCTTAGTCATTTGATTTTTTACAGTCTTGGGTTTTATTGGTTGCGGAGATCTGAGGTTTTATAGCCTAGCCACCCTTGCGGACTAGCCATCCTTCTAGGGCTTCATGGTCTTTAGAATTTTTCGCATCCACTTCTACTAGTGAGATCATGCCACCAGCTGCTCTTCCGCTTCTACTTCTTTCGATGTAATTACTTCTGGGTGGCGTTTATATTTTCTCATCCTGAAGCTGTTCATTGTTTTTGGAAAGGGTGTACCATCTAAGTTTTCTAAGGTGAAGGCATTCTGGCTAATTGGGTCCTTCACTATAAATGGTCCAATCCATTGGATTTTGAATTTTTCGGGGTGAGGTCTTAGCTTGGAATTGTAGACCAATATAAGATCTCCTTTCTCAAAAATCTTGTGCTTGAGATGCCTATCACTCCAAGCCTTTCTTCTCCGTTGTACTATCTCTGCCCTCAGAGCGAGTTAATTTGCCTTTATTCCTCTAAGGCTAAGAGTTTCTATATTTTGATCTCCCGAGATTCTTCCATTGGTAGTTTTTCTTGAATGGCTACTCTCAGACTAGGTACCACAAATTCCATGAGCATAACTGCTTCCAACCAGTTTGAATGGTGTTTGCCCAGTTGAGACTTTGTAGGATGTGCGAAATGCCTATAGGGCTACATCCAGCTTCTGGTCCCAATCTTTTTTAATAGCATTTACAATTTTCTTGAGAATTTTGGTGAGAACCTTGTTGGTCGATTCCACATTAAAAGTTGCACTGTGGGTAGTAGGTTGAGGATTTCTTGTGATTAATCATGTATCTCTCCATCAGCCCTTTCATCACTTTTTTCATGAAATGTGTCCCCTGGTCACTAACTATTTCTACAGGCAACCCATGCTTAGCAATGATATCTTTGAAGAGGAACTTCACTACTTCTTCTACACAGAGTTGCTCTTTACATCTCTAGCTACCGGCCACTTGGTGAAATAATCGGTGGGCCACAATGATGTACTCACATCTGTTGATTTTTGTAGGCGGTTTGATTGGTCCAACAAAATCCAATCCCCATTTCATGAACGGAGATAGAGGCAGTATAGGGGAGATGGGCAATCTATCGGCATTTCTGGGTTGACCCATTCGCTGCTAATAGAAATCAGAGTTCTTTGCTTCACTGTTGGCATCCTTTATGATGGTAGGCCACTATAGGCCTGCTTGCAAAGTTTTTTGGGCTATTATTTCTCTGCCCATGTGTCCTCTGGTGATCCCACAATGTGCTTCTCTTAGCATGGCTTGCTATTCATGATCCGGAACACATCTATGTAAGATCTGGTCTATGTCTCTTTTGTAGAGTTGCCTAGTAATCATAGCGAAATTTTTGCTTCTTAAGGCAATCCTCCTTTTTCAGTCAGCAGTGTACCCTTTCGAAAATGTCCCATCTTCCAAAAATTGCATCATGTCGTAATACTAGTTCTCTTCCACTTCAGTTGTTGCCACTGTGAATAAGTTGGTGTCTGGGAGTTGATCTTCCATGCCTCCCAAATCAGGTTCTTCAGAATCTAGTCTGGATAAAAAATTTGCAATTGTATTTTCTTTTGCGGGTGTGTGTTGAATAGTGAACTCAAATTCTTGTAGTAGAAGCACCTATCTTACCATCTTCTATACCAGAAAAGCTTTGTTTACCAGGTAAATGAGAGCTTGATACTTGAAGGGGAGAGATGAACAAAAGGAGATGGGAGGTTTTAACCTACTCCAATCACGAGGTAAGGAGCCAAAGATAGTCATGGGAAGAAGTGAGGGAGAAATTCCAAACTTAGAACCCATAAATGAAGAGCCTAGAGTTGAGGAAGGGTTTGTAGCCCTAGAAGAAGAGGATAATCTAGTAAGAGTGGCGGGTGAAGTGGAGGACCGTCTGTACACCAAAAAAGGCATTGAGCAGATGATCAATCATCCTATGTTCCTACAGGACATGGAATTTTTAATTTTATAAAGGCGTACAGAGGTAACTAATGATGAGCCACTCCAAGGTGCAGTGGTAGGACCATCCCATGGACCAGAGACACCTATTCTAGGTAGGGGGGAGAAATTCCTCAAAGACCAAGGGTGGATCCAACCAATGTAGCCACACAGATGGATCTGTTGAGAATATGGCTGGCAGAAATGGGCCAAGGAATGGTCAGGGAATTAGGCACTGCTCTAGAATCCCGACCCTCCCCAGATGAAGCCACACATCATTTCCAAACTCATCCAAAAATTCTCTGGGGACGGAGATCCTATCCAATATGTAGAGATTTTTGAATCCACATGCAAAACCTCTTGGCATGTCAGTGATGTGACAATGATTCATGCTTTCTCACTAACCCTAGAAGGGAAAATCAGTGGTTCCGAACCCTCAAACCCGAGGATAAGGTTAACTTCACACAACTCAAGAATGCGTTTGTGCCTAGCTTTGCCAGAAGTGGTGACAAATGGAGCCCTGTGGCACAGCTGCACAATATCAAACAAAAGGAAATGGAATCGATGAGAGACTATGTGTCTCGACTCAAGCACTTAAATTCAAGATACAAACTATGGGAGAGGTTAACTGACGACGATCAGTTATTGCCTTGCTTCCAGAGAGGAGTTAGAGATCACAGGATGCATGATTATCTAGTACTAGCTTGACCAGCCACTCTAGATGCATGTTGCAAACTGGCAATTGAATATGAAGATAATATGTTGGAATTGCCGTAACCAGAAGATACCAACACAAGGAAGAGAAGAAGGATAATACAGAGACAATAAGAAAGATTCAAAAAGGGGCCAAAAGTTAGAATTGGCCTTTACAAGCAGGTTGGCAGTACTCCAGATACACCAACATCCCACAAGGCATTCATAAGCAATGGGTCCGAAAGGATTTACTATAGGCGCAAGGATACTACCAAGGCAATACAGCAGTGTGGGTGCCCAAACCCCGCTTAGTGACCACCATCACAAACTATCCTGATAACAAAGGAAAGGGTAGTAAAAGCATGCAGCACCAACTCCCAACTAAAACCAATGCTTAAACTACATGAACATTGGTATGGAGGAAGAAAACAACTCAACATGATGGGGTGAAGGGTGCCAAAACAGTGTCAGTAAAACCACTCCGATCAAGGAGATGGACAAGGACCCTAAAGGAAGAAATAAAGAAGTTCAGCAAAGGGATACAGATAAAAGCCCCCAACCACAGGACGCAGTAATAACATTGTTCAAATGGGTGGAAGGAAGAATCAAAAACTCCCACACGGAGCTAAAACGCCTACAACAACACCTACCCAGAAGTTCCAAGGTGTCACCTTGGTTTTCATGGCAATAAAAGATGAAGGTATCCATTTATTGCCCAATGGATACAAGGTATCCATTGGGCAATAAATGGCAATAAAAGATGACAATAAAAGGTGAAGGTATCCATTTATTGCCCAATGGATACAAGGTAAACTGGGTATCATTCACTCATTTAATGCATGTTTGAATGACTGAGCATAAAGAAACAAAATAGAAGGTATCAATCTTGCACACTCATGATCCGGAAAAGTTCATGCTCTCTAAGCCAATCTTAAAAAGTTCACGTCGTGAGTCAATCCTCAAGGGTTCATGCCATGATCCAATCCTGTAGGGTTCACGCCGTGAACTGGTCCAAAAAGGTTCATGTCGTGAACTGGTCCAAAATGTTTCATGTCGTTAAACGGTTACTTCTCAGGGACCAATCATAAGATGCCATGTGGCATTCTTCATGAAGGCAGCCGCCCAGTCTGGTGGCTGCACTATAAATTCAAAAAATCTTTCCTTTTTCGTCATTTCGCATCGTGTGATCCAACGCAAGTCGCCGTCCATCTTGAGCTCCCACATTCGATCGTGCATCGCCTTCCTTGGTTCTTCTAGCTCTAATCGACATTCACCCATTAAGGTGGGAGCTTGGACCTTTTATTTTTTTCTTTTCTTATTTTCTTATTCTTTTTATGATCAATTAATATCGTGATCTTTGTTAGCATTCGCATTATCATCACCCAAATTCTGTGTTTTTTTCTAAAACTTCCCTTGTGGTATCATCACTTGCACTCATTGAATATTTTGATACACAAAAACATAAAAATGTTAACATCATAATAACCTGCAGTTTCATGAAACTACCATGGACCTGTAGTTTGATGGAACAATAAAAACCTGCAACTTCACGCTTCCAAAAACTCTCATGTCACAAATTCTCATAGGATCCCGTCTCATAGAACTCCCTTTTCAAGTCTTTAACTTTCACATCACAAATTCTCACGGGATTTCGTCTCACGGAACTCCCTTTTCACGTCTTTAACTTTCATGTCACAAATTCTCACGGGAAGCTGTTTCACGCAACTCCCTCTCCCGTGACTGACTCTCATGGGATTCCGTCTCACGGAACTCCCTTTCATGTCACAAATACTCACAAGATTCCGTCTCATGGAACTCCCTTTTCACGTCTTTAACTTTCACGTAACAAATTCTCACGGGAAGCCATTTCACGGAACTCCCTCTCACGGGATTCCGTCTCACGGAACTCCCTTTCACGGCTTTAACTTTCACGTAATAACATCTCACGGGATTCCGTCTCATGACCTGCAACTTCAGGGGACTTCCAAATTGCTGCACCTTCATGCCACAACATTCACCCCGTTAAATTAACACACCTTGTTTATTGCTCCTACACTAACACACTTCTCATCTCAACTAACCATTTTACCATTAAAAAGAAGAAGAAGAAGAAGAAGAAAAGAAAAGACAAGAAAAGGAGTGGTAATTACCCCACTAGTCTAGAGACTGATTTTCTTTTCATGTACATATGTCGGCCTCAGAAATCGAAGCCATAGAGACCCCCGCAGTCACCCAAGCCAATGCTATAGGCTCCCCGATGAGTTAGAAGAAGAAACTAGTGCGGGTACCAAAGATGAACTACTTGGGCCCATATGCCCAAGCCTTCCATGGGGCCATCATTTAGCAAGGAGATCCATATACGGCACATGAAAAGGTAACACTGTAATATCACAGCCTGGAATGCCTCCAAATCTTGGAAGAGGCCAAGGTAAAAGAAAAGCTGGAGAAAGTGGGCCTAGGGAGAATGGCACAGATTTTTCAAAAGAACATCGACACGGAGCTCTGCGCAGAGTACATAAAGACTTATGACAAAGCCACCAAGTGAGGAGCAGTCACATGAAGGCCGATGGCACAATAGAGCAGGTCTTAATCAGAGAGGACCTCATTCCGAAGCTCTGCAGCTCCCACCAGTCAAGGTACACACCCATGCATTTGACAAAATGCCTTTGGGCACTATGCTAAAGAAGAGTTTGTATAACTCCAATGGGGCAGAGTATGAGAATATCCGGGATGAGGTCACGGAGAAAGCATTCAAAGCTATGTCGCTGATCATGCAAGTGAAGCCAGTGGACTGCTTACAAGAGGGTCCCACTGAATAGGATTGCTACGGTGCATGAAGAGAAGGAAGAGGACTGGGCGTATTACATACAAAGGGAAATGGACAACTATCTCAAGGCCCATCAATCCAAGATTTGCAACCCTTACCTACTGACCCAAGTCCTCAACCATGTGGCAAAAAGGCCTCTTCCAGAGCCCGTACCAGTAGAGCAGATGCAGTTACCATTATTGCGAGAGCAACCAGCATTGACAACTGAAGAGATGCAAGACGGCCAAGCTGTCCTAGTAGAAACACAAGCCATAATGAAAGAGATAAAGAAAGGGAGGAAGAAGAAGACAGAAAGAAAAATGAGGGGAATCATCTCGGACATGGCTGTAGAATCACAAAAAATAGAGGCTGAGTTGGCATAGGAAATAAGATCATACCAGGAAGTATTGACACTGCAAGAAGCCACAGTCAGTCAAGCCACTTAAGAGCAAATGATGAAGATTACTTCTTCTCCGAGCTTGGCATAGCTTATCTTTATGAACCTGTCCCCACTCAAGGATTCAACCTTGGTAGACACTCCTACAAAGATAGAACCAGAACCAGCAGCATCAATTCCACTGCCAACTGAGGAATCACAAGAAATTGAGATAGCAATGGCCCTAGTGCAAAATTCAGTAGACCACATGGATATAGGTAAAAGACTGCGGAGTGCACAGCCATCAAGCCCAAGCAAAAGAAGTCGTCTCTGGAGGATGAAGAAAGACTACCCTAGCTATTCTTCCTACAAAATGTTGATTATGAACAGTTCATGCAGGAGACTATGGAAGGTTTGGATGAACTGTTAAACCTAACGCATGCTAGACTAGAAGGGGCCGCAAGCACAAGTGCACCACTATGGGAGCAGGAGCAAAGAGTATGGCGTTGCCAGCTCCTCACAACACACATGCTGCATGATCGCAACGCTGCACTTTGGAAGTAGGTTAACGAGTCAAACACACAAGTACAGACTTTAAAGGAACACTTGGTAGCATCAGAGGCCACGCATCGGGATGTCATCAGGAAGAGTTTAAAGGCCACTAAGGAGCAAAATGTTAAGATTCTAGAAATGGGATTGATCATGGTGAAGGACATAGATTAAGCATAAGATAATTAAGGTGGATTAAACCACACTAAAAACTCCATGAGAGAGAGAGAGATTGCACACTCAACACTCAATTCTATTCACTTGCATATCACAATGAACCATACAATGATATAGGCTTTCTAGCCTTATCCCACTTTACACATCATCATCCATGTGGCAACTCCTTTTCCACTCTTTTGGTCAACTCTCACACACCATGCAATATTACATGTGGCATTCTTATCTTGCCACAATATCTTTCACCTCTAGGGTGCTTTCCCACATACACACAACACCGCGGTTACATCTCTCAACACCCCCTCTTAATCGAGGTGTTCCACAACTCACCCATCACCCATCACAATGTAGCATTGCATAACCGCAATCGCTACCTCTCAACACTCCCCCTCAATGATACATTGGAGTGTCCATCAACCAAACGTGTGCGCGTGTCTACCATCTTAGACACCTAGTCCATTTTGAGCCAGCTCGCTCACAGCGGAACCACTGAGTCCGATTTGAACATGGAAGTTCGGGTGGGAACCAACCCATGCGCATGCACCTCACACGTGCATCGCTCTTGCACACATCACAACAACCATTTTGAGCTTCTTGATGAGCTCGGGCATGGTTACCCTCATACCATGGGTGAATACATATCTCGTTTTGAGCACGGAGGCTCAGGCATGGTTGCCCTCACGTACATGGGTGGAAAAATCACAAAGCCTTTGGCCATAGCCGAGAAACGGACCTTGTGTGAACAGTTTCCCTTGAGTTGAGCCGATATCACCAAAACTGTGTGTTACAATTCACTTTACACCATGTAATCAAATATGTAAGATGACATTTCTGCCCCACCAAATACGAAGTATGCCTTTGAAGGCATGTGAACAACCTCCTAAGAGGTGTTTTTACACCACAAAAAAATAGGGCTTATCCTTATCTTTTATGACTTGATGTTAATTAGAGAACGTGGGGTATTGGTTGCTCCTCTCATGGAAATGACGATGGCGAATGGTAGCCCCATGCTTCCGCCTGAGTGTGTTGCTTTCTTGCTCTGTAGATCCAAACGCTGCAAGATCTGGCTGTGTTGCCTGCTTCTCTATACTTCTCCATGCTGTGCGGTGCTGTTCAATTTTGTCAATTGTTTACTACTATCTTCTCTCTGTTTGTGCTTCGTCTTTCAAATCCACGGCAATGCTCTATAGGCGGGCATCATTTTTGCGGGCATTTTTCAACTCTCTGAAGGCATTTTTGAGCTTCTACGACAGAATTCGACTCCCTTGCAAGCTACTCGCTTGTCTCCTGCTGCTTCTGGTTTGCTACGCCTCCTTCAGCTCTTGCTGTTGTGCTAGTTTTACTAAGCACCTGCTTTCTCTGCTGCTGTGCTGCTGTTTCTCTGTTGGAGCTCATCTCAGCTCCCATGGTGATCGATCTCCTCATGAACTGTTGCTCTCAAGATTCTTCTTTGCACTGCCTACTGCTTGTTTTCTCTGCAACTCAGTAATGCTACCGGTCTTGCTGCCTTTCAAACTGCTACTACTGACGCTTTGCTTAGTACTCTTATGGTTTACTATTGGCTAGTTATGCCGCTGCCTTTTAAAGTGTGCAACACGACCCCTTCCATCGCATCCCTCTCCTCTGAGGCACTTATCTCATTTTCTACAGAGGCTACTGCACAATCCTCTCTTTCGTATGACGCTGAGCTCCACCCATCTCTCACAGTCGGGGTGATCTCCCACTTGAGGTCCATGTGTAGCTCCTTTTGCTGCAACTCCTTTGTCTCCTTCAATGTCCTTTGTGGAAATACTTTTGAGCCTTCCATGTGGGCTCACACGAGCTTCCATTATTGAAGCTCCAAGCTGCGACATCTCCTTGTCACATATCATTCCAAGACTTGGCTGTGTTGACTTGTTGCCGGATCTATGTCCAAGTTCTCCACCTTCTTGAGCTCTCTTAACAAGCTCCACAATGTGCATGCTTTCCTTGCACACATCATCTTCAAGGGTGCTTTCTCTGAGTTTCTCCCTATGAGAAACCATAGGTGCATTCACATGTGAAAGTTTCCACTACTTCCACCACTCACTCATTTTCTATGAGCGAACACATGTGCATCCTTCTCTTGATGCACATACATGGACTCCATCTTGAGTCTCAAACCTTGCTTGCTTCAGCCAAGCAAAACATGCACCTTAAAACATGCTCTTTGCCCAAATGCAAGAGCCATGGAATCCACGTATCCCAACAACCAGCAACCCTTCAACATTGAGCATTTTTCCATGCTCAAAACCAAAACTTTGAGGCAAAACTTCACAAAACCAACCTTCTTGAGGCATTATCATAGCATATCTTCTCTTGGCAACTTCTCCTTGACGATGATGAAGACTCCATAGCCTTCATAATGCTGAAATCTCCATTTTCAGCTTCCTTGATGAGGATGAGCAAGCTCTCCATGTTGCAAAACTCCATTTGCAACTCTCTTGGGCAGCTTCTATGCAACCTCCTTGTTGCAAATCTCCTCTCAAATCCTCACAAATGTAAATCCAAATGACAATATGAGTGTGCATAATTTTTTTATAATAAGCTGAAATTAATGCTTAATCAAAGAAACACACAACCAAGCTAATATACATAATAATCACCATGACCAAGAGCCCACCCAAGCTTTGTAACAAATTTTCCATTTTTCTTACTGTTAGAGTAAATGGCTTCTCAAGGTGGGAAGGATGAAATTGGTGAGAAGGGGGAAAACCCAATGTCCTCTTTCCACATGAAAGAGGATATTACAAAACCAAATGAAATAGATATGCAAGATTTAGACCTTAATGATTATGAGGATATAAAATTGAAGGAAATGAAAGGAACAATTTCTAATATAAAAAATAAACTTGAGAAAATGATGGGTCTTCTTAACTCCTTGATGGGAGGGGAAGGATTGGGAGTAAAAGAAATATCTAAAAATATTGGTGAGATGGAAGGGAAAAAACTCTTCAAAAAGGATTGAATGAAACCATAATTGAAGAAGGACCCAAAACTAGAGACTAGGGTATGGTATTCAAAGATTTAGTGGAGAAGAGAAGGAGAGAAATAAAGATGTGGTCCATATTTTTCTACAAAAATGGCAAGATTTTCATCTTTTAAGAAATGTGTCTAATCATAACTGCCCTATTGAACCTACCCTATCCTTACAAGGCAAAGATTATAAGTGGTGGATTAGTTTAGCGGAAGCTAGACAAGTACCGATTCTTGGGATGATTCATTCAAGGAATTATTCTTAAAGAAATATCTTTCTGAAAATGAAGAAGAGCGAAATTGGGAGGAGTGGGATAATTGTTCTATGGAACAAAAGAATTTAAATCTCACTCAATATATAGCTTGCTATAGAGAAATTATCTTAAAGCTTAAGAGAATAGACAATTTTTAAAAATTAAGAGCCTTCATTAGAGGCCTAAAAAGGGAGTACAAGAAGGAAGTTTGCTCCAAAGAGCCAAGAAACTTCGATGAGGCTATAAGATTTGTAAAATATTTTTACGATACCATGGGTAATGGTAATCGTAAAGAAAAAGATAAATAATTTTTATATAAGCCTCATGGAGAAAAGTTTGGCTCTCAAAAAAGAAAGAGTTTTTTTCTTTAAAAAGAAGAACCTTTAAAAAAGCAAAAAAAATCTATCCTAGTATGTTTCTAAAAAAGCAAGATTTTGAGAGAGCAATTAAGAAAAAATTGGTTTCTCTTGTCTTGAGCCGGGACATGATAAAAAGCATTCTATTCCTAAGTCCCAAGGACAAGAACTTATTGGGAATGGTAATGATAAACCTAAATAAAAATCAATGCACATTATTCAAGTGTTAACACTTAAGGATTTTCCTAAATATAAATCGGTTGAGCTTTGTTATTCTAATGAAAAGAATTGTTGTATAGTGCAAAAATCTATGTGGGAATCATCATTTGGACCACATTATTTGTTTCGAGTGTATGGAAAAATTAAAGATAAAAAAGCTAGAATCCTCATAGGTAATACGGCCACACACAACTTTTTAAATTATAACTTGGTTAAGAAACTTAAGTTGCCTCAAGTCCCAAGTTCTCATAATTATATAGTATTATTAGCCAATGGCTATGATAAAGATGAGTTGGATATTGTGGTAAACCAATTTGGGATAAAAATTCAAGAGTATGAAGCACTTTTTGATTTTTAAGTGATGCGTCTATCGAACTGCAGATGTAATTCTTGGGAGAGAATGGTTATTTTCATTGGGGGAAACACTTTCAAGAAGCTATTTGCATAATACACTAACATTTGAGGATAAAGAAAAAATTATTACATTGCAAGAAGGAGAGAACAATGTACCATCTTCTCCTTTGATATATTAATATTGAGCTCCAAAAGCTTCATTAAGATAATGAAATAGAACAAATGTTTTTCTATGATGCAATGCCTCAATCTAAAAACCATTATGAAAAGCTTGATTCAAGCATTTGTTAATTAGTTAATTCTTCTTTGAACAATTTATCAGAAGAATTTAAAGATATTTTTTTAAAAAAAAGGTTTACCTCTAGATAGAGAGGTAAATCATCCCATAGAAATTTTAAAGGATTCAAAGCCAATTAAGTGAGCCGCCTTCTTATAGAGTAAGTTTGACTGAAAGACAAGAAGTTGAAAAAACAATTGGTTGAATATTTAGACAAGGCTTTATTAGGCCAAGTAAGTCTCCTTGGGCTTCATTAATATTATTGGTGAAGAGAAAATATGGATCTATGTACTTATGCATAGATTATCGTGGATTTAATGCAATCACAATAAAAATTAAATTTCTTATTCCAAGATAGATGAGTTGTTTGATCAACACAAAGATGTTCAATATTTTCTTCAGATAGATTTAAGGTCTGGAAATCATCCAGTAAGAATTATAATTGAAGATGCTAAAAATAATATTGAGGACATCTTTTGGGCATTATGAGTTTTTAGTTATGCCTTTTGGTCTAACTAATGTACACACTACTTTCATGACCATGATGAACACTATACTTCATTCTTATTTAGGAAAATTTGTGATGGTTTTTATTGATGATATACTAGTCTTTAGTCAATATGAACAAGAACATATTGACTTCATATTGAATACCTTAGAAACGTATTTCAATTATTGAGGAAAAATAAATTATTAGCTAAAAAGTCTAAATGTGATTTCTTCAAAAAAGAAGTGCAATATCTTGGACACAGTGTCCGAGAGGAAGGGATTTGTATGGATTGTAATAAAGTTGAAGCTATATTGAGATGGAAGGCCCCATCTAATATAGATGAGTTATAAATCTTTTTAGGACTTGTAGGGCTCTATATGCTAAGATTACTGTTCTAATGATAAATTAGCAAAAGAAAAGGAAAACAATTTACTTGGATTCAATGTGATCAATAAGCTAGTTTTAAAAAATTGACAGAAGCAATAGCTACTTCTTCTATGTTGCAAATAGTGGATCCAAATGAACCATTTATATTGGAAATGGATGCTAGTAATTTTGCTATAGGAGCAGTATTGTTGCAAAAGGGAAGGCCAATTGCATTTGAAAGGGAAGGCCAGTGGCATTTGAAAGTAAAAAGTTGCACTAAAACAGAAAGAGGGAGCAGTGGCTTTTATAAAGGGAACTGGAAACGTGTTGGGATGTAAGCATTGTTATTTTTTTGATGCTATAAGCGGCGCTATAAGAGATGCTATAAGCATCGTGTATGAAACCTATTATGTGTATAATATACATATCTATTCAAGGAGGACTTAAAAAAATATCTATTATGTGTATACTCTATGCATGCAGAGAGTTTTATGCATAAAATTATACATTGAGCTTTAACCATAAGCTTAAAACTTGTATTAATCTCTATGCATAAAGCTTAAACGCATTGAGCTTTAATGCATAAGCTTCAAGCATGCATTAAGCTCTATGCATGAATTAGTTCTATGCTTTATCTAAAATCTTAGGCATGCATAATCTTTAAGTTTAAAGCTTTATGCATGTATTAGCTCTCTATGCTTTATGTATAAGCTTAGGCATGCATAAATCTTTATACATAAGCTTTAAGCTAAAAGTTTTATGCATGCATTAGCTCCATGCTTTATGCATAAGCTTAGGCATGCATAAAGCTTCTACATGAAGCTCACGCATAAGCTTAGGCATAGAGCCTCATGCATAGAGCCTTAATGCATAAGGCTCATACATAGAGCCTCATGCACTAAGCTTAGGCATAGAGCCTCATGCATAGAGCCTTAATGAATAAGGCTCATACATAGAGTCTCATGCAAAGAACCTTAATGCATAAGCCTCATGCATAGAGCCTTAATGCATAAGGCTCATGGATGCATAAGGGCTCATGCATAAGGCTCATACGTACATAAGCCTCATGTATGCATAAGGCCTACAGGAAAAACATATGCAAGAAAAATAATCCCCAGCACCACCCGACGTGCTACAAAAATAACAGAGAGCACGGTCAAGAGGCTTACCTCTTACGCTTGTGAGAAGGCTTGTACTACGTGATTGATATACTTGGAGAAGACACCCTAAAACTAGTCAAAAAAAGAAAAGTTTTTAGCTATGCATTAAGCTTTATGTATAAGGTCATACATAAAGCTTAATGAAGCTTATGCATAAGATGTCTGCATAATGTTTTATGTATAGATCTTTAATCTTAAAGCTTGATGCATGCATTAGCTCTGTGCTTTATGTATAAGCTTAGGTATGCATAGATCTAAAAGCTTAAAGCTTTATGTATGCAGTAGCTCTACGCTTTATGTATAAGCTTAGGCATGCACAAATATTTATGCATGAGATTTAAGATTAAAGTTTTATGCATGCATTATCTCTATGCTTTATGTATAATCTTAGGCATGCATAAAGTTTTTACATGCACTAAGCTTAGGCATAGAGCCTCATGCATAAGACTCATGGATAGAGCATTAATGCATGTCTCATACATATAGCATCATGCAAAGAGCCTTAATGCATAAGCCTCATGTATAAGCCTCATGCATAGAGCCTTAATGCATAAGGCTCATGCATGCATAAGGGTCATACATGCATAAGCCTCATGCATGTATGAGGCCTAGAGGTAAAACATATGCAAGAAAAATAATCCCTACTACCCGAAGGTGTAAAAATAACAATGAGCAAGGTCAAGAGGTACCTCTTATGCTTCTGAGAAGGCTTGTATGCGGTTGATCTTCTTGGATAAGAAACTCTAAAACTAGCCACAAAAAGCAAAGTTTTTATTAGTAGCTATGCATTAAGATTTATGCATAAGGTTATGCATAAAGCTTAATGAAGCTTATGCATAATATGTATTCATAATGCTTTATGCATAGAGCCTTATGCATAAATCCTTATGCATTAATCTTTATACATAGAGCTCAATGCATAGACTCTAATGAATATAGCTCATGCATAGAGCTTAATGTATAAGGTTCATGCATAGAGTCTCAAATGTTGAAGCCTCATGCATAGAGTCGTATGCATTAAGATTTATGCATAGAGCTTAAAGCATAAGGCTCATGCATGAAGCCTCATCATGCATAGAGCCTTATGCATTAAGCTTTATGCATAGAGGTCATGTATAGAGTCTCATGCATGAAGCCTCATGCATAGAGCTTATGCATAGAGCTTAATACATATGGCTCATGCATAGAGCCTTTATGCATAAGGCTCATGCATAAGTCTCATGCATAGAGCCTTTATGCATAGAGCATCATACATAAGGCTCATTCATAAGCCTCATGCATAGAGTCTTAATGTATAAGGTCTCATGTATGCATAAGGCTTAGAGGCAAAACATATGCAAGACCAATAGTCCCCGGCACCCAAAGGTGCAAAATAATAAAGAGTAAGGCCTGAAGAAGCTTACCTCTTATGCTTGTGAGAAGTGCTTGTACGCGGTTGATCTTCTTTGGAGAAGAAACCCTAAATCCAGCCCATAAAAAGCATTAAGATAATAATTTTTTTATTTATAAAAAAACTATTAATACAACTAGTTAATCATTTAAGAGAGCAAAGAAGCATACAAGAGAGCAAGGTGAAGGGTCTTACCTCTTATGCTTGTGACGTAAATATTAATATAACTAGTTAAGCATTGAAAAGAGCATTCAAGCAAGCATACAAGAGAAACAACCGGTAAGTCTCAAATCCTAGATTAGATCTCACTCAAAATTGAGTTTTTCAGCTTGGAACTCAAAGAGGGAGACAGCATTGGAGCCTTCATCTCTCACTTGAAGGGCCTTATGGCTCAACTTGAACGTCCTTATGGCTCAACTTGCATCAGTGAATGCGAGAATGGATGAAGATGATCAGTGACTGTTTTGCTAAAAGCAGTTAAGAAGGTGTACCCCACCTTAGTCACCACCCTGAAGAACATACCTAATCCCACCCTTGAAGGAGTCATTCAATGTTGTCTTGATGAAGAAAAGAGGCCAAAGGGAGGAGCTAAATCTTCAAATACAACCACTTCATCGAATATCGAACAAGCTTTGTCACATCAAGTGATCAAAGTAAGATGTGCCCATTGCAAAAAGGTGGGTCATTTGGTAAATAATTTTGGGATCAAATATCCCAACAAAATGAAATGTAACAAGTGTAAACAAATGGGACATATTAGTTCTAAATGTCCTAACAAAGAGTCAGAAGGCTAACTTTGTATCAGCCTCTAACTCCACTGAGAAATTATTTTAAATCTCAATGTAACCACACCTATATTCCTAACCTTGTACGCCTAATGTTATAAAGGAATCTTATGTCCAATACTACCTATTCCAATTACTTTCATAGTTGGTATTGGGGGGGATATTAAGAGACTAAGGTTATGTAAAGGGGAGGAGAAGGGTGTGTGTGTGAAGGGACTTAAGGTCCACTAGCTCATATATTTAAAGGCATTTTTGTATGGAGCAAGAAGCCTAGTTGTATTTTGAGCAACTTAATAAGCAAGATATTTTCTTGTATTTTGTGAGTTTCTCTCCTTCACATAGTTGATCTAGCATGAGCACCATGAAATCTTATCAGTCTATGTGGTCTCGGGCTACAATACAAGGCGCTAAGACATCTATTCAGACTCGGGAGGAGAACATTCCCAACTTCACAGATTTGGTACCAATGCTGATTATTGAAGAGAAGAATTTGGGTGAAGATCAACAGTCTTCACAAAAAAAAAATTAGTTCAGAGCAGTAGGCCTTCTACACAAGTTCAAGTAGAGGACAAGATAGAGGTCATGGACGTGGCCAAGGTGGTGGCCGAATAAGTAATCAGAATTATGGTCAACAACAGCAGTCCCAAGATTCGCAACAACAACACACAAGTGGAAGAGGCTAGTTTTGAGGCAGGGGGAGTCAACGAGGTCACAGTAATTGGCAAAGGCAATATAATGATATACGAGGATGTTTTTACTGTGGTGAGCCTGAACATGTGCAAGCAGATTGCTATAAGAAATAGAGTGACATGCAAAATGGAGAAGTGTAGCAAAATAACTATGCATCCTCTAGTAGAAATAATGAGGATAATAAGAGGTATGTCCAAAAATGATGTAGCAGCATGTAAGGATGATGAATGGTATGTTGATTCAGGTGCTTGAACCACATGACAAGTCATGGTGAGTGGTTCAAGGAAATGAAGATTCTTGAAAGACTAATGTGGAAATACCATTTTTAAACAAAATGTGTCGTAAGATTACACCATGTTTGACCCAGAATTGACATTTTACTTTGCTCTCATCAGTGGAAATACCATTTTTAAACAAAATGTGCCCTAAGATTACACCATGTTTGACCCAGAATTGACATTTTAAAGGGTTTAAGGATATATGATATAGTTGACATCTCTCAAACACCTTTCTCAATCAAATCAAGTGTTCAGTCCAGCGTGAGTGTGCGCACAAATCGTCAATAAATACCTCTGGCCACTTTTGCAAGTAGTCCTTGAAGTCCTTGCACATCAGTCGTTGGAAAGTTGTTGGGGAATTGGTGAGGCCAAAAGTCATAACCTTATATATGTCCATATTGAAAGTCGTCTTGTGCTGGTCTTCTGGTGCTATGGACACCTGATTATAGCCTAAAAACCCATCTAAGAAGCTATAGGCTTCTTCACCTACTAATACATGTTCCGTATATGAAAGTGGGTAGTGGTGTTTCTTGGTGGCCGCATTGACCTTTTTGAGATCAACACAAACTTTCAATTTTTCATTTTTCATTGGCACATTTCCATGTATTTCCAAGCAAAACAATCCTTGAATTCTTTTAAGTGAGTAATGAGCTCTTCTTCTTCAGAGTCGCAGTTAAGTCTTTAGCAATGTAGACAAGTTTTGTGTCCTCCCCTAGCTCTGCAATATCAACCTCCTTAACTTTAATTGGACCATCGTAAGACATGGATTGGCCATCTTCCTTTACTCTTTTAGCCTTCAATTGGACCACTTTTTGCTCATCATCAACGGTGTATGTTTTAAAATGGTCCAGCAAGCACTGAGAGCAGGTCTGGCTCGTCTTCCTCCTCATCCTTTGTCCAAGCCATCTCCTTCTTTGCCTCGCGCTCGACTTCAGCAGCCAGAGCCTTATTTCATTTTCTATGTCCTACCTTAGTGAGTTTAGGCATTCCCGGCTCTTGTGGCATAGCCTTTTCCTCTCGTTTTCCTTCCAGGGTTATCTTACTCAACTCCTCACCCCAGTTCTTAGAAAACTCCTCGCGCACCTTAGTGACCTCAAAATATCTTAGCCTTTTCCTCTCGTTTTCCTTCCAGGGTTATCTTACTCAACTCCTCACCCCAGTTCTTAGAAAACTCCTCGCGCACCTTAGTGACCTCAAAATATCTTAGCCACTGGGCATTCATGGGATTACTTCGTAGTAATAGGGAATTTCATTGAGTGATATACCTCTTTTGTTTATGCCATCTCCTGAGGCATTGGGTGATGTTGCAGCCTTGCGATCTAGACCACTCTATGCTAGAGACTTCATCCTCTATTTCCTCTTCTCTTGGTTGCACATCTACCATGCGCACTGAGGTTGTAGGAATGTTTTCCAATTCAACGTACTGGGTTCCTCTTGAGGGAAACCCATCTATAGTGGCAAGCACGTGCATCGAGTTTTCACTAGGAAGCGATGCATACATCACAACCTCTTCTTCTTCCCGTGAATTCTCCTCAACTGGTTAAAAGACTTGTAAGGATGTGGTTCGCTCTATGGTGACCGAATCATTTGCAAACAATTGCCCTTCCATGGGGTCTGTCTGCCTTCCATATATGTAGATCGATTTATAGAATTTGTGAATCCTTTCAAACATACACTTGATCTAATATCCAATCATGCACCAGTTTGGCTTCCCTCATGCAAGGTCTGCCCAAGAAGGTCTGCCCAAGATAATGTCGTATGAATCCGGCTGGCGCAAAAAGTCCATTACAAAACAAATGACCTTAAGCCTAACGAAAAGACCTTAAGCCTAACATTTTTCAACAGCCCCCCATTGGTCTTGAAGATGTTCCATCTGTTATCTTCATGATTAGATCTGCTCTCTCCAATCTTGGTTTACCCCAGTTTTTCCAACATTGTTTGGTAGTAATGCTCACCCCCACTCCTCCATCCAAGATAGCCAGTGCTTGGTATCCATTATGGTGGATTGGAATTGTGGCATTCGTATCATCACTCTCATAATACCAGCGCAATTGGTTGATAGGTATTTTGACAAATCTGGGTGTTCCTTCTTCCTCATACACTAGGTTTTTCTCTGCCAGAGGTGAGTGGCTCTCCTTTGTAGTGGACATTGGGTTCAATCTTCCTTCTACCTAGTCCTTGACATATACCCACAATGTCAGCATGTTGCGTAGCAATGGTCCTGGTGGCATTTTAACAGCTGTGGATATTATGGATGCGAGATTGCTTATGTCTCTAGGTTCTCGGGCAAGTGAGGGCTCCTTACACGTGTTTGTAGCATATTCAATCCTAGGGAATGAATGAATTAACAAATCTTGATCTGCTTCCTCAAACATTATTTCCATGAGGGCACTTTGAGTCCCTTCCTCAAACTCTTCTAGGATTGGAGTAGGCACGTCCAATCTCCTTTCCTCTTTAATAGCACATTTCTTGGGTACCTTGTATCCCTGGCCTGGTTTGCTCTCAATTTGGCTTCGTGATTGCGTTGACAATCCTCAACCAGGGCCTTAGCTTCTTCAAGCTTCCTTACTTCTACTTTAGTATTTGGATACTCTCTGATCCCCTCAGGGGTTTCTGGTCTCTCCCTTGTAGTTTCTTGGCTACGCCCATCCTGTTTTGGCACTTGGTTGCCTTCTTCCTTTGATTGGGTGGATCCGGTGTCAATCGTATCTTCTTCGGATCCATCTTGAGTTATGCCCATGGTATCTCCCTTGCCCACTTTTTTCACTCTTATTCTTCACCGAGTCTTAGAGGTTGTAACTCCTCCTGGGTTTTTCCCTTTGTCCACTTGTTTCGCTCGCGCTAGTGTCAGGACATTTAGTGGCGTGATAATCCCAAGCTGCACACTTATAGTCCTGATAGTGGCATTGTTAGAAGTAAAAGCAAAACTACTGGCGCGATATGGGCAGTCTTTGATCAAATGATCAACACCACACTTCACACATGAGAGTGTAGGCATGACATTGGTCTGTGTTGCAACTGGCTGAGCTTGGCCAGCATTAGCCACATTCTTATGAAAACATTGTATGTGTCCCCTTCTCATAGTTGAGTTTATGTCTTTTCCTTTACATTGTGCTGTGGTTTGGAACACTGGTACTGGTGTGCTATTTTGTAAGACATAGTGCTCTGGTGTGATCTCTATGGGATCCTCGTAGTAGTCATTATTGACTTCTACCTTGTGCATGAGTTCTCCCTAATCCAAGGGCTCCTCAATCAACACATGGCTGATTTTGGCATGTGGTGGCTGTGGTGGTAGGACATGTGGCAGCAAAGGCGACATGTCTTGCATTCGAAACATCCCTCTTGGTGGCAGGTAGGTATTTGGCTGCCCTACAGTCACATTGGTTTGTACGGACCCTCGAATATCTGCACGTGGCAATGTCATGGTTCCCCAATCTCTGGTAGTGAGCACAGTAGAGTAATTTCTTTGGTCTCTTAAGTGAGGGCATTCGGTGCTCGTGTGATTTTGTCTGCAAATTAAGCACTAAATCAATTCTCTCCGGGGGTAAAGATGAGCATTCCTTGATGCTTCTCTCCCATCCCTGACCTTTAATTTATCCAAGATGGCATTATTGAGCTGTTCCACTATAATATTACCAACTTGCTTGCTCTTAGTTCCTGTGTCCTTATGACTGGAGACTCATAATGTTGCCACTACTGATTGAAGAAGCTGCCTTGGCGACTTCCAGTTGCGGCAACTCAAGCATATTGTCCTTATATTCAATTGCCAGCTCACAGCACAAGTATCTACAGTAGCTGGTCGGGCTAACATTAGATTATCATGCATCTTATGATCTTGGACTCCTCTCCGAACGCAAGGCAATAACTGATCATCAGTTAGCCTTTTCCTCAACTTGCATCTTGAATTCAAGTGCTTGAGCCGAGAAACATAATCCCACATGGACTCATTTTCCTTTTGCCACACAGGACTCCATCGGTCCCCACTTCAAGCAAAGCTTGGTATGAAGACATTCTTAAGCAGCCGAATGAAGTTGACTTTATCCTCCTACTTTAGTGTTTGATACCATTGGTGGGATTTCCCTTCTAGGGTCAGAGAAAAAGTATGTATCATGGTTACATCACTTACTGGCCCATAAGTTTCACAGGTAGACTCAAAGACCTTTACATGTTGGATCGGGTCCCCATCTCCTGAGAATTTTCGCACAAGCTTTGAAATGATATGTGGCTTCATCTAGGATGGTTTGGATTCTAGGGCAGTGCTAAGTTCCTTAACCATACCCCGGCCCATTTTTGCAGCCATATTCAGTAGATCTGCCCTAATGACTACGTTTAGATTTGTGTTGGGATCTATAGTTGGCCTCCAAGGAGCTACCCCCTACCTAGACCCACATCCTCTTCTTGGATAGGTTCTTCTATTCAATTTGGGTCTATGGCTGGGTCTGTGTAATTGCTCATTACCTGGCTCATTGTTAGCAGCCTCAGACCGCCTTTGTTCGATCAGGAGTTCCATGCTCTGCAAGAACACGGGATCATTGATCATTTCTTATATATCCTCTCTTGTATAGAGATGATCCCCACCTTCTGCAAAGTACCCTAAATAGATTTTCCTCCTCTTCTTGTGTCTCAAGAATTTCTTCAGCCTTTGATTCCTCATTCATGCGTTCTAGAGTTGGTATCACTCCTTTTGTTATTCCCATTCACATGCTATCAGTGGCATTTCTAGATGTTTCTGGTTCTTTGCCACGTGGTCGAAATGGATTTACATTCTCCATTTCCCTTTGTTCCTCCCTTGCTCTTTGCGTATCAAGCTCCACGTGGTCGAAATGGATTTACATTCTCCATTTCCCTTTGTTCCTCCCTTGCTCTTTGTGTATCAAGCTCTTGTTTTCTTCAGCTCAATAGCCGCAATTGTCGCTCTCCCTCAGCCCTCTTCAAGTCTGTTTCGATTTTCTCTAATTTGAGGAAGAAAACTTATCCCTTCTAACCATGGGGGTTATTCCACTAATCCTCACTATGTTAGCATTCTAGGGACAGAAGGTTGGGTTGGTAAATCTAGTCTTAGACCGTGTCCCGTGCTTGTTGACAGGCCCGTGCCCATAGATTATGCTTTATCTTCCGTGCCGTGTTGTAGACCAAAAAATCTCCTGGCTATATCAAAGATTCCGTTGGATCTCACAGGAGAAGAGGATTTTTCTTCCTCTTCAAGGCCAGAGAGTCTTAGCCCTTCTTCCATGGATTCTTTGCTACTTGTTTCTATGGCGATCAGATTCCTCCAAGCTAAAACACTCAATTGAGTGCTCACCGAGCGGTCTGAGAGCCAACACTTTTTTGGTAAGAAGAATGGGTAAGGTCATCTCCAATGAGATTCCCGAACCTTAAGTGCATGAAAAAGCATTTCAACAGATGAAATCACTACTCCAACCGTTTCACCTGGTTTTCTGTTGAACTATCTTTTTTGGTCATGAAATAGCAGATCTCCATAAAACAACATACGATGGTTCACGTCGTGAAGTTGTAGGAAGCAGTACACGCCGTGAAACAAAATGTTGTTCACGTCGTGAACTGTTTTTTACACTATGGTAACTTTTATTTCACGTTTCAAATTTCCAGGAGGTCAGAATTACTTCAAGTTGATTGGATAGACTCCAATGGTGCAATTAGAGTATTTCTCTTACTGCCCGCCGCTGGTGTCTGAGAACCCTTAATTCGTGAACTAGCAGTCTGTAAATGCTTAACTCGTGAACTGCTAACACCTGAAGTGTTAAAGCGTGAAGGATTAACTCATGAAGTATTAACCCGTGAAGTAGCAAGTTATGGTTCACGTCATGAAGTGTCCTATGCTTCACACCGTGAAACAGAATATAATTCACGCCATTAAACGGAGTATGGTTCACGCCGTGAAGTGCTTTGCTACTATTTCATGTGATAAGATTTTTTAGTTTCGTTATGTCAGATGTGTCAGGATAAGGCACCCTAATTTTAGTAAGGTAATCCCGAGATTCCCGACGCTAATTACGAAAAGTGTTTCACGTCGTGAAGTAGTAGGTTATGTTTCACGTAGTGAATCGTTTCCTACACTTTCTCGTGTTTACAACCGCATTGACAGAGTGATGGTTAGAGTGTGATTTTCCTATCCAAATGTTCCAAAAAGGTTTTGCCAAGGATTAGGAATGCAATAATGCAAGTCATGAACACAACCAATGGCTCTTTATTTTTGTAGTTTTCGTGATTTTTTAAAAAATAGAACAAAACGTGTTACCTCCTACTAGCTAACACTGTAGGAATTGGTTTGACAAAAAACAACAAAATTGAAGGTAAAACTGAGTGTAGCTTTCCTCTAAGTACTCACCCACACTTCCAATACACGATTTTTTGTAATTCCTTCTCTATCACTCAAACCTTATCTACAAGTTTCTTCACATTGCACCTTCCAAATTCAAAGGCAATAGAGAATCTTGCATAGTGGGAGCTGGAGCTCTAAGAGGATGGAAGAAACAATGGTGTTTCCCCGGCAACGGCGCCAAAAATGTTATGGGATACCACACCTCCCAAGAGGAAACTCCACACAACCGCAATCAGGAGAAGCAATAGACACAACAATCGTTGGGTACTTACCAATGCTTCGAGCTCATGTCCCTTGAGGCTCCCCAACCTCGCTTTAGAAGATCCACTCCTCCGATCTCCACCTCCACGTTGTTACTGCTGCGGAGTCACTCGCACCACAATGCAAGGCAATCTACCTCTCACTCTCCCACACACATGCATAAAAGAGGAACATGCACTAGACCACACTCTCCCTCTCTCTCTCTCTCTCTCTCTCTCAAGATAAAGCAAGATCTCTCATAGCACAAGGGGGATTGTGTTCTTTCATTATGAGAAATTACCCTTTATACATCTAGCCCTTATTCACACTTGGGCGCCCAAAACTCACTAACTAAGGCCTTGGGTGGCCAATCTCTCAAAATGTACAACTTTTATAGTGCTTTACATAACACTTATTAATGTCCTCAATTGGAGGAGCATCCTTGTTAATCCAAAATGGGATTAACAGAGGTATGTATATGTGAGTGGTAGAAGATCACTTTTATGAGATCTTCGAAGCTTGATCCATAGTGTAGGAATCTTCTTCCCATATCCATCTTGGTGGCTAAATCTCTTTCTTCACACCCCATAGCCTTCAAGCTCTATGATGAGATAACGAAGAGGATCTAGACAATGGACTAGCACATCCACAAGTGAGAAGTTGCATTTCACTGCTCTAAAGCAAAGCTCCCCGAGGAGATAGCGGAGTGAGGATCTAGACGATAAGCTAGCACATCCACAATGGAGAAGTTGTATTTCACTTCTCTAAGACAAAGCTCCCAATGACACTTGTTTCAGGGCTAGGTCAACTTTCAACTTGAACATATATGGCACCGCTTTGGGGAGCAACCTAAGGGATTAGCTTTGAATCCAATCCTTCAATCTTAATTTGGAGCCTCAGATGTGTGTTTTTGTATTATTTTCAATGTTGTTTGCATTCGGATTAGAACATTCGATTTGAAGCTTTTGAAAGGGGAAAGCTCTAATTTTATTGGCCATTTGCATGAGGTCCGGGCCCGAAAGGCATGGAATTCATTGCATTAAAACAATGGATTACTTACCTTTCGTGATTAGGGATGATATGCAATCCAAAACCCTTGGCTAGAAGCTCCAATCTTGTGGATTAGAGTGTAGAAAAAGTTTTTTTTATTGTTCATGCATTTGGTAGCATTAGAGCACATAAAATCAACAAAATATAATAATCAAACATTATGTTACTTACATAAACCCTCTCATTAAGATAGGAACATTGGGCACCCCCAAACAAGTCTAAAAAAAACCAAGCCCCAAACTACACAAACAACTCTCTGGTTGGCCATGACATGAGCCTTACCAAAAGTGACTTGAGTCTAAACAGAAGTGTGCATGACGAAATTTGATATAGGGATGTGACGGGACAAAGGTATGGATGAGTGCCATCCATGCTCCTCTCTATATGGGTCATTAGGGTATTCTTCTGATGAGACTAAGATGATTGAGAGATACATGAGACGGGATATAGAGGCTGCTTATGTTTGATAGAATCTTACATGTCATGAAGTTTGATTGACATAGGGCTTTTAGTCTACTTCATCCTTTACCTACTCGTAGTGATCCATGGGAGAGTATCACTATGGACTTCATCCTAATTTGTAGGACATCCTATGGGTATGATGTTGTTTGGACGATCGTCGACAAGTTGAGTACAAAATCACTTTAGTGAGGAAAACTATTTATAGTTGAGCACATGGTTCGCATCTTTCTTACAAAGGTGGTCCAAGCATCATGGTATTAAGAAGTTTTTTGTGGGGGGGACAAATTCTAGGGCAACAAGATTATGTTGGAGAGCTATGTTTGATATGATGGGAACAAATCTGAGTTTCTCTTCACCCTATCACTCTTAGAAATATGGGAAAAGTGAAGCTGCACATCCATCCGTGCTTGCCAACCGTGCTTGATTTGCTTAAAAGTTATGTACACGTAATGCATCAATAAGGCCTCAGAAGCTACATGTGGCACACAAGGTGGTGCAACCCATCGTGCTAGACACAAAGAGCCCTAGCGTGAGCTCCACGTCACCTACTCCCTGGGGAGACAAGGACTGTGACTAGGAAAGCATTATCATTTCGGTGCTTGCTTTCACGCGTATGTGCAATCCAGTGATCCTTCGGAATGCATCAATAAGGCTGCATGTGGCACACAGGTGGTGCAACCCATCATGCTAGACCACGAGAGCCTTACCATGTCACCTACTCCATGAGGGTTGTGACTAGGAAAGTGTTATCTTTTTGGTGCTACTATTTATTGTTTGCTTTCATGTTTATGTGATCCTTCGAGATGCCCCACGGGTTGTACTAAAAACTCCTAAGTAATACTCATCATTACAATGGTTTATATGCTGTCATAACTTAATCTTTTTTGTCCAGTATCTTTTTTGTTATTTCTTGTATTGTAATGTGATTAAATGAACAGTTTATATTTTGTCACAACTTAATCTTTTGCTCAATATTTAGTAAAGTTCCTAAAACAAACTACTCGGGTTACACTCATGCCTATAACTTCAATAGAATACCTCACATAAATAACATCTTCGACTGTAAATGTTAAAATATACTAATAATCATGCTTGTGGGATAAACGTCATTAATTACATATTTTAAGCAAGAACTTGAGCTAATGGTCATAGTGGTTTTGGAGATAGCTAGAGGAGGTGGTACCTACATGCACAAATTCTTATTGAAGGTGGAAGCACCTCATATTTTACATCATGAAAGCTTTTGTTACTACTAAGTTTTCTATTTTTTGGTCATAGTGGTTTTGTAGATGGGTGGAGGAGGTGGTACCAACATGCACAAATTCTTGTTGAAGGTGGAAGCACCTCATATTTTACATCATTAAAGCTTTTGTTACGACTAAGCTTTCTATTTTTTGCCTACAAATAGCTCATTAACGAGACAGGGGAGGGATGGTGTTCCAATCAAGTGTGATGTCGAGTATCTTTTTTGTTATTTTCTTGTATTGTAACGTGATTGAATGAATGGTTTATATTTTTGTCACAGTTTAATCTCTTGTTCAATCAACAGTTTAGTAAAGTTCCTCAAACACCCTACTCGATTACACTCATGCCTATAACCTCAATAAAATACACATATTTACCTCACATAAATAACATCTTCGACTATAAATGTTAAAATATACTAATAGCCATGCTTGTGGGATAAATATCATTCATTACATTTTTTCAGCAAGAACTTGTACTAATGGTCATAATGGTTTTGGAGATAGGTGGAGGGGGTGGTACCTACATACACAAATTCTTATTGAAGGTGGAAATTACATCATGAAAGCTTTTGTTACTACTAAGTTTTCTATTTTTTGTCTACATATAGCTCACCAATGAGATTGGGGAGGGACAATGATGGTGCTCCAATCAAGTGTGATATCCAATCTCTTTTTTTTATTTTCTTATATTGTAATGTGATTAAATAAATGATTTATAATTTGTCATAACTTAATCTCTTGTTCAATAGTTTAGTAAAGTTCCTCGAACACCCTACTCGGATTACACTCATGCCTATAACTTCAATAAAATACAGATATTTATCTCACATAAATAACATCTTAGACTATAAATGTTAAAATATACTAATAACTATGCTTGTGGGATAAACATAATTCGTTACATATTTTAAGCAAGAACTCGTCCTAATGGTCAAAGTGGTTTGGAGATAGGTGGAGGGGGTGGTACCTACATATACAAACTCTTATTAAAGGTGGAAGTGGAAGCACCTCATATTTTACATCATGAAAGATTTTGTTACTACTAAGTTTTTTGTTTTTTGCTTACGAATAGCTCACTAACGAGATATCCTAGCACCTCTCCATTTTTTAGACGTAAACCTTTTTAGCAAGATGTATATTCTTACTGAAATGGGATTAAATCACAAGCAATGTTGTTAACCACTCTATTAACATGGCTTCACTAGTCCAACCTATCGTAAGGCGCTTTGCCATCTTCTCCACTGGAACAAGCACTTATCTTTTGTAAAACAGAATTGAAACATATAAAGCGACCTTACCTTGTGCTTATAATAAATTGATTAAAAAAACGATTTATAATTTGTTATAACTTATCTCTTGTTCAACAATTTAGTAAAGTTCCTCGAACACCTTACTCGGGTTACACTCATGCCTATAACTTACCATACATAAATAACATCTTAGACTATAAATGTTAACATATACTAATAACCATGCTTATGAAATAAACATCATTCGTTACATATTTTAAGCAAGAACTTGTGCTAATGGTTATAGTGGTTTCGGAGAGAGAGGTGGCGGAGGTGGTACCTACATACACAAATTCTTATTAAAGATCGAAGCACCTCATATTTTGCATCATGAAAGATTTTGTTACTAAGTTTTTTGTTTTTTTACCTACAAATACCTCACTACCGAGATATCCTAGCACCTCTGTATTTTTTAGGCGTAAACCTTTTTAGCAAGATATATGTTCTTGCTAAATTGGGATTAGATCATAAGCATTAGTGTTACCCACTTTGCAAGTTAACATGGTTTCGCCCGTCCGACCTATCGTAAAGCGCTTTGCCATCTTACCCACTGGAACAGACACTTATCTTTTGTAAAACGATGATGGAACATATAAAGTGACCCGACCTTGTGCTTATGTCAAATAGGGAAAGTCTAACAACTTCATGTACATACTTGTTTAAGACTAGTGATAGAGGCCGGACCACTGTAAAGTTTGCCAACACTCACTTGTATAAAGTCATTTTTTACAATAAGCGATACACAATCATTCCCTTACAATAGTTTACTTGTGAACTCTTCTTTTCCCTCTTTTTGCTTGCATGTATGCTATTGAATCTAGCATGTTTGATGGATGCTTGCTAGATAGAATTGATTGTTGCATGTTGTTTGCTTGCATTAACTTCCACTTGCTCCCTCTGCTTTTGCAAAAGAGAACCACCATTTAGGACCATCTGTGGATGCCTCCATCTACGCATAGAGAGCTAGCTCTTCCTCTACCCCATTGGCACAAGGAGTGTTCCCGAGAGACTAACAATGATGACACACCGTACAAACTAGCTCACCCTTGTAGGGAACTTGCATTTTCATCTGTAAGGCAAGACCCAATGACGTGTTTCGATAAAGCTAAGGTAAGCTCGACTTAACATATTTGGTGCTCCGACTAGTCTAGGACTTAGGTCCATTCATCTAGCTATTGGAACACCCAACATTGCCCGGTGTTCACAAGAACGTCATACTCCGAAAAACATACAATCTTAGAGTCTTGAATGTGTTAGTTTTATTGATTTTGGTTTTGATTTGAAGTTCATTTGCATGAACCTAGAGACATGGACCTAACTAACATCCAAAAAAAGAGATTCAAAGAATCAAAAAACGCAACCTATTTTTGTATTTTCTTATAGTTTAACACAAATGTGCCTAAAATCGACTTCAAACCTACCTCAAGAAGCACTAGAGACTCGTTTCATTAGAGTGAAATCCTTGATACAAACCCGATCTCAACTAATTGTTGCCTTAGTTATCCACCTCAAAGCGAGGAGCTTTCAGATAAGTGAGCCTACTAAACGCAAACATGCGCGGAGGAACAACGGAACACCTAGAAACACGAGCCGCCACAATCTTCAAGACCCCAAATTCATCAACTAACTTTGTAAACAATGTTATATAAACTTCATGAAAATGGTAATAAACCACCTTTTCACCCCGACGACAACTTTACCACTAACTTGGTTGATGTGAGGATGCGGTCACCATTCGTAAGAGGGTCCACTCGGTACGTTGACATGGTTTCACCTGCCTGACCTACTATAAGGCGCTTTGCCATCTTTCACACTCGAGTGAGCACTTATTTTTTGTGAGATGACGGAACACAAAGCGGCCTTACCTTGTGCTTAATGTCGAAGAGTGAAAGTCCAAGGACTTTGTATACATACTTGCTTAAGACTAGTAATGGAGCCCATACCATTCTTGAATTTAACCAATCTAGTGTGAAAACTAGCAACTTGTATATAAGTCATTTTATACAATAAGCAATCAATCCATTGCAATAGTTTGCTTGTGTGCTCCCTCTTATGTCTTGCATTAGCTTCCTCTTGATATCCGCCTTTTGCAAGAGAGAACCACTGCAAAGAACCATCTATTGTTGCCTCCATCTAGGCATAGAGAGCTCTCCCTTCACCCCATTGGCAAGGAGGAATGTGACAACAGAGTGAGGACACCACAGAAGAGCTATTGCACCCACATAAGGAAGTTACATTTGTGGCTCTTCAGGCAAGACCCAACGACACATCCTTCAAAGATAAGCTCTTGACTTTAACAACTGGTGGGCTTGAATCTATTGCTTCTACAACTACCAACCTAATATTATCATCACCGTATCACCATCTAAAAACTACTGCTATAAAACACAACAAAACTACATTGAATGAAGCCTTAGTTACGTTAAAGCCTTAGCACCTCCATTTTGCCTCTATGTTGGATGCAACTTCTATGACAGTAACAAGGCTACACATCACAGGCATGAATGAAGCAAAGGTAAGCTTGGCTAGTGGGATTTCGCATTTTGAAGCCAAAAAAGTCGTATAACACTCGAAAACACAGACCATGGCCATGGTATAATATATTTGGCCTGAGTAACAATGGTGGCCCAAAGACATCCCCTCCTACTGGCAATGACATGACAACATATACGGACCGCTTCAAGCTCCTCAAGAAGTCCTTAAGGCATTAAACAGTGTGATGCATTTTCAAGATTTCTGTGTCATGTTCTGTACAACACCCCGACTAAAGTGTGTGTACAAGGATTCTGAAACTTCAGAAACACTGCGTTGCACTGTGTGTAAAGCAGAGTTGAAATGACGCATGCTTACTTCATGGGCCTTCAAATCCTCCTGCAAATCCAAACATGCAAAATGGGGTCAATGAGCAAAAAAGCTATTATTGAAAGGCCAGTACAACCTCCTGTAACAAACCTCCAAAGCTGCCATGGCGGACTCCCTGCAAATGGAGGCGATATCTGCACCAGTGTAACCCTTCGTACGTGTTGCAAGACCTCTCTTATCTACGTCTGGCGCACAAGGCATTTTTTTTGTGTGAATTTCAAAAATCTGTAGCCTAGCAGCTTCATCAGGTGGGCCAACGTAAAGCAGTCTATCAAAACGACCTGCAGTTTGGACAGAAAGGCATCTCAACATGAAAATGAACTACAGCATCAGGTACAGTCATGTTAATAGAAACATACAGTCATGTTAATAGAAACATACTTACATACACGCATGCAGAAATGTGCACATGTGCATGCACACACTACAGCATCATGTACAAACATGTGGGAATATACATACATGCATGAGCATGCGTGCGCGCACATACATATTCCTACATGTAGGAACATTTTCTTGATTATCCTTGACTTTTACTAAAACACATCTTGAATGATTAGCCTAACTTTTTTAACTGGAAAATTTGGTTTTTTGATGCATTGAAAAAACCTTCGAATAACATTTTTCACATGCCATTTGAATTAACTTATGTTTTGCATGTGTGGCAGAGGCATGTGAACCAGTTCTATACTAAAAAGTAACTACCTGGACGCAATAAAGCAGCATCAATTTTGTCCGGCCGATTTGTTGCTGCAATCACCGTTACACCTTTCCTCGAGCTTAATCCTGTCCATTACAAAACCATCACAAATTTGTGGCTCTACCTTCAAAATCCAAATGGGTTGCCATATAACTTAAGCAGGAATTCAAATATTTTTAGTTCAGTTCAACACGATGTCTGAGATCCAACTGGGTGCCATAACATGCCACCAAGGCTAGGGAACTAGGAACACCATTACATGGTCGTGTTTCAGTTTGAGAAAACCAACAGGCTTTCATGAAAACTGGTGGGATTTGGGGATGCTTATTAGACCTTGTCTTCACATGATGGACTGATACCATTTCTGGCATATTGTGGCATGGTTCGCAGTCCAACCTTGGATTCAAAGAAACTAGCACTAGCAGCAGGAGGTATCAGCATGGCTCTAGTCTGCTGGATTGGCATCCAAGCATGCAGGGGGAAACACATGCTGCAGCATGCACCCTCGGGACCCAAACAGTGATACAGAAGCATAACCAACAGATACAATGGTTGGAACGGCATGTAAAGTGGATGGAACAGCAAGTACAGTGGCTGGTACAGCAAGTACAGCCCTCAAAACAGCAGGTATTGTCGTCAAAATGGCAGGTACAGAATCTGGTACAGGAGGTACAGCCCTCCAATCGGCCCGTACAGTAGGTACATGGGTTGGTACAACAGTTAGGGTAATGGGGTATCTGTTGGAACGGCATGTAAAGTGGATGGAACAGCAAGTACAGTGGCTGGTACAGCAAGTACAGCCCTCAAAACAGCTAGGTACATGGGTTGGTACAACAGTTAGGTTAATGGGTACAAGGATGGTACAGCCTGGTACAACCATCAAGAGGCTAAAGTAGTAGAGAAACCTTCTGTATAGAGAGGAGTGAAGAAGTGTAGTAACTCTCCACTGTTGGCACAGATCAGGGTTAGGGTTTCAGACAGACACACACAGAGAATCAGCAGTAGCAAGCAAGTAGCTCACACTGTGGATTGCATTGGAATGTGTGGGGCTGTAGAGTCAACTCCATAATATCAAAATACAATAAAAGTGGTGGTACTTTCACATCACGAGTAGGTAGTATTATGATAGATATGGAATCGTTTTGATGAGATGGGCATCAAAGAATTGAATTGATAATTTAACTTAGACAGTGGGGGAGTAATGTGGCACATTAGACTTAGCCTAAGGCATAGCGTAGTGCTATTCGTGCTACTTAGAGGCTCTGATTTTAGGTTGTGGCAGAGCTTGCCAACGTGATGAAGGCAAGCTTGAGCGATTGGGAGGCATTGAAGCAGGAATTGTAGTGGGTGTGGTAGGAGGACACAAAGTTATCCACGATGATGGCTTTCAACCCCTTGATGCTTTCATCATGTTCTGACCCATCGTCTCCAGGTGGACATCCCCTACATGGCTACCCTCTTCCTCATCGTGAACGTCAAAGAATGCCTTGATCTTCCCTTGTCATCAAAAAAATTCCCAGCATCAATTGGGCATCCATCAAAAACTTCGTGAGAACCAACATCTGGCAAACATTTCGTTGGCACAAACGTCCGACATAACACTCTGTCACGTAAGTAAGAACGTCTAACGATGTCCCCTCTCATCAACATCCAACCCGCAATCAACTTAACAAAGGTAGGTAGACATGAAAGGTGTGCTCACCAGGATTGCATCAAACAATCTTGTCTTGTAGCTCGATGGGACCTTGATCATGTTGCCATGTATAGGGTCACTAACCCATGTCACGATCAAGCTAGCTTGCCTCATAGCTCTTATTAGGTGTGGTAGCTTCAACCACAACTTTTTAGCTCTCCTCCACACAATCACTATTAGCCTACCTAGCTTGTTATGTGGATTCAATATCTTGAACATCTTTACCAACTATATCGGATCCATCTTGATGCTCACCTGCCACAGCAAAACGAGTTTACAACTCAACCTTTGATTAGACCAGCTAATTATGATAATGGGGGTAAAGGGTGAAGGTGGGAGTTTAGCTGTCACTGTCAAGATAGGTCGGGGCCCAGATGGACAACCTAGTACAGGCAACGAAGGCAGAGTGTCACACCCTTTGGGTGCCATGTGTCACACCCTTTATATCTTTAAATTCAAAATTCAAATCCTTAGATGCCACGTTATGAAAAGCCCAAAAATTAAAAAAATCCCAAAAAATCCTTTAGGTGCCACATGTCACACACTTTTTTTTTTTCCGAGAAAAGATCCTTTCATTAGTTATATAAAAACGCCCGTAGGGCTACAAAAGATCTCTCCTGCTCATAAGAGAAACAGAGCAGTGAATACAGCATGGCAGCCCGGGAGACTCTCCCTAGGTGCTGCAAAATACAAGCATCAGTACAAAGGACTGAGAGGCTAAATCATACAATAGGGGGGGGGGGAAGAGCCAAACAGGTGGCCTGTAGTGCCAACGGGGGGATCCCGTGTGTAAGGTGTAGAAGGGGCCACAGCGCCAAGTGGTGTGAAAGGCCTGGCGCCGCAAGATCGCCTCATCCGAGTCTCCCTGGATGCGGTCGTACTGTCCTCGCAGGGTGTGGATCAACTCCTGCCAAATCCCCCGTACAGTCTCTGCTGGTGGCTCCAATCTCCCCTCAAAGGCCGAAAAGCACCGGGCCCTCTAGGTGAACCAGATGGTGAGGCTGTTGAGGAGCTCCCATCGTAAATCCCGCTCCTGTGTCCAGTTGGCGGACGAGAAATCCGGTGCTGGAACCAGGCGAGGCTGGCCCCTAATAAATCTGATGGCCTGACTGCCCTGCTCCATCTCATAGCCCATAGCAGGCCCTGACGAAGTCGATCAAGCAGCGGCACTCCACGTAAACATACCCTCTGGAGAGAGGGGAGCCAGAATACGCAGCATCCGCAGCCAAATCTGCTGCGCCTGAGGGCAATCCCAAAGGCAGTGTCTCTGTGTCTCCATAGGGTGGTCGCATCGGACGCAGGCCGCCGAAAGACCGCTGTAAGCAAGCCAAGTGCCAACTGCTGAGCCCCTGTGGGCGACCAGCCACTGAAAAGTCGAGATCCTGCGGGCCTGTCGACTAGCCCAGAGCCGAGCCCAAAAATCCTCCAGGAACTCCTGTGAGAGACCCTGTAGCCGCCAATGCCCCGCTGCCGCTGGAGAGACCGTCCTCCTCGCCGTCAAATTATGCCGCCCCAGCCGAACAGTATACTGGAAAAAGGTAATCTCTGTGGCCTCAAGGGATGCATAAGGATCATGCCACTCGTACTCCCCGGGGTCCCACTGTAGCCGGGCCAAGGGGCGCGCTGCATATGCCCATATGCGCCAATCCGGGAGCACATCAGCAGGATCAGGGTCTATATGCCACTTCCGAGAAGCGGCGGCCACTACCCGAATCCTCTGAAAGGTGCACTCTGCAACCAAAGGCGACTCCACCTCCACTCGCTGGAGTCTGCCCTCATCCTGAATCTCATAGTAGAGGCAACTGCCATCCTCAGTGCAAGCTCTGACAGCAATCAGGATCTCCAACTGTGTAAAGGCTCCCATCCACCGTGGGGTCACTGGCTCGAGAGGCGTGAACCACTCCTCTGTGAGTGCCTCCTGAATATCATCTCTCATAATCAACCCCCCTCTGAAGTGGCTCAGCTACATGTCACACACTTCCTTTACAGATATATAGATAGAGATATAGATATAGATAATATATACTATATGTTGTCATGTATTAATTAGCTGTGAAATTTCTACCTTTGAACCTGCCAGAGGGGAAAACATGAAATTTCAATTTACCCAACCTATTGCAGCACATATACTTTTATGGAAAACCATAGCATCGAGTTGTGTAATACCTTTTTCAAGAAAATCTGAGCTAGGGGGGTGGCTAAGCTAGGGGCAAACATTTTCATGATAGCTGCTATGTGTGGACATAGGCAACATTACTGAGGTAGGCAGCCAATGCATCACAGATGCTTTCACCACCGTTAGCTATTTTCCTAAGCAGGGAGAGATTGAGAAGACCTTTAGAGATAAGGGCTCGTGTCGCCGATGTAGATAAGGAAGTTGTGAAGTATGCATGCGGGTAGTACTACGATGCTGTAAGTGACCTCATGGAAAATAGTCCCCAATGGCCTTCCAGAACACGATTAAAAAGATGTTAAGTTGGCAATAGAGTATTCATGTAAGGGGGTGAATAGCCACGACAAAAAGGGGTAAATGGTGCCTTGTTCGAGCTCCTCGACTTGGCAGGGCCATGCAGAAGTTCACCACGCATGCAAAGAGTTAAGTCTCGAGCAAGATGTGGGCGGGCGGCAAGGACTCACCCTAGCCTACAAAAATGTTGAGGAAGCGGCTGACTACATCCACCTCCCCCTATATAACGATGGTGGGCGACCCCCTCGCTCATAGTAGGAAGCGTCGGTGGAGGTAGCCTTCATGGAAAATTGCGTACAACCCTCATCTCCATAGCAATTAGACAAGCCTTGATCTATCAAATACTCAATATAGGGATGACATTGAATCTTGACTACATAAAACCACCACTTGAAGCAATTAGGCAAGCCCTACTCTGTGCTCGATGATAGGAAGGAGGAGCTCCGTCCCCGAAGGGAAATCAAAGAGCAGCTTTACCCTTGAAGGGACTTTGAATCTTGACTTACATACAACCACCACCCCAAGCAATTAGGCAAGCCTTGCTCTGTGCTGCTCGATGATGTAGGAAGGAGGAGAGGTTGTTCAACCTCGATTGCAATGCCTCACACACCTCGTCAAAGGGGAGGCATGGGTGGTGCTACCGCGTAACTTTCATGATATAGCTTGCCTTGCAAAACACGACCAAGTAACTTTCATCATTAGACATGTGCCACATGTAGCCTAGAATCTCTCTCCCCTCTCTTGCCAATTGTCCTTGTCTCTTTGTCCCTCAACCTAGATCTCTCATCTTGCCACATGGTACACCTTCTCCTTATATCTATATAGAAGATATAGATATATAGGTATAGAAGATATGGTTATGCTTGACAGTGCCGGTTAGGTGCGTGTGCATGTATGGTGTGATTGCATGAGTGATGTATGTGTGAAAATTGGATATGTGAACATACCTCCACAATTCGGCATCTTTTGCTTGTGGTAGTCGGTGCACCTCGCACATAGGCACGGTTGATTCCTTTCCCATGAAATTCCAACAGAACATAGATAGTGAGAGCCCATCCAATTTTAGCCACTGTAGTGGATAGCTTTTGTGTTCATGATGATGGAGGTTGAAAGGCCTTAGTGAGGACCATAGTCGAGCTAATTGATATAATGCGTAGGTTGTTGAGAGTGTGAGCTCAAACGACCGTGGTTGTGGCAAGGGGTTAAGTTGTGTGAATGGGAGGGTGGTTGCTTTCCTTTTTCTTCTTCTTTGCAAGCCGCTTTCTGCACTCATTCAAATAGTGGCTGGCTTTTTGCAATAGTGACATTTATCCCTTTTCTTGGGCTTGCCTGCATCATTTTTAGCCTTTTGTGAAGCCTATCCCAAATCAGCCTTTGGCTGAAAATTACTTTTGGCTTTTCCCTTGTTCTTGCCATGGGCAACAAAAGCCCCATCACTACTATGCATGACGGAAGATTTGTTCTTCCGATTCTACCCTAGTAGTAACAAGCCAACCAACTCTTCAAACAAGATTGGTTCCGAGTTTCCTCGCATAGATAGATTGAGTGATGTGTGGTAAGTTTTTAGCAGTGATGATAGTGTCGTGGAAACCAATTTCTTTTCAGAAACGACCTCATCAATATTGAGCAACTGCTCCCAAAGTTCCTTGATCTTCGTAAGATGATCAGCCATACTATCACCATCATTCATGTCCAAGTTCTCAGGTTCTTTCTTGAGATATGCAATCCTGGCCTCATTCTTTGCTTGATACATGGTTTCAAGTACATCCCAAGCTCGCCCCATGAGGTCTTGCAAGACCGGATATATGGTTTACTGACAAAACAATCAAAGCCATCGCTTGGGCATCACGAGTATCCCATGTGTGAGGGAGGAGTAGGTATTGCAGCTTGTTGAGCACCACGGCCAGGTGTGTTAGGTGCTATGTCAACAGGGCGTACTCTTCACCTAACACGTAACCCCATAATCCTTTGGCCACAAGAAGGTTTCGGACCATGAAACTCCAGAGGGAGTAGTTATTGCCATCCAATTTGTCCTCTTGGGACAAAACTCCGAATATATCGGTTGTATTCCCAGCCATAATGCTGAAATCTCTTTACCTAGAGGTATGCAAACATGTGCAACCAATATGCTGTAAAAAGCACGTGGAGGCAAAACCCCAACGCACCAGAGTGCAATGCAAGGCAACCACAAGGTCTTGTGTAAATGTTTTGCCCCAAATACAAGGCTGCAAATAAAGTTTGTAGTGTCCTGAGTCCCTGACAACACAATCACTGCATAAACTCGCACAATCACTGCATAAATTTGCAAACAAGGCTTGCAATGCGAAAAGCCCCACATTTGTGGGCACCAATGGGCTGTTTTATGTATCAATTGCACATAAATCACAAAAGCTCCAAAAATCTGTGCACCAATGAGCTTTAATTGTGCGATTAATCACTGATTTAGGAAAGCCCCAAATTTCTCTGTGTCTTGTAACTGCAATTGTGCATTTTTATACACCAAATTCCCAAATTTTCATTGAACCTTGCACCAAATCAGGCCCTGTATTGCTGCATGTACCTGTATTTTGCACTGACGCAAGTATTTCACAAAAGCCCCATGAAATGAACCCAAATCAAGTACCTGAATGGCTGCTTGAGGTGAGGGGGTTCGCTGGTCATGAATGGGCAGGCTAGTGATGAATGGGCAGCAGAGGCAGCTTGCACGCAACTCGGCCGACGAGGAGGAGCAGAGGGGCGGTGAATAGTGAGCTGTGGCCGGACGGTGACGTGATCTGGGTGGAACCGGCGATGGCGAGCGACTTGGTCGGAACTAGCGATGACGACGTTTTGGTCGGAACCAGCGATGTCGACAGACGGTGGAACTGCCAAGCGGAATAGTGCCAAGTTTTCACGAAAATTCGACGGTTGCCATGTAAGCCCCAAGTGTGGTTGAGCTCTGCCAAACTGCGCCCGCTATGGAGCTAGCGCTGTTGGTCGGTTGGGCGGAGGTGGTGCCTTGGGAACTAGTGCCGTCGGGTGGGGTGGTTGAATGGGGAGGTTGTCGGTGTGGTTGGAGGCAGGGCTGGCGACAGAGCAAGGGGACAATGGCCCGAGTACTACAGCGTCGACGGACGGACGGAACTGTAGGCGTGTGGGTGTCGCTGGACGGAACTCCAGGCGCAGCTTAAAGCGGCGGCGATGGCCTGCATGACAGGGACAGAGAGAACTAGGCTTTGATACCACTGTTGGCACAGATCAGGGTTAGGGTTTCAGACAGACACACACGCAGAGAATTAGCAACAGCAAGCAAGTACACAGGGGATGGTGATTGATGCTCACACAATGGATTTGCATTGAAATGTGTGGAGCTGTAGAGTCAACTCCATAATATCAAAATACAATAAAAGTGGTTGTGTCCTTTCACACTAGATATCCAAGGGGAAAAGAAAGGTGTCCTTGGTTAGCCCATGTTCACATGTGGCACTACTCATAGCATATATGCCAATATCCACAAGTAGTAGTGGAGAGGAATGCGGGCAAGCAACATAGTGGAGGCTAATTTGCAGCAAGAGAGCTTTTCCAAATGAAGAGAGAGGGCTCCAATTTATAGATTTGGGGCTCTCGTGAACTAGAATGGCAGTAAAAGTTATAATGACAAGTGTAGAGCTGAGGTGATAAGTGTGGGGCCACTTGTCTCACTTTGATCCATTGTCTTGCCACATGTCCCTATTTAAGAGATGGATGTGAACGGAATTTCCATTAGGGGTTGTCTAAAAATAGTAAACCCTCCTAGATTTTAGGAGTGTGATCCTTTGTATTCTAGGATAATTTCCCATTCCCAAAGCTTGTACTTCCAAATAGATAGACATCCTAGAGTTCACTATAGCCCTTTCATTTATGCCTGGAAATGTCCAGGGTGGTGACATCCTCCCCAACTTCTTAAAAGTTGTCTGCAACTTTTAAGTTTCAAGCCATATATCCAAGATATAATCACGATCTGTGAAGTAGGCAAGGCGAGACAGTCTCATAAATCCAATATAGTTGAAAGAATCCATGTCCCAAATAAATTGACGAGACTAAATAAGTTATGGATAGCTGGCGACTTTAAGTTTCAAGCCATATATCCAAGATATAATCATGACCTATCAAGTGGGCGAGGTGAGACAGTCTCATAAGTCCAATATAGTTGAAAGAATCCATGTCCCAAATAAATTGACGAGACTAAATAAGTTATGGATAGCTGGTGTATGTTGTATAGGCAGCCTGACGCAGCTTTTGGGTAACTGTGTGGCCATCTGCTGGCTGTTAGGCTGGAATGGTTTTCCGATAAATGGGCAGTTTGGCTGTGCCCATGGCTGAAAAATCTGACGGAGACGTATGGTGTGTTGAAGACTTGAAGATCCATGTCCGGGGTTGTGGAAAGCAATGCGTGCTCGTTGGTAAAGAATGAGGAGATGAGTAGCCCGTGGATCGAAAGACAATTCCTAATAATTGGTTAGTTTTATTGTGTGCACATTAGATCTGAGGATAGTGACAATATGCCTCCACAAAGATTGTATCCAGATTTGGGAAAAAAACAGAAAACCCAAACGGGAAGAAGGGAGAGGTGGACTAGCCCGTTTTTGGTGCCCAATATAGTTTCTACACATGGAGAACACACCTATGCATGCACGGTGAAATTATCTTTGCCTATCATATTTGCATCTTTGTTTTTAATGAAGTGAATTTTCAAGACCTTGCAGGTTAAGCCTGGTACATTTTCTATATTCTTGCCTAGTTGCATAATAACTCTTTTCACATGGCTTAGAACACCTTTTTGTGTTTTTTATTACGTTCTCGGGTTTTCATGATGTTTTTGGCATTCCTAATCTCTAGGTTGTAGAAATCTTTGTCATCTTGCCTAAACATTTGCAAACGCGAGTTGGCAAAGGTGATATACTTGCATGGCGTTTTTACCTGTTTATGTTTTCATTAACTCTATGGGTTCATACGGTTTCATGAAGTGTGTTTCCATTTTGACGTTTTGAAAACTATGCATTTTTGTGAGCTTTATAAGGACTTACATGTAAGGATAATGACTAGTTGCTGTGTTGCAGGTTTCTGTGTGCCTCAAATGCTCTTATGACCTTCTTGAGACTTCACAAGTGGAAAATCTGGAAAAACGCTGCAGTAGGCACTTTGGTTTTGCAATCAAGGACCATTTAAAGGATGAGCCTGGAAGTTATTGCGTGATTGCATCTGCATGGCCTTGCCGCAAAGTAACAAGATTTTATATGCTTCAAGTTTGTTAAGAGTTGCTGTTTTTGTTGAATTTTCACATATAAACAACCCTGACCCTGTGCATGTGCTGTTTCAGCTTAAGGATGGGGTCAGGGTATCAAAACAACTAGCTCTTGCCCTAGGCTGCTCGCAGTCCGCAACACAGGTTTGTCTGAGTCCAATAACTTGTCCCGAGCTGGACCATCTTAGAGGGTTGAAGCGTAATAGCACAGCAGCCATGGAAGTGAATATGCACGAGTGCCAGGAGCTTGTTCTTAGATGGTGCCCAATTGAAGTGGATGATGATCTTGCTGATGCATTCGGATCTCTCCTCACAGTCAAAAATAGGCCTGATCATCAGCATTTGATTCCAAAGGCTATTGAGGAATCATCTTTTTCATCTGTGGATAAGCAGTTGAAGACTCAGACAGATTTTGTAAAGAGGGGAGTAGAAAATTTGAGCTCTTCAAAAAATGGACATGCTGCTGATTGTGACCCAAAACCACCTCAAAAGCAGGAAGCAGGTGAAAGACAGTGGCAGTCCAAAGAGCAGGTTACTTTGTCCATTATCTTGGGAGATGAGAATAGTAGGGCCTCCAAATTGCTTGAAAGATTTGCTGGTCGACTGCTTCATGGCCGGTATCTGTTTAAGGGAAATATTGTTGGTATCCCGGTATGTGGGCAATCTTGTATTTTTCAAGTTGTTGATGCCAAAAGCTCTTTAGGGGCCGGAGTTGCAACCTTGGATCATGGAAGAATCTCTGATATAGATGACAGAAAACCTGGTCTAGCATGGACTCAAGTGCCCAACACGTTCCTTATAGGAAACAAGACACAGATTAAACTTGTTGCACCTGCGGTGCAGGTTGCTACACAAATTCACATGGATGCTGATGCAACGCATGAGAAAAGTGGTGGGGTATCTGCAGAGCATATTAGGATGCCTTTAGAGAAGCTGGAGTACTCTGCATTAGGGGGTCTTTCTGAGCAGATGGCAACATTGAAAGAAATCATTAAGTTTTCTCTTCTACAACCTGAGCGTTTGATGAGGTACGTACGCATTTCAAGAAATATCAAGTATCTTTTTATCTCCAGGTTGCTTGTCATGGATTGTGTGAGCTATTGGCTAGCCAAAAGAAGCTTTGTCGAACCATTGTAGATCAGCTTGCCAACTGGTCTTTAGAAAACTCTCCCATCCATTTCCTCCCCCACTCTCCCATCCATTTCCTACCATGGAGTAAGGGAAAAACAACAGAACGCACTTCCATTATAGTTCTCTATGAATCTCCATAGCTGCTCCCATTATCAATAGAATGGAAGATGTCTTCTCTCTGGTGCAGTTCAGGCTCTCTTCTGGCAGACCCAGGGACAAACTTCTCACTAAAACTGAGTGTGGGCAGTAAATCTGCTGCATTACACGCTAAACACAACTTGAAAAGAGAAGTCTTGCAAAGCTGCAAGGGGTCAACAAATGCTGCTTGCTGCTTGCAGTGAGGAAGAGGACGAAAAGGGGGGCACACCGAACACAGGCAGTGCCCAGGAGCAGTCGGGCAGCCTCAAGAGCAGTAGAAGTCGACACAGATGCCACGTGGCTCTGAGCCAGCAGCAGCAGCCGTTGGCCATCATAAATGTGGTCATGGGCATGTCCTCTATACACCAACAAGAGGATCTACTGGCCAACTGGGCATGATGCCTCCTATATAAGCATGCGTAGATATCCAGAATTCCCTCTCACTTTCTATTAAGTGATCAAGCTTTTGCAGAGTGTTTCTCTGGACAGAGACTGGCCAAGGGTGATCTACAGTTGTGTATGGGCTGAGATATTTTAGTAACATTTTGTACTTCTAATTCTGTCTTAACCATTTTCATTGTACATAATACAGTATAGTAGTTATAGGGCTACTTGTGCGTGCTTGTGCTCAGCTCATTGGCAGAGAGAGAGGCATAGAGCATGAGGCCAGGTAGGGTTCATGGGGACCTTCTCCACCCTGGATCACATCTTCACACACATGAGCCTCATCTTCACACTCATGAGCCTCATTGAGTAGGCCAAGGCTGATGGCCGACGCCTCTACTGTTGCTTTGTGGGTTTCTGCAAAGCCTTTAATATGGTGCCATGTGATCACCTACTGCAGCGCCTATAGATACTTGGGGTTCCATCGGACATGATTTGGGGCATTATTGCGTTATATGAGTCAGCGTTTGGGAGGGTGAGATGCCCTCGTGGACTCTCCGAGGAGATATGTAGTACTATTGGGCTGAAATAGGGCTACCCACTATCCCCTACCCTCTTCATGTTAGCAATCATCTCTTGTCTGTACACTATGTCAGGGCCTCTGTTGTGGGTGTGTCCGCCGGTATTTGGTGTCTTCCCATTTTTCCTCACTCTCCATATTTTTTTTTCCATTTATCTAAAGCTCTGTATGGGCTGTCGGCTGCTCCCAATTGCTGCCCGACTGTGTTTGCTTGCTGCCCGACTGCTCTGTTGATACCTGACCACTCTTACAATGCTGGTCGACTGGATTTATTCTGGCCGACTGATCTATTTGCTGGTCGTGAGCAGTCAGGCTGCTGTTGGCCTGTTTTTGGGCTGGCTGACCAGCGGCCAAGGGCCGTATAAAATGGCCCCTTGCCTACACACTCCATCATGTATTATTCCGGGATTTTAATGGTGTATATAGCAGAGTTACACAAGCTTCTCTCTCTCTTTCATCTATGTATTGCTCTCTACAGTAGTTGTCTTCGTTTCCGCTGTGCATTCTGACATGGTATCAGAGCCCCAGGTGGCTTGAAGCTTGGAGACAGTGGGACGTTGAGGGTTTGCTGATTGAGGTGCTGATTGGAGACTGTTTGGGCTGTACGGGACTTGGAGATCGGGTAGAAGGCGGACATCACCGTCGGACAGCCACCTTGCATTCTATTTGCAGTCTCTTCTTCTTCTTTTTTCCCACCGACCCTCCCTTCACAAGACCTTGTGAACCCTTGAGATGGCAGATTTGCTTGAGATGGCTGAGAAGCACGTGAAGATCCCGACACTCCCCACGTTCTCGGTGGACCGACAATTGGACGGGAACAACTATGGCATATGGAAGGTAATGATGGAATCTGTTTTGGAGTTCTATGACTTGGCTTTCATTGTTGTTGGGGTTCCACAGCCAGAGTTGGAAGATGGGGAGTTACCCTCTATTCGGAAGGAACGGGAGGCACAAGTTATGGGATCATGTTAATACCCGAGTCCGTTCTTTCATCTTCCTCAATTGCACACCACAGGTGATCAATCACATAAAGCATATGACGTTGGCCAGAGGGATTTGGTAGCATTTGGCTTCTCTCTACAACAGGGTATCACCCATGAAGAGGATCTCCTTGGAAGTTCAGATGCGGATGATGAATCTTGCAAAGTCGTCGACGACGATGCGGGAGCACATCAACAAGCTGCAGGCTCTTCAGCAGGAGGTTCTCCAGGCCGGGAAAGAGATATCGTTAGAGGATATGGCCATAACGTTGTTGTCACACTTGCCCTCTCAGTACTCAGCATTGTACTCCTCTTTGATCACCAGTGGCAGGCTCAGCACCATCACATGGGAGGACCTTGTGCCCATGGTCTTGGACCAGAAAGAGCGATTCATGAACCCTCCACAGGGCGGAGGTTCTGAGGCCTTGACTGTCGAAAGGCCGTAACAACAACAACAAGGGCAAAGGGAAGTCTTCATCGGAGAAGTCTTCTGAGAAGAAGCCCGACTCAGACCGAGAGAAACTGAAGGCCAAGAGAACCTGTAATGATTGTGGCGAGAAAGGCCACTATTGGAGGAAGTGTCCCAAGCGGACTAGGAAGAGTGTTGATTCTTTAGCTTCAGCTTCCGCTGCAAAGACTCCAACCTTTGTGCACTTGGAGATGTTGGACACCGATGGTTCATATTCTTTGAGCGAGGAGGCAGTTGGCTTCATCGCCCCCAAGGATACTCGGGAATGGATTCTTGATAGTGGTCTCCAGGCACATGACTCCTTCCCGTGACTTCTTTCAGGATCTGAAACGGCAGTCAGGTTGCATTTTCATTGGCGACAATTCCACCATACCGATTCACAGTGAGGGTGGATGGAGATCATTCCCGATGGCAGAGGGGGGAAGCATTCCTCTCGTGTTCTTTACGTCCCCGTACTTGGTTTTCAGCTGTTGTCAGTGCATGAGGTGTGGCTTCCGGGTGAAGTTTGAGGAGCATTTTGTTGCTCTACGAGACTGTGAGATTGGCCAGGTTGTTTGGGAAGGTGGAGTGGAGAATGGTATATACAAACTCCTAGCACTCTTCTCTTTGACAAGTTCTCAGATTGGTGATTTATGACACTTTCGGTTTGGCCACTTAAATGTGGATGCACTGCGGCAAGCTTTCCGGGACCAGATGGTGGTTGGCTTGCCAGATGTTGGCCGCAGGCAGGGACACTGTAGTTCTTGCATTCGTGGTAAGGAGCACATGGAATCTTTTCCGAAGCAGGCTTCTAGGTGGGCTTTGAAACCTTTGGAGTTGGTAGACACTGACTTGTGTGGACCTATGCAGACAGCATGCTTGGGAGGTTCTTTGTACTTTATGCTGCTTGTTGATGATTGTCGCAGATTCACATGGGTTTATTTTCTTTCACAAAAGTACCAAGATTTTGCTCGGTTCAAGGAGTGGCATGTGATGGTGGAGAAAGAGTCTGGCTTGCAGATAAAGACTCTTAGGGCTGACAAAGGAGGAGAATTTTCTTCCAATGCATTTGTGCGGAACATGGCATCAAGCGGGAGCTAGCCAATATAGGTTCGCCTTCTGAGAATGGAGTAGTTGAGCGTATGAACAGGACTGGTGGAGATGGCGAGGACGATGCTGGAGCATCGTGATCTTCCTCGTCCACTTTGGGGAGAGGTTGTTGCTACGGCTGTCCATATCCTCAACCGTTCTCCGACGACTTCAGTACCAAACATGACTCCCTTTGAGGCGTATGTTGGCAGGAAACTAGATGTCTCCCATTTCCGTGTATTTGGGAGTGATGCATATGTTCACATTTCAAAGAAGCAGAGGGGGAAGCTCGACTCAAAGTCCCAAAAGCTTGTCTTTGTGGGATATAACTCTCTTTCCAAGGGATACAGGTTGTATGATCCAGAGAGGAACGAGGTCGTTGTCAGTAGGGATGTGGTTTTTGATGAGCATGTTCTGGTTTCCACTGTTGATGAGCTGCCACTTCTTGGAGACCCAAATGATTCTGATGATGATTCCCAGTCGATTGTTCCAGTTGGAACCCCTCAGTTTAAACATGCTCCTAGGGCTTGGAACTAGAAGATTGATTCCTTCTTTCTACGGACTAGATTTCAAAGATCGGTTGCAGATCCTAACCTATATCTCTTTCGGGAACGCGGCATGGTCACATTGATGATCCTTTATGTGGATAACCTCATTCTTACCGGCGGTCATATGGAGCACATTGCAGTGACAAAGGGTGCCTTGTCAATGGAGTTTGAGATGACCGATTTAGGCTTACTCCACTTCTTCTTGGGATTGGAGATCTGGCAGACCTAGAGGGGGTTCTTTGTCTCTCAGGAGCGGTATGTCCATGAGTTGCTTGAGGCCTTTGGGATGGAGAACTGCAAGCCTATCACGTCACCCATGGACCCGAACACGAAACTTACAGTTAATGATTCTTGTGAGCTAGTTGATGCCTCTCTGTACCAGAAGCTGGTTGGTTCATTGATCTGGTTGCTGAACACTAGATTGGACTTGAGCTTTCCTGAGGGGCTGTTGATTTGCTTTATGCAGATGCCGTTGAAGTCTCATTGGGACGCAAGATTGCGGATCTTGCAGTATATGCAGGGTACGAAGGATCTTGGACTCTTCTACATCACTGGAGGTGAAACGCAGGAACGAGTTCGACTCCAAGGTTGGAGTGACTTAGATTGGGAGGATCCAGATACGAGGAGATCTACATCAGGCTACAGTTTTACCCTTGGCTCCGGAGCTGTTTCATGGAGCAGCAAGAGGCAGCCAACTATTACCCTATCGCGTACAGAGGCAGAGTACTGGGCTGCTTGTGGTGTTGCTTGCGAGGTTGGGTGGTTGTGGAGGTTGCTTGGCGAGATTGGGTTTCCACAAAAGGAGCCCACGGTCATCCAGTGCGATAACCAAAGCTGTATCGCTATTGCTCGGAACCTGGTCTTCCATGCCCGGACCAAGCACATAGAGATACAATATCACTTTGTTCGTGAGAAGGTCTTGGCTGGAGACACCCTGTTTGACTTTTTGCATTTTCTTGCTTTTTGACCAAGAATGGTGCTTTTTCTTAATCAAACCTTATGGACCCTACTCTAGCTCATTGGGATTGGTTTCACATCTAGGAGCTGAGAGGGGGTGTTAGCAGTCATCTCCTGTCTGTACACTATGTTAGGGCCTCTGTTGTGGGTGTGCCCGCCTGTATTTGGTGTCTTCCCATTTTTCTCACTCTTTGTATTTTTTTTCCCATTTATCTGGAGCTGTGTATGGGCTGTCGGCTGCCCCCAGTTGCTGGCTGACTGTGTTTGCTTGCTGCTGGACTGCTCTGTTGATACCCGACCACTCTTACAGTGCTGGTTGACTGGATTTATTCTAGCCGACTGACCTATTTGCTGGTCGTGAGCAGTTAAGCTACTGTTGGCAGCAGCCAGGGGCCATATAAAATGGCCCCTTACCCACACACTCCATCATGTATTATTCCGGGATTTTATTGGTGTATATAGCAGAGTTACACAAGCTTCTCTCTCTCTTTCATCTGTGTATTGCTCTCTACAGTAGTTGTCTTCATTTCCGCTGTGCATTCTGACACTTCGGGCTATACATTGACGAGCTCTCAGACTTTATTGACAAAGCGGGTAGGTGAAGGGGCATCCCTAGCAGGCATACTTGTGTCTATTCTTTATATGCTGACTAATTACCAAAAAAGGTCTACTCTTCAAGGCAAACTTCCTCCTCTGATCTGCAGTAAACTCACCTGGGATAGTGCCGTCAATCAGAAATGTCAATAATTGGTCATACCAAGAATCCGACACAGTAGGCTGAACTTCAAATAATGGAGATTCTGGTAAATCATCATTCACTCCCACTGGTTCTTCACCTGTTTCTAGCCTACTCAGGTAATCAGCAATGGCATGGTCTTTTCCTGGAGTATGAACAATCACAAAATCAAACTCCTGTAATAACAACATCCACCTAGCCAACCTTCCTGTTAGCATTGGCTTCTTGATTAGGTGACCATAAAACTCCATAGGGAGTAATTTGACCCATCTAATGTTTATGAAACCATATAAGACCAGGCGTTTCCAGGCAAGTATATGCAATACCAGACCCAGTGGAAAGCCAATCCTCCAGGCGTTTCCGGGCATGTACACAAAGGCACAAGTCCCAGCGGAAAGCCAAGTCGTCCAGGCGTTTCCGGGCATGTACACAAAGGCACAAGTCCCAGTGGAAAGCCAAGTCCTCCAGATATTCCGGGCATGATAACATCAAGTCCCAGCAGAATATCATATCCAACTATAAAGCATGACACGTGTCAATCACATGCATAGGCTCATTCCATAAGCCATGGACACCAATCCAATATGTACATTGTGTGAAAGCAAGAGTGAACCATTCGGGTGGCCAAATGGTGACATGTGGTGTGGATGATGTATGGCTAGCTGATGCTGATGCAGAAGCTCTAGAGGCTCTACTACATGCCTCTGATACAGGTGGCTTGATAAATGCTGCGGGGTCAACTGCCACAAGACGTGCCGCCCTCCTTGCTCTAAAGAGAGACGCTTGTGTTGTAGCCCGCTCTAAGAGCTCCACTCTCTTCTCTTGGCTTACATTTGGTCAAAACTGCACCTCATGCCCAGACTCATGGAGAAGGTGAGCTCTCACGTTGTTTGCCCCACTTGTTCGTGTGTATGGGCATAACTTGTAGCGCCATTGACGTGAACCTCCCCCGCTTCCTGAACTCTGGGCATTCACATCTTCCCACCAAGAGCAATTTGAACCCTTGCTCCCAACACGGGCTGCTAGTGCTCGCGAGGAAGAGGCCATTGTGATTTAACTTTGAGCTTTGAAGGCTGGCCACTGAGGGCACTGGGGCCTGGGGCCTGGGGGCTAGGCAGCTTAGATGGAGACTGGACTCTGGAGTAGTGGGCTGTGGCAAGAACTTGTGCTACAGCTGCTTGTGCAGTCACTGCACACTACATAGCAAAGATGGAGGAGGAGAGATGGAGGAGAGGTGAGAGCAAGTGTGCACAGGTGACAACAGAGACGGAGGAACCTGGAAAGCGCACAACAGCACAGACCTGGACGGAGGAGAGCAGAGATGGGAGAGCAGAGAAGGAGGAGAGCAAGTGCACAGGTGACAGGCACAGTAGCGACGGAGGAGAGCAGAGATCGCTGGACGCTCGCACGACTCGGACTTTTTTCTTAACAAAAAAAAACATAAAATGAGGCGATCTCAACACCCGTTCGTTTTTTTCCCTTCCCGTCCCCAACCAGCCGTCCCACATGTTTAAGGCACCCCTTGATAGGGGACGGGCATCCCCTGGTGAGGGATGGAACATGGGACATCCCCCTTACAGAGGGACGCTTCCCCGTGTGAAAGGGAGGCCGGGGCGGCGTTCCCCCGTCCCCAAGGCCTGGGACGAGCGTCCCCTGTGACTATGATTGGAGGTTCTCACAAAGATATGTAGTAGATGATGAGCATGGACGACCAGGTGGGCTCGACAGAGAGGTAGTGGAGACTGCTAAACAGGATGTTGAAGAGGAGGTCGTGAGTAGAACGTGGGTGACAAGGGTGCGCCGAAGAGCCCAAAAAAAAGTAATAGTAAAAACCTCCCAACGGGCTGAAAATTGGCAGTTGCTGGGTAACCCCCAAGAGTGGGTGGCTCTTCCTGTGGCTCAGCCTAGCTGGTCGAGTTGGGTGTTGCTATCACATTCACAAGCTCTGCCCGAGTGGGGAGGAGCCACTGGCCTAGTGCTGCCCGGGGATGGCGGTGCAATCAGGAGGCGGGCGGTTGCAAGGCGCATAGGCGCAAAAGCTTAGAGAGGGGGACGGGAAGCGTGTGGGGGCCTTGTGCATCGTGGTGCACAAGCGCTCTTGGTGGCACATGCGAGGGCGACAAGCTCTGATACCAAATGTTGACATTTGATTGGGCCATGTCGGGAGAAGATAGAGATGCTAGAAGGCATATAAAGCTACACATATAATTAGCCCTAAACTAAAGAGCAAGATGCAAGAGAGACTACACTTGTGCAAGTACATATATTACATTATAATATTGGTCCTTTTATATAGAGACTCCCCTTTACAAGGTGTGTGCATATGTTGCCACCACACATGCCACATGTCACAAGATGTGATGCCGTGTCCCTAAGAGGTGTCACTTTTACACATCATTGCTTACATAAGATCCTTCTAAGGAGCTGTTCCCACACATAAATGAATCTACACACTATTGTTCACACACAAGAACCGCTTTATTTAAAGCCTAGTTCACACGCTTATACAAAACTCCTTTTACATTGAATTTTCCCAATACAATGGTCATTCACTAGCTAAGGATGGTGGGTTGGAGGGATGCCCTTTGGGTCGCCGACAGTCTGCAATTTTGAGGTGGAAAGACCACCTAACGCATCGACTCTTCTCACTGGGAACTAGCTCAGCATAAGCTGTTGTTCCTCTACCATATGATTGTGGGAACAAGACAAAAAAAACAAAACCTTCTCAAGTTCCTTGAAGAAAATAAACCATCCTTCAATCCTCCCATGGAATTGGATCCTTCTTTGGATTGGGTTCACCCGTCGAAGCTTGGGTTTGGTTCTGTGGAGCCTTCTTAGACTTAAACTTTTGTTTACGCCTGGAAGCATGCTGAGAGGTTTCTGAGAGACGTTCTTTTGAGTCTGGTTGGCCATCGTCTTCTCATAAATCCTAGCATATACCGGATGGCATCCTCCAGTGTCTTGCTATGATTGTTCTTTACTTGGAGCTTGTGCTCCCTTGCCAACCCATGGATAAAAAATCTACACAATGTTGTGGCATCCATGTGTGCTGCTCAGGACTGCAACTCTGTGAATCTCTATAAGTACGTGTTAAAAGACAAACACCATAAAGTGTCCATGAAGCTCGAATGATGTATGTCAATGTAGAGCACACCAAAGGATCATGTGATTAAGAATGCATCATGGGAAAATCAAGGAATCTCAAGGGAACCTAGGTGACATACCCCCCATCTCTGCCGGTCCCTTTAGATGTATAGGAAAGTGCTAATGGGTGTGGAACCTCCATCTTGGAAGTTGTAAATATTAAGTATCCATGAGAAGGATATGGAGATGATAATGGTGAAAACAAAGGGAAAGAAAAACAGAAAGTGCAGTGACATCCCTGTATATCATGTCCAAGTCCATAAACTTGGCCACAATATCAAATTCATCTCGAAACAATATCTCAAACTCCCAAGTACGGGAGACAACCATCTAATCTTCTGGGCTTCTGGGAATGGGTGAAACTCGAATTGTAAAAGCTGCATCTCTTCTTGGAACTCTGCCTGGAGTTGTGCCATCTTCTCCCTGAAGTAAGTTTTCTCCACGCTTTTTACCACCTCGTGCTGCACCTCCATGTGTTCCCCCGACCCTTGAAGACCATCTTCCTCATGGTCGGAAACCTCATCAAAGAAGTGGAGTTGTGCCGCCATGGTAAAAGGGAGCAGAAATAAAGGTCTGCTGCTGCAAGATATCTATGTGATTGATTCTGAAATTCAGAGAAGCAGGGTGGCGCAACCACCCGCTCCTCTATTGCTTTATGCAACATGTGCCATCTCGGCTACCACGATTCGTTCCTACCCAATGGTCCTCGTGAAATTCAGAAAAGCTGGGGAAAAAACATACATTTCACATGAGAAACTGGAGAAAAGCATGCAAAACAAGGTGACCCACCTGTACGCCACACAAGAGAGATGAAGAGCTAGCAGCTGAGAATCCTCGCAATGGGCTGCTTTCAATCGATTTCGTCATGGGCTGAGTATGAGGGACCTAAGGCCTCCCCTTTTATGGCCAAAAGAAAACACCTAACTGCGTTTTCCCTAAAAAGTTCTAGGTGTTTTTTAACTCTGCGCTAAAAACTGACCCCCTTGCTTGTGTTTTATAAAAACAGCCCTTTTTTTAATAGCAAAAATAGCACAGCTTTTTTGTTTAAAAAAACGCTTCCCTATTATAGATGGCTTATAGCGTACTTTTCTGAAAATAGCCGCCATCCACTCTGCTCTCTCTCTCTCTCTCTCTCTCTCCCGGAGAGTGGTATACCATCTACTCGGAGCTGATGTGGCTCTCATGTTTCTATGTTCTTAGTATTCCATGATGAGTTTCCATGGACAGTTTTGAGATATGCCATGGACATTATTGTATCACTTCGGTCTCATAGGCCCATTGGGTCTTTAGTAGATGCTTAATATATCTTTCTTTCTTTCTTTCTTTCTCTTCATGAGTATCACTGATGATGGATTTATAGAGAGGCCTAGATACATGGAGGGCTTTTTACCACACGGCTCCCGAGTAGCTATTGGTCAGCTTAGAGTCTCATCACATCGACTGGAGATCGAGACTGGCAGAGCAGCACGGATCCCCCCGAGAGGAGAGGGTATGCAGATTGTGCAGAGAGGAGGTGGAGAGTGAGGAGCATTATGTATGTAGATGCAGAGCATATACAGCCATCTGAGAGAGATATCCCATTTTATTCAGAGAGCCACATTCCCTACGCGAGCTCTTTGAGGCAGCAGACCTGGGAGATTCATTCTAGACATACACCGTCACAGAGAGACATCATTACAGGCTGAACCTGTGCGTCACCTGTCTGCTGGTCCTGTACAGCTAGGTCAGGATCTGTACGGTTTGTTGTAGAACTGCCCTTCTATGCACCTTGTATGACCAGCTTCAGACAGCCCACCTGCACACCATCTGCTGGCTGCATACCTGCGCAACAACTGTTGGCTGAACACCAGTAGTTTGCACCCAGTTCCTTGCAGAGAACATTTGTGTGCTGCAGCTTGTACATGGTCACCTTGCACCTGCTGCATGCACAACTCTTTCTAATCGACCACATACACCATGCAAACAGACCCAATCTGCAGCGCTGACATACCAGAGAGAAACTAGGATTTTTTTCAAAAACTAGGGGTTTCCAGCCGGGACAATCTCCCCTATGCACTTATGCATACAAATCTCCCCTTTCTCCCAGTTCTCTCAGAATCGACAAAAATTCTCTCCTACGAGCAAAACCAAAAAAGCATCTACTTCTTGTAGTTTCAAAACGCAGATGTGGTGACTGAGAGATACTTGGCTTAGGTGACCTTAAAAAACACAAACGATTCGAAAACCTTGATTTTTTCCACCTTTGGGTTTAGGCTTGCTCTGATACCAACTGTGAGGGATTCCTCTTAAGGATCACCTAATACAGACATAAACAAGATTTGAGAAACCAAATAAAAGGGGTGTAACTATTTGGCCTTCCTAGCACTATTCACATGATGGAACCCTTGCCCGGACACCAGACTATTGGAAGTAGGCATGGGGATGGAGACCATAAGGTTTGCACATGGAAACGCACCAGTTTTGGTCAAAAAGTAGAGAAAAGCAAAAAGTTCAACTAAGTTGACTGCGAGATAGGAGCATCATTGGCAAGAGGGGATTGAGCATGACCAAAAAGCAAAAAGTTGCTTTTTCAAAAAGTAGCTCTGGTTCCAAAAAGCAAGGCCCTACAGCAGGAAAAGCAAAGCACAAAGAACTCTAGAAAAGCTGGCCATATTTGAATAATATTTGAAATGTAATTTATTGTAAAAAAGTAAAAAAGAGAAAAGCAAAGCAAAAGCATGTATAGCTTTTGGGCAAAAAGCAAGATCTCCCCCCCCCCCCCCCCCCCCCCCCCCGCCCCAAGTATAAAACAAGCAAGAACCTCTCTCCCCCATCATCAATCAAAGCGTGGAGCTCATCATTGCCACCATCTTTGGAGCGTGGAGTTTGTCCGCTGTTGGCACTTGCCATACCGCCGTACAATTGCCGTATCTCTTGGTTGCCGTTGTTGCCTGCGATCGTACGTTTGTCGCCGCTTGGCTGTTGCCATCTAGAATTCTGCTGTCGACTGACATAATCGCTGCTGCAGCTTGCTCTGCGTCGACTGACGGAGGTGCCGTTGCCAGCGCGTGCTGAACTTCGCCTGCGCCGTACGGCTAAGCTGCTGCTGTCGATGGCCTGCGCCATACTGCCATCAATTGCCGTGTTGCCGTGATCCTGATTTGGTTCATATGCGTTTGTGCGACCTATTTGGGGCTGTCTCTACTTCGGTTTGGGTGACAAGACTACAGCTGATCATCATAAGCTTCTCTCTTTGAGTTTCATTTGGTTGTTCTGTTTGATGAGACACCCAACTCCAGATGTACTCTCAGTTTTTGTCTCATAGGTCATCATGGCCTCTTAGAGACGTTAATATATCATTTCATTTCTCTATCTTCTCTGTCTATTCTTCTATCTCTTGGATACGTGGTGGAATTTGTCACAGCACGCCCCGTTGGGCGTACAGTGGTATCAGAGGAGGATTTCTCTCGAGGAATCTTTCTTGGGGTGACAGAGCCATGTTGAGAGTAGAGGGCAACCAAGAGCCTAATGAACGGAACAATTATGAGGCCGATCCAGGACTTCAGGAAGGGAACAACTATGATGGCAACTAGGGTCATGGATCCATTACTCATGAGACCGCAGCCATGTCGTCAAAAGAGTACAATGATTTTCAGCAATTCAGGCATTTGCTTAGGGATGATGAATTCCTTGCTTGGAGAGCCAAAAGCGAACATGACAGAAGAAGGGCTCAAATGTTTGAAGACTTCATCAAGGATAGAGCTACCGAAACCGAAGGAGTTGAAGCTGCCAAAGCCTATCTTTGGCTAAAGGATCTAGAGCCACGAGGTCTATTTCCCGTGGAGGAGATAGAAAGGCTATTCCTAGGCTTGCTCCGAGCATGGAAGACTGGGTTCCGAGCAATAGCGATACAGCTCTGGTTACCGCATTGGATGATCGTGGGCTCCTTTTGTGGATACCCAATCTCGCCAAGCAACCTCCGCAGCCACACAACCACGCAAGCAGCACCACAAGTAGCTCGGTACTCTGCCTCTGTCGACGACAAGGCAATAGTTGGCTGCCTCTTGCCACTCCATGAAACTGCTTCTGAGCCAAGGGAAAAACTGTATCCTGATGTAGATCTCCTCGTGTCTGGATCTCCTTCCCAATCTGAGTCACTCCAACCTTGGAGTCAAACTCGTTCCTTTGTTTCACCTCCAGTGGTGTAGAAGAGTCCAAGATCCTTCGTACCCTGCAGATATCGCAAGATCGGCGATCCTGCATCCCAATGAGACTTCAATGGTGTCTGCATAAATGAGCTCAACAGCCCCACAGGAAAGCTCAAGTCCAATTTGGTGTTCAACAACCAGCTCAATGAACCAACCCGCTTCCAGTACAAAGAGGCATCAACCGGCTCACAAGGATCATTCACTGTAAGCTTCGTGTTCGGGTCCATCGGCGATGTGATAGGCTTGTATTTCTCCATCCCAAAGGACTCAAGCAACTCATGGACATAACGTTGTTGAGAGACAAAGAACCCCCTCTGGGTCTGCCAGACTTCCAATCCCAAGAAGAAGTGGAGTAAGCCTAAATCAATTATCTCAAACTCCTTTGACAAGGCAGCCTTCATCAGTGCAATGTGCGCCATATAACCGCCGGTGAGAATGAGGTCATCCACATAAAGGATGATCAATGTGACCATACCGCGTTCCCGAAAGAGATATAGGTTGGGATCTACAACCGATCTCTGAAATCCAGTCCGTAGAAAGAAGGAATCAATCTTCTGATTCCAAGCCGTGGGAGCCTTCTTAAGACTATACAAGGCCTTCCGTAACCTGTAAACCATTCCCTTTGATCTTGGAACCTCAAAGCCTGGAGGCTGCTCAACATACACCTCCTCTTGTAGCTCACCATTACGGAATGCAGATTTAATATCCATTTGAAATACGGGCCACTGCTGAGAAGCAAGGGCAAGAACGGTCCAAATCGTGGTCATCCTCATTGGCGGTGCAAAGGTATCCTCATAGTTGATGCCAGGCCGTTGAGCATAACCCTCAGCCACAAGTCTGGCTTTGTGTTTGTCCACCGACCCATCTGACGTATACTTGGTCTTAAAGACCCACTTGACACCAATGACAGACCGTTTCGACGGCCTCGGAACCAACTCCCTAGTGATATTTTTTTCAATTGCATCCAGTTCCACTTGCATGGCTTTCCTCCAAGTATCCTATGCAAGGGCTTCCTTGGGGTGATGAGATCAGAGCCTCAGTTCACTTTCCGAGGGGAGCTGGTAGAGTATGCGAGGTCATATGTGAAATTAGTTACATACGTGGAAAGAGCATAGAAAGAGCTTCCTAGCCATATGATCAATTTAAGAAACCAACACCTCCTCATCAAGGCTCATATCTGAGCCACTAGACTCTCCATCAACATGAGAATGCCCTGGGCTCTTTGTCCCGCATGATACGAGACATCAAAGCATAGTTTTACCTGTAAAAGCTCCGTTGAATGATTTTTATCACGAACTCTATGCGATCTTTGAGGTCCGTCCTTTGTGGTCCATTCGGAGGGAAGCTCCATAACACCTGACTCTCGAAGGATGTCTACCAACCACCTGGGTACTCGAATAGAACGCGGAGCCTCTTGCTGTTGCGGGGGCTCATCTCCAGCTACAGGCTCAACCTCCTCAACTGACTGAGGCTGTCCAGTTGGAACAATCGACTGGGAATCATCATCAGAATCATCTGGGTCTCCAAGAAGTGGTGGCTCATCAACGGTGGAAACCGGAACATGCTCATCAAAAACCACTTTTGGAACTTTGAGTTGAGCTTCTTCGTCTGCTTCTTTGGAATGTGAATATATGCCGCTCCCAAACACACGGAAATGGGAGACATCAGGTTTCCTGCCAAAATACGCCTCAAAGGGAGTTATGTTTGGTACTGAAGTCGTCGGAGAACGGTTGAGGATATGGACAGCCGTAGCCACAGCCTTTCTCCAAAGTGGATGAAGAAGATTACGATGCTCCAGCATCATCCTCGCTATCTCCACCACAGTCCTGTTCTTACGCTGAATTACTCCATTCTTTGACGACGAACGTATATTGGCCAGCTCCCGCTTGATGCCATGTTCCGCAAAAACCGCATGAATGCATTGGAAGAAAATTCTCCTCCTTTGTCAGCCCTAAGAGTCTATCTGCAAGCCAGACTCTTTCTCCACCATCACATGCCACTCCTTGAACCGAGCAAAAGCTTGGTCCTTCTGTGAGAGAAAATAAACCCATGTGAATCTGCTACAATCATCAACAAGCAACATAAAGTACAAAGACCTCCCAAGGATGCTGTCTGCATAGGTCCACACAAGTCAGTGCCAACTCCAAAGGTTTCCAAGCCCGCCTAGAAGCCTGCTTCGAAAAAGATTTCGTGTGTTGCTTACCACGAATGCAAGAATTACAACGTCCTTGCCTGCTGCCAACATCAGACAAGCCAACCACCATCTAGTCTCGGAAGGCTCACCGCAGCGCATCCACATTCAAGTGGCCAAACGGAAAGTGCCACAAATCACCAATCTGAGAACCTGTCAAAGAGGAGAGTGCGGAGAGTTTGTATATACCATTCTCCACGCCGGCCTCCCAAACAACCTGGCCAGTTTCGCGGTCCTGTAGATCAACAGAATGCTCCGTAGACTCGACCCGGAAGCTAGTCTTGCACACCTCATGCACTGACAACAGATGAAAACCAAGTGCGGGGATGTAAACAACACCAGAGGAATGCTTGATCTCCATCCGGCTCTGACTGTGTATCGGTATGGTGGAATTGTCGCCAATAAAAATGCGACCTGACTACCGTTTCAGATACTGAAAGAAATCATGGGAAGGAGTCATGTGTTTGGAAGCACCACTATCAAGAATCCATTCCCGAGTATCCTTTGCGGTGAAGCCAACTGCCTTCTCGCTTGAAGAAGATGAAGCATCGGTGTCCAACATCTCCAAAGTGCACAAAGGCTGGAGTCTTTGCAGCTGAAGCTGAAGAATCAACACTCTTCCTTGGGACACTTCCTCCAACAGTGGCCTTTCTCGTCACAATCATTACAGGTCCTCTTGGCCTTTAGTTTCTCTCGGTCTGAATCGGGCTTCTTCTCAGAAGACTTCCCTTTGCCCTTGTTGTTGTTGTTACGGCCTTTCGATTGTTTGCCAGTCAAGGCCTCAGAACCTCCGCCCTGTGGAGGGTTCGTGAATCGCTCTTCCTGGTCCAAGACCATGGGCACAAGCTCCTCCCATGTGATGGTGCTGAGCTTGCCACTGGTGAACTAAGAGGAGTAAAAGGCTGAGTACTGAGAGGGCAAATGTGACAGCAACGTTATGGCCATATCCTATGTTGATATCTCTTTCCCTGCCTGGAGAACTTTCTACTGAAGAGCTTGCAGCTTGTTGATGTGCTCCCGCATCATCGACCACTTTGTAGGATTCATCACCTGCATCTGAACTTCTAGGGAGATTCTCTTCATGGGTGATACGTTGTTGTAGAGAAGCCAAATGCTGCCAAATCCCTTTGGCCAGCATCATATGCTTTATGTGTTTGATCCACCTGTGGTGTGCAATTGAGGAAGATGAAAGAACGGACTCGGGCATTAACACGATCCCATAACTGTGCCTGTGCCTCCCGTTCCTTCCGAATAGAGGGTAACTCCCCGTCTTCCAAGTCCGGCTGTGGAACCCCAACAACAATGAAATCAGCCAAGTTATAGGACTCCAAAACTGATTCCATCATTACCTTCGATATGCCGTAGTTGTTCCCATCCAACTGGCGGTCCATTGGGAACGCGGGGACTGTCGGGATCTTCACGTGCTTCTCAGCTATCTCAAGCAAATCTACCATCTCAAGGGTTCACAAGGTCTTGTGAAGGGAGGGTGGGTGGAAAAAAAGAAGAAGAAGAGGCTGCAAATAGAATGCAAGGTGGGTGTCCAACGATGATGGCTGCCTTCTACCCAATCTCCAAGTCCTGTACAGCCCAAAATATGGGGACAAAGTGGAACAAATGCACAATTCTCTAACCAGACTTGGAGTGGAATCAGAGGAATGACAGGTTTTCAGACAAAGTGTCAGAAGTCAGTCAAAGTACATGGTCAGTAGTCGAGGGAGGAAGGATGATAGGTTTCCAACCCATCATCAAGTATAGCAGGAGGGAATATCATGTGCACAGCCGTGGACATGAGTATTAAAATGTTAATAAATCTGAATATGCTGGTCGGCCAGCCCTGATGATGCCTGTATCTCAGCACCTGCTGTCAGCCAGCTTCCTAATGTCTGATACTTGTGGACTTGATGTGTCTTCCCTGCCTGAGCCTGCTAGTCCCCTAATCCTACCCTAAGATTGTTGCCTAAATCAGGGATTAGATCTCAGGTTAGCAGTTGTGGACAGAAGTGTTACTGGCTGACAAGTAGAAATCTGGCCGACCTGTGCATAAGGAGCGCTAGGCCCATAGTTAGTCATATTCATCTGCTCCCCACTTTGGGACAGTTAGTCAATAGATAGTCTAGTAAGTCATAATTCAGTCCTCTTTTGGAAGGCCAAAGCCCATAGCAGTTGTACAGTCATATACATCTTTTTGTACTGTAGAAATATACTGAAAATACAGTTCATCTCTGTCTTTTCTCTCTATCTATTCATTGCATGTTTAAATTACGTTTTACTGTTCAAATGAGGTTGATATTTGTAAACAACATTCTAAGGATGGGTTTTTTTTTTTTTTTTGGTGGGGTATTGCTAGTTTCGGCTTGCAGCCCCCTCATGGTGTACTCCTCCATGGTCCGCCGGGCACTGGGAAGACGTCTCTTGCTCTTGCCTCTGCCATTGAAGCTGGTGTGAAAATTTTCCCTATAAATGGACCTGAAATCATAAGCGAATACTATGGAGAGAGTGAGGCAGCTCTTCAAGCAGTCTTTGTAGCAGCTCAAAAAGCAGCTCCTTCTGTGGTATTCCCTTTTCTCCACTATTTTTTTTTAATGTCCACTTTCTCTTTTCTATGTATGGAGATTGATACTATGATCTTTCAAAAGGTGTTTATAGATGAGCTGGATGCTATTGCTCCTCAACGTACAGAGGGGTCAGAAGACTTGGGGCGGCGTATGGTTGCCACTCTCTTGACCCTTATGGATGGAGGTCAGAACCTACAACGTGTGCTGGTCATTGCAGCAACAAATCGAGTGGAAGCCATTGACCCGGCTTTACGCAGACCAGGGAGATTTGATCGTGAAATCGATATTGGTATGTTTTGAGTTAGGTTAGGACCTTATGCTCTAGGAGGATCAATGGATGCTCTAGAATGATTTACATTTTTTTTTGAAGAACTTCTTGAAAACACACACACACACACACACACACTTCATGCTCTAGGAGGACAATGGATGCTGTATGATGACACACATGAATTATAACTACTTATCCTTTCCTTCTACATGGAATTCACTGAATGCTTTTCCATTGCTGTGTTGTGTATGTTTAAGTACATATGGCCAAAATGGTCAACAAGGTGGAAATAGGCAGTGTTCATTGTGTATACAGTCTGTAATAAGGAATGCTAGAGCATTTCCTCGAAGCTTTTGTAACACGAAAAATGAAATGAACATTCATGGTGGATGCTCGAAAAGGACCATGAAGCACTGGTGAGCTGTGGCCAGGTGTGGCTTGGCTAAGACAGGAGCTCACTCTCTCTCAAATCCAAGGCCCACGAATGTGGCCAAGAATCACAATCCTTGAGGTTTTCGGGAAATATATGCATGATTGGTTTTGGTGTCCAGGTTGGTGATTGGTGTATCTTTTGGGCTCTTTCTGATCTATGGCAACTATGGGCTTTCTTTGATCTACTTTGTAGTAGGATGGTTTCATGAAACTTGGGTCTAGAGGATGCTTTGAGTCTTCGAGTTATCTTAAGACAAGCTCCTTGTAGGTGGGCCTTGATCCAAATTGTGATTGGAATCTATGGGTGCTTTGTTCTAATATCAGAAGTGTTTGGGTCATAGTTGTTAGGTACAAAACGAAGGTACGAAACGAAGGTACTTGTACGGAACTTTTAAATTTTGAAAAGTAAGTTCGATTGAGGTACAATCCACTTTAAAAAACACTTGAAAATAGATATTTGTACACATTTAGAAATGCATTACAAGGATGTCCATGTGAAGTGTCTTTTTAAGTTCTTGATGCTGTTGTGTTTACACCAAAATGGTCTGTAAAACTTCCCTCAATGGTCAAGGAATCCTACCAAAGAAACAAAAGGTGTGACCACCGAAAGGTGTGGATGGCACACAAGCAGCCTTTGTTTTGAAGGACCAAATGGCCTTTTCTTTTCAAGGACCATAGTCAAAAAAAGAATTCGTGCAGTGAGAGGTATTGAACGTATTCTCGGTTTACTCAAATTGGATCTTTTCTTGGAAACAGTTTATTAGGCTATACTCATGCAATCATTTCACTTTACCTTTAATGTTTTTGCAGTTGATTTGGTCTCTTGTGATATGTAGGTGTTCCATCTCCATCTGGAAGATGTGAAATTTTGCTCTCCCTTTTATCAAGGATGAGTCATGCATTGACAAAGGCAGATATTGATACTTTAGCAGCTGCAACACATGGATTTGTAGGTGCTGACCTCTCTTCACTTTGCAATGAAGCAGCGATGATAGCCTTACGGCATTATGTACACAAAAACATCAAAACAGAAGTTCGCACCAGATTTCAAGAACCAACTTATGGGTGTGTGAATGGGGGTCCAGTTTCAAGCAAACTTTCTGATGTCACTTTTCATTTTGGGTGCTTGAATTTGACATCTACAACCAGTGGTTTGGGGCATTTTGACAAGTCTTTGAGGATAACTATGAACGATTTTCAGGAAGCCAAGACTAGAGTACGACCTAGTGCGATGCGGGAGGTATAGAGCTTACCATGCTTGCTATTTAAAGCTCTATTGCTAAGATCCTACATGCTACATTATTATCATGAGCTCTTGTTTTTTTTTTTTTTGGATGAGAACAAGATTAAGATGGAAGGCAACTCAGTCATCATGGCGAGTGTTGTTTCAAAAGAATTGTTTTATGTTTAAAATGTTTAAGTTGGAGGATTTGTTTCTGACTGTTTTTACATAGCAAATGCAGAATGTTGAATTTCCCTCTGTTTGGATCCATTTGTTGTGGGCTATGTGCCGAATGTACATGGCAAGACAGCCCATGCACCACATGATAGGAAGGTATGCAAGGCATGGGGACAGCTAAAAGATCAGCCTGCCCTCTTCCTTTTTGATGATTGCTCTAGGGACAACCTCAATCCAGATGGCTGCCCAAGGACGTGAAGGTTACACCCGTTAATGGAAAGTTTTGTATGCATATTTAGCGCTATGTGGATCATGAGGATTTCTTGATTGCCCCTTTACATGGGTGTGGCGTACTATTGGGGATGCCTTGGCATGTACACTTGAATCGGAGAAAGGATTACCAAAGCAAGAAGGTGTATACTCATAGGCATAAAGAGCACGCAATAAATGCAGGCACTGTTGGGAATAATAGTCCTCTTGTATCCCACATTTGAATTAATAAAGTCACGAGGAAGGGTGTTTCCTTGTACTTGATTTGTGCACGTGATGTTGTTGAACATGATAATGTGCATTAGATTCTCTTGATGCTAGTAGGCTGAATTTTCTTAATGAGTTTGGTGATTGTTTTGCTGAGACATTGCTTGCTAGTATGCCGTGGGCAAGGTCAAAAGATCGTACTATTGACTTGATCCATGATAGTTCAACACCACCAACCAGCCTATCGGGCTAGTGCGAGTCAACGTGAGAAAATTATGACACAAGTGAATGAGCTTCTTGAGAAGGGATTTGTGAGGCCTAGTTCCTCAGTCTTTTGCTTGTGCTTCTTGTGCAGAGAAGAGAAATGGGTCTTTCCGCATGTGCGTGCGTTGACTATAAGGCCCTAAACAAGATGACCATCAAGAATTGGTTCCCTATACCAAGGATAAGTTGCTTGGTGCGTCATACTTTAGCAAGATTGACTTGAAGAGTGGTTATCACCAGGTGCGGGTGGCACCCCAAGATGTGCATAAGACTACTTCCGCACATCATTTGGACTCTGAGTATTTAATAATGCCATTTCGGCTTAGGAATGCGCTTGCCACATTCAATAGTTTGATGGACAGAATATTCTGGGAACATAGCAAGTTCACATGAACCTTCTTTGATGACATCTTGGTGTTCTCCAAGAATGGCTTTCCAAAAGATACTATGGCCTATTCAAAGTGATCAACAAGATCAATGAAGTAGCATACAGTCTAGCATTACCGGATCATTGGAAGATCCACAATGCCTCTCATGTTAGCCTCTTATGCATGTATGTGGGAGCCCGTCAAGGATCCACCAGAGGTGGATGAAATTTTGTAGCGAGAGTAGGTTGTCTTCCACAAAGAAAAGAGGCCGCTTGGAAACCTTTTGGCCGCCTACAACTGAGATACTTGGTTAAGTTCGACAACTATCCAGCCATGGATGCATAGAGTAGACTCTGAGAGAGTATCCACAGATTTTGGACAACTACTTTGAGGCTTTTTAATTGTTGCTGACTGTGCATGATTAGATGTGATGTAAGTGCATCATTGATTCCAAAAGATCTTTTTTGGAACACTATAAATTCTAGTATGACTAGCCGTTGCCTATTTTTAGCTAGTGTGACTGGTAATGCTTCATAACTAGTATGATTGGTACTACCTCACTCTAGTGTGACTAGAGCGTAGGGGCTTTGCTAGTGTGACTAATACACCCCATCTTCAATGTAGCAATCGTGTCTTCATCACAGGACCATGAGGTCACAATGTATGGGAGACATTTCTTAGAGGTGGGAGTTGAACATGGACTTGTTATCTAACAGGTCCCGATGGCCCTCCTGTGACGCCCTCACCTCCTTCCCTCACTCAGGAGGTACCCACACCGTGGACTACCTGATGGGATCTCTGGCTTTGGCACACCTTCTAATGACTTCTCCAACCCCCACCACCAGATCCCCGCCTCACTACCTCCACCTTCTTCACAAAGGGCATGGTCCTTGAGGCCAAACGTAGACTATGTAATGGGCGAGCCCAGGATCACAAGGGACTCACTGCCGGGTACATCTCACATGCCAATGATACCTTGGCTCCCCTACTGGCCTACATGTTCAATAGAGCCCTTTGTGAAGTATTTCTACCCTCTTGGTGTGCTAACACCATCACTCCATCCTCAAAGCGGCCAAAGATCCACTTGATCCTAATAATTACAGGATGATCATGAGTGGCCCACACATTGGGAAAACTTTATGGATCGGTGCTAGAGGCAAAGCTCAATTCATTTGCAGAGACAGGGTTGCAGAGCCTCAAGACAGATAGGCTTTCGGAGTAGCTACTCTACCCTTGACCACATCTTCACCTTCCCTGCCCCATCATTGAGGAGGATAGAGCACGACATTAGAGGATTTATTGCTGCTTTGTGGATTTTCGCAAAGCTTTTGATATTGGACCCCAAGACGAGTCCCATTTGACATGGTTTGGAGCATCATCACCCTCTATGACTCTGTCACCGGATGAGTGAGAGCCCCAGAAGATACATCGCAAGAGATTTCTTTCAGTATTGGGGTGAAACAGGGCTGCCCTCCCTGAGCCCACCTCCTACACCATCTACAAGAGATACGAGTCCCATTTGACATGGTTTGGAGCATCATTGCCCTCTATGAGTCCGTCACCGGTCGAGTGAAAGTCCCAGGAGGTAAATCACAAGAGATTTCCTACACTATTGGGGTGAAACAGGGCTGCCCTCTATCACCCACTCTTTTTGGCCTCTACATCGATGAGATCTCAAGCCTCATTGACGGATTAGGTGGGGTTGGTCCCGCCCTGGTAGTCATATTGATCCCCCTACTACTTTATGCAGATGACATCGTCCTCCTTTGAGATTCAGCCCAGGGGCTTTAGAGAAACCAAGCTACCTCATAAGCTGCCTAGCAGCACCCTTGTATTCTCCCTTTGTACTCGACAAGGCAACTGTTGGCTGCTTCTTACTGCTCCAACTCACAGCAGCACTCCCAAATGAGAACATAAAACCACTGGTAGATCTCCTGTCTGCAATACTACTAGCCCAATCAGCATTTGTGTACCCATGCAACTGTATCTCTATACCAGCCTCATAGAAAAGTCCATAATCAACTGTAGACTTCAGTTGGATTCCTTACAGGACTTCTGCACTTAGCGGGACCTCTTCGTTAACCTTGGTAAAACCAAGGTAATGGTCTTCAATACCTCCTGCCCCTTCACATCCAGATTGAGCTTCACATATAGAAGGGATCCTTTGGAGATTGTCTCATCCTATGTCTACCTTGGTGTCACTTTTAGTGGTCCACGCTTCACCATGCTTCCCACAACACATGCCAGTGTGACACGGGGAAAATCCATTTCGCAAAAAGAAAATGTAGTGTGAAGAAGTTTGTGATAGAGATCTAGGAGGTAACCCGCTAACTCTGGTCTCGGCTCTTGGTGGTGATAAGATGCGATGGAGGTATGTGACTGTCTGGAAGAGTGCATCCACTACCATCGGGGCTGCAGCAAACTCTGCCTGGAAAATGTGGTGTGGGACTGATGGTTTGTTGCGGATCATGTGGGAGAACATCATGACCTAGGGCCTCTCAACTCATTGCCAATCCTCATCGGGTAACTCTGGCCCCAGAAGGCTGCTCCATACATCAAGGCTGGTGTGAAGATGGTGTCAAAAAGCCAACCCTTCATCCTAAATGTGCCTGGAAGCACTGCCACTCAAGTAAGCTTATGGCGGCCCGCCAATGCCCCTGCCCCCGCCCCCGGGGCGCAAGCCTCACAAAGACATAGGGATGACACGTTAAAACCTCAAGGTTTCCCACAGAGTTACTAGAGAGAGAGCACAATCACTTTTGATAGCCAACTTCCCTTGTCCCCAAGAATCTTGAACGTCCACCCACCAGCTTCAAATCCAAGACATACTTTTCACTGCTCTCCGCTCGAGGATGACATCCTAATTGGATGAGGCGGTGGGGACACCATCACGCCTAGCTCCCCTTAATGCTCATAGAGGCATATTTGATTCACTTCCCATATGTATATACTGGCACCTTAGGTGGTGACATGGCTACTTGTATTGTCACACATGTTTAGTGCTGGTAGTGTAATGTGGTGGATTTAGAGTTCTAATCTCATGGTTAAATAACTATTAACGCCAAACAACACTTAACCAATTCACACAACACAAAACAAACATAGTACTCCATGCTAGGGCTCTACCCCCCACGCCCCCCCCTCCCCCCCCTCCCCCCCCCCCCCTTCCCCCCCCCCTTAGGACTATTTTAATCCAATAGAGAATTTGGGTACAAGGTAGAGGGTGCCTAGCACCAAATTTCCAAATACAATATAAAATCCAAGAAAACAGTTACTCCAGACCCCAACCACTGAGCAAGGGAACGGAGTCCTCTGCCCAAGCCAGTAAGCAAGGGGTGCTTCCAGCTTCACACCAAGATTTGTGTGGATCGCATAGTAAGGGCCCAATAGCCTAGTCTCACACAGGGCAAGGATGCACCCATGGAGACAACACTCCCTGTTTTTCAATAACTCTGGGCATCAGCAGCAGCAAACATGATCATCTTCATAGCCACGAGGCACACGGGAGCACCAATGAAGACACCAGCAACAAGGACAGTAGATACAGGCTGTAGAGCAGTGTAAACACGGCGTACAGCAGTGGGATGTGGCCCAAGCCACTAAACAAGGGGTGCTTCCAGCTTCACACCAAGACTTGTGTGGATCGCATAGTAAGGGCCCAATAGCCTAGTCTCACACAGGGCAAGGATGCACCCACGGACAACACTCCCTGTTTTTCAACAACTCTGGGCATCAGCAGCAGCAAACATGATCATCTTCATAGCCACGAGGCACAAGGGGGCACCAATGAAGACACCAGCAACAAGGACAGTAGATACAGGCTGTAGAGCAGTGTAAACACGGCGTACAACATGTGTGCTGGGCAGCTTCTGGAACAGGCGGGTAGCAAACATAGGGTGTCAGGCTCTCAGAAGGGTTCACTCTTCCTCTCTGGTAAAACCCCAGGTGCACAGGGCTAGAGGATCGTGTGCTTGTCTATGTGAGTGGTGACTTGCACGATCTTGCTGCTCTTGTTGAGCCTGGGTGACAGCCTCCGTGGTCATCTCGGAAAAGACAATGGAATCTCCCATGGATCTCATAGTAGGGTGGGCTCCTCTGTTTGCACCTCCCCAGTTGTACATACCTGCATATCAGTGCCTCTTGTGGGATGCGCTCTGTTCTGCCAGACTCAATCCGTAGACGGTGAGATGATACGCTTAGCTGGCGAATAGGAATCTGCATCGCATGTGACGTGTGCCTATGGAGATATCTAGGGCTCGTAGAAAGCGCTGGGGGAGATACCCATGTCCTGCCCGTATGAAGCCGTGTCAGATCCAGCCGAATAAGACGATTGATCTCTTGCTTGGGCAGAGGGAGGAATGAGTAGTCAAGGCTATGCTAGGTGGGGTGACGGTCCATCTGAAGACCGTCTTGGACAAACCACTGGGGATTCGGGGAACCTGAGAGTTCCAAGATCTACTCTGCTCATCTCGATCCAACTGCATCTAGGACTCAAAAAGAGCCAGCTGTGAAAGAGAGTCTCTGTCAAGTGTGTGTAGATGGTAGATGTAGGTGATAGTGTGGATTAGAGCATCGATGATGAGGAGAGCTGCTCCAAACTCTGCTTGAACAATCTCATGTGGCATGGACTGCTTACTCCTGATCATAGTGAGAGCATCATAGCTTGCAGCTATTCTCTATCCTCCTCCACTCCTTTTCTCCTAAATTGGTTTCCCGGAAAGAGGTCCCACATGGCTTCAGGGCGCACCAAGGTGTCAAAAAGCCTACACTCGGGTGGGGGGCAAGTCGGCCTGAAAACGCTCTTTCTCCAAGTGGGCTAAGGATGCATAGCCTCTAGCCAAGTGGGCCTCGCATTTGGTTTCCTGGAAAGATCAGGCCTGTGAAGGTCAGTCCAAGATATACATAAGAGGAGACAATCTCCACATGGGCTCCTCTGTATAGAAAAGGCATACTAGCTCCCTTCCGAGAGGAAGTGTTAAAAGATCATGATCTTGGTTTTGCTGGGATTAACCGTGAAGTCTCTCTCATCACAAAACCTCCGCAATGCATCGAGATGTCTTTGTGAACCCTTTGTGGAATCAAAGATCAGGACAATGTCAATGTCATCTGCATATAGAGAAATGTGCGCAACTGCATGAGCGAACTCTGAACCTATCCCCTTAAACCTGTCCACCACAAATGCTGAAATCTCATCTATATACAGCCCAAATAGTTTAGGAGAGAGCGGGCAGCCCTGTTTGATCCCAATAATGCTACTGATGGCCCTTGAAAGGCCTTCAGTTGCCCATGCCCTTCCAATCATAGCCTCACATAAGGCCATCACCCCCCATTTCATGTCTGATGGAATTTGGAGCTCCTGTAAATGATCCATAAGTCGAGATCAAGGGACTGAGTCCATAGCCCTTTTGAAATCCACAAAACAGCAATATACATGTTGCTTCCTCACCTCCTTTATAATGGCCCGAAGAGTAAAGATATGATCTAGAGTAGATTAATTTCTCTTGAAGGCTGCCTGGTCTGGGGCTCTTTATCTGAGTCTCTCTGCCAAAATTTATCTCAGCTTCTAATACTGCTCCCTAGATCTTCGCCACTGTGTGGCCTGTCATGTTGGTCCTGTAGTTTGGGTCAGTGGGGTCTCCTCCTTTTTGGATAGGGACAAGGGTGTTGGTGATCCAAGAAGGGGGAAAGCCTTCACACAAGGCCCTATTAAAGAGTTCGGCAAGAATGGGAGCTAGGGTGTTATCTTCATGTGCAAAGTGTTCTGTTTGAAGATCTTTATAGTCCTTTGCCTGACCATTATGCTACTTTCAATAGTAGTGTTTAAGAGGATGGCTGAAGTGGGATGTGGAATGTATGAGATATGCAGTGTAGGTTGATTTGGCACATCATAAAGATGTCGGGCATAAGATTCCCATTTGAGGGGATCTGTGATAGGCGTGTGTGTTTTTTTTCCTCGAGAATGTGCTAGGCATCCGAGTTGTCCACACACAAAAAGAGTAGGTACAACTTCATCTCGCGCTTGGCTAAGACACGAGATGGAGTTGTACTAAGATGCATCTTCCATTGAGCAAGCCTGCAAAAAGATATCTGCATTTCTTGCACAGAGATCCTCCCTCCTGTAAGAGGTGAAGTCGTGTGTTCCTGTATTTCTCATCATACCACCCATTTTGTGGCTGAGTCCACTAGGGGCTTGGCAGTAGAGTAGGCAGTGTAGGGGAAACTGGCTTGGGCTGCATCATGGGCGATGGAAGAAAGTTGTGATGTGAGGGTTGAGATGGGTAGTGTGAGATCAAGGTCAGGAATGCAGCGACATGGACAGAGTCTGGGTCGTGATGGAAATGAATGCGGCTAAAGGTGGATATGGGGGGGTTCGGGGTGGGTTTCAAAGGTGGACAAGAGACGGTGAAATCTAGGTATGTGTGATCAGCCCCAATAGGTGGTGGTGGAATGGTGGAGTCCTGGATGTGTCACATAAGAGCAGGAGGCCCCATCAAGTAATCCACAGTACTGGATCCCCCTCCATATGGAAAGCAGGTAAGGCTATCTGAAGTGGGACAATGGGACATTGTGTTATAGATTAGTAGCTCATGCTGGCTCCCATGTCTAGAAAGTGTGTGCCATATGTTGTAATACATCCTGCATCCTGAGATGATCATTGTAAAGCCGTGTCTCTAGGGTCTATCTTTGATAGCATGACAGATTCTGCATGGAAAGCATACATATGCATTTGCATCCTGACTGTCCGTGCATTGAAGTCACTCAACAGGAGGAGGGAGAAAAGAAAAGGGGGGGGGGGAGGGGGGGGGGTGTGTGGGGGTGTTGGGTGTTGTTGTGTTGTGGAGGTGGAGTAACTGTAAAGGAGATTTGATTCTTTGTTGGAAAGGAAATGCTTGAAGTGCCTAAATTTCTTTGGTGTAATGATATTCATGTGTTCTATTTTGCGGTCGGGAAGAGAGTTGGGGGGGGGGGGGGGGGGTGCTTTTCCCCCTTTGGAAGGCGGGGGGTTGCGTCTAATTAACTGTTTCAAAAAGGATATACGATTCTTTGTTGGAAAGGTAATGCCTGAAGTGCTTAAAGTTCGTTCGTTGGTCTAATGATATTCATGTGTTCTTTTTTTCGGGGTGGTGGGCTGAATTGTTGTGTAAGGAGGGAATTTGATCCAATGTTGCAAACAGGTCATGCTTGAAGTGCCTAAAGTGCACTGGTCTGATATTGGTGGCCAAGAGGAAATCAAGCAGCAGTTACAAGAAGCCGTTGAGTGGCCACAGAAGCACATGGATGCATTCTCTCGCATCGGGACCCAGCCCCCTAGAGGTGTGCTGTTATATGGTCCACCCGGATGCAGCAAAACCCTTATGGCCAGAGCTGTAGCAACAGAAGCAGGGCTGAACTTCATAGCAGTCAAGGGACCTGAATTGTTCAGCAAGTGGGTGGGAGAGTCGGAGAAGGCAGTGCATTCATTGTTTCAGAGAGCCAGAGTAGCTGCTCCCTCTGTGGTTTTCTTCGATGAGCTTGATGGTCTTGCTGTATCACGCAACTTGAGTAATGATGGAGTCTCAGTCGGAGACAGGGTCATGAGTCAACTACTAGTTGAGATGGATGGTATGCAACTTTAATCAGAATGTTCCCGAATATTTCGGTTTTCTGTTTTTGGTTTCCAAGTTTTTCATAAGTGCATGCCCTCATTGGATGTGTCTTTTACCTGCTCTCTTCCGGACAAGAAGGGTCTCGGGCTTCATGTGCAAAATCTGTTGCTCTCCATTCCTGCATGGCCCTGGATTTACCCTGAAGGCCTTCTAGTGGCCGTGGAGCATGTTAATAAGTCCCATCAAAATTGTGCTAATGGACCTTACAGGTGGATTGGCAGACCCCTGTTTAGTCTCTTTAAGTGTGCCTGCTGGCTGTGAGGCTGCTAATCATGTCCTGTCAGGAGCTCCAGGTGTGGAGTCAGCCACCGCACGGCTCACAACTCCCACTGCAAATGCACCCACGGCAAATGCAAGCTCGGGTCTCGACATGAGTATCTCATACATGAGACTCCCGAACGCTGATGCTATTCAGGCTATCTCGCATAGCCTCACCATATCCACGTGTCCTGGAACCATGTCAGAAGCATCGTCATGCTCTGACTGTAGCATCTCGTCTGACATTAGCATGTCAAGAAATGACTGCACTACCGAAGCATCATCGGCATCTAAACCAGTCATCTCCGCCATCACACATGATGACTCGCCCTCTGCATCCATAGAGGACAGATGCTCCACATGTCCATCAATAGACATCTCATGCACTGGCTCCTATGTCACATCTCGTGACTGCTGCCCCTGTAGTGCATCTCTAGATGCAAGCACTGCTCTCAACATGTCCCACGCTAGACAAACCATGCACCTCGGGCTCTGTATGCTCGACCACTGTCTGAGCATCACCATGCAACTCATCTGCAAAAGAAATGCGTCTAAAGTCGCGCTGCCTGCATGAAAGGAGTATCACTGAGACCAGACCATCTCATATCTAAGTGACATGCAAAGGGTATACTAGGTGACTCCTCGCACCTCTCGCTATGACTAGCGAGCCACACTGCATCCGAAACGAATGCTCATCGAGTAAAACTTTGCATCCTTGGTCACTCAACTGTGAGACTGAGATGAGACTCTGTATGAGTCCCGGCACATAACGTACATGACGAAGCGTATACGATGCACCACTAGGCAAAGACATGCATACATCTCCAGCACCCTCAATGTCATACACTGAGCCATCTGCCAGCTGCACACAACCAAGTCTCCCACTAGAAAAACTACTAAACCAGTCACGCTGCGGAGTGACATGAAAAGTAGCATGCGTATCTAGTAACCATCGTGGAGATAATGTGCAATCGATAGGCTCAAAATACAATGAAGGAACACTAGTGAGAAAGGTGACCTGACCGTCACACTGATACTCAACCGCTGAGTCAATCTCACTGTCAACTGCTGTCAATGCCAAACTAGCATCACGACTCCGTCGTCTTTGCTGCCTCATACGCCTGAAGCAACTACGTCTAATATGCCCCATATAACCACAATGCCAACATCTCTGCTGTCGACGTGATCTAGATCTCTGTCTCTCATGAGTATGAGACCTGCCTCTCACATGAGGCGTCTCAACCACAGCCATCCCTGTACCTGTAGCATCTGTACCATCTAAACGGGCAACAGCATGGTGGGCAATCTCCGAAGCCATGACTGTCCACAAACAAGATAGACAAACTGCTCGAGTACAATATACTCTCCTACCCGAGAGTAGTGTGGCTGTCAATGTCTCCCACCTGAACCAAACGCGTCCAAATGTATAGAGACAACTGTCAGATGCTCTCAACTAGCGTGTGCTAGCTCAACCGAGCATCCAATGCACATGCACGGATTTTGCAAAAAATCCGGCAGAGTCTCCCCTGTATCTAGGAGAAACCCCCAACTCGTCTACACGACGAACTAGATGCAAATGTGCATCCAACAATGCCAATATGGCTCCAACAAAGCTCACACACTTTGTTTACATGTACAGATGTCACACTTTGTTTACATGCAAGAGGCAGTCATGCATCCAACAATGCATACATGGCATCCAATAAATGCCCACGCTGTAACTGAGCTCAAGCACGAGCTAACCGTGTCACAAACCTGCCTTAACTGCATACAAAAGTGCATCAACAACTACCTGTCATGTCATCCAAAGGACACATAAACGCATCCATATGGGCATCCAAAACTGGCCATCCAAATGTGGATATCAACAAGAGGATCGCACACCTCTCACAAAGGCATCCACACAAACGGGCATCCAAAATGGTACTGTCCGAGAGAACTCTCGACCGGAATCACTGGAGCAATCGTGCATACGAGGCACCAACAACCGCTCACCCTCGATCTATACGAGGAGCATAAATGGGCATGCAACAACAAAGCACATGGCATTCACATACGAGGCATCCAATGATGCATACAAGGCAACCGTGCATAGCATCCAAGCGAGGGCATAAACGAGGATCAAATTCCTCTCACAAGCAGCACCACATGTAAGCATACATGTAACAATCTCTGTGTCGAACCTGAGCTAAACCAAGCTCACAAGCTGCTGAGAAGCTGTGTCCTGCAAGAGGTCAAAACACTCTCTAATCCGAGAGCAAACTGCTGCCAAAACACTCTCACCAGAGAGCAAACATGTGCGGAATCCTCAACGCACAACCAAATCCGGCAGCAAGGTGGACTCTGCGAATTTCCTTAGCACCTGCGAACTGCCTCTTGTATGAGCTGCTCACGGTTTTGCTCCTGGCTGCCCACGCACACTATCCACTTGTCTCAAATCTGCACCTGCGAACACTGGGACACTGCGGGCACTGCGGACACTACGGACACTGCTTGCACGCCCCACAATGTTGACCCGATCCCACGGCTCTGCCCTGCACACTGTGGTTGACCTCCACGCCTCCTGCAAGCTCCTCACCAGATCTGCAAATCAGATCTGTGTCTCCTTCCTCCTTGCTGAGACCCAAACTCAAAGCAAGTTCTTCTTCTCCTCCTGCCAAGCTCAAGACTCCATAGTAGAGCTTCTTCTTCGCAACGATGAAGACGACTCCGCACACCCGCAAGCGCACACGCACGCACACGACACACCGGGCTCTGATACCAGTTGAAGGGGACCGGGGCGGAGCACGCACATAGGAGAGAGAGAGAGAGAGAGAGAGACACGATATGGTGGGGAGAGTACCAAAGTAGTCCGGTAGTGGTACTGTGAGCCCTCCCCTTATTCACTATATGTAATGAATAAGTGTATACACATGTGGACGCCCGGACACGGGAGACCGCCCGGACGGCACAGGGGCCTTTAACCCCAACAAGGATGCCACTCCGCGAGTTCGGTCTTTTGGAAGACGTTAATAAAATCTCTCTCTCTCTCTCTCTCTCTCTCTCTCTCTCTCTCTCTCTCTCTCTCTTTTTTTTTTTTGGATGATGACATTTGGGAGTTCTCCAGGGATGGTGACATCATTCTCTTGGGGGACTTCAATGCCAGGACCGCCCATAACCAGACAGTATTTTATGATACCTCAGAGGAGATGTTGAGGGAGCTTGATGTTAGGGATATGGGCCTATCTAGACTCTCACAGGATGAGGAACATACAGTGTATGGGCGGTATTTGATAGACATGGGGACTGCACATGGATTGGCCATCCTGAATGGCCTACAGAGATTCCCGACATCGGGCGGTTTCACTAGCTTTCCACATCGGCATGGTGCTAGTACAGTGGACTATGTTATGGCTCAGCCCAGTCTCATTCCCTCTTTTCAGGATTTTATGGTAGGCACTAGGCCGGTTGGAATAGCAGTGGACCATGCTATCTTGTCCTTCACTCTCACATTTCAGTTCAGCACCGCTCCATTGGGACAGGTCTCCACACACACTCGTTATACCTTTACGAGGGAGACTGACACCGTATACACGGATGAGATATACAGACGCCTATGTGCCGAGGAGCCGGGACGGCCATTAGATGAGCTCACTCAGATATTGATAGAGACGCTTCATGCTGCAGCATCAAAGGCATATCCCCATAGTCAGCCTACACAGAGACGATCTGGGAACATGCCCCAGAACAGTTGGTATGATGAGGAGTGCAGAGAGATGAGGATCAGATTACAGAGAGAGGTGCTCATGGGTGTTACCACTCACAGACAATCACGGATTACCTTCCGGCACCTAGTGCGACGGAAGAAGAGGGCTTATCTTGCTCAGTTAGAGAGAGATTTGTACCAGTTGTTTATGAGTCAGGACTCAGGCGAGGCATGGAGACTATTCCATGAGCATTCACCATCACCAGCCATTACCTCCACAGAGATTTGGGGTGAGTATGCAGCATCCCTGTACACAGCACCAGGACAGCCGCCCCTGCCAGCCCCATCGGAGCCATGCCCAGAGACGTGTGCTTTCTTTACTGCTGAGATGGTAAGGAAAGCTATTGACAGGATGAGGACTGGGAGAGCATATGATCATGATGGTTTGGTAGCAGAGCACTTTATTCATGCCAGAGATATGCTTGCAGAGCTTATTGCTATGATGTTTAACCGAGCCATGTGTGAGGGTTTTCCTGAGACTTGGAATATGTCCACGATTGTGCCTATCTTCAAGTCAGGGGATCCTATGCTTCCTGGGAATTATCGTACCATCATGATTGGTCACACATTGGCTAGATTATATGCATCTATTCTTGAGCAGGAGTTGAGTAGATGGGCAGAGAGAGAGGGCATACGTGCATCAGGGCAGGCAGGGTTCAGGAGAGGTTTCTCCACTCTTGACCATATCTTTACACTCAGAGCTATTATTGAGGAGGGCAGATTATATGGCAGGAGGATTTATTGTTGCTTTGTGGATTTCCGCAAAGCTTTTGACACAGTACCGAGAGCCAGACTGATGCGCAGACTACAGGAGATGGGAGTGCCCACAGAGCTGATTTGGGGAATCATGGCTTTATACAGGACAGTTGTGGGGCAGGTACGTACTACCCAGGGTATATCTCAGATGGTTCACTCCACTATTGGGGTGAAACAGGGCTGCCCCCTTTCCCCCACCTTATTTGGGATGTATGTGGATGAGGTTTCGGACTATGTAGAGCGGGAGGGTGACAGAGGAGCACAGCTAGCAGGGACATGGATTTCGCTGTTATTGTATGCTGATGATATTGTGCTGATCTCAGATTCTCCAGAGGGGATGCAGCGTCATTTGGATGCATTGCACATGTTTGCAGAGGACAGTGGATTGTCTGTTAACCTTGGTAAAACCAAGGTGATGGTGTTTAACACCACAGCACAGTGGGTTAGGAGATCAATGCCCACCTTTACATATGGTCAGGAGACAGTGGAGTATACAGATGCATATACTTACCTTGGTGTGGTTTTTAGTGGCCCACTATTTTCCTTGAGGAGAGCAGCGGAGACCAGATTGACCAGAGCTTATGCAGCATTGGGGAGACTAGAGAGGATGTGTTCGCAGGTTCAGTTTCAGGAACCTCGAACAAAGCTCTGGCTCTTTGACACTTTGGTCACTTCAGCCATGCTGTATGGAGTGGAGATATGGGGACCCTCAGTGGATCACCACAGCCGAGCTGGTAGCACTGATGGATGGAGACGTATGGCGAGGTCCTTGGTTTCTATGATTTCCCGGATGATTAGGGCCAAGGCCTCCGTACCACATGATATTATCCGTGCAGAGATGGCTGCCCCCCCATTGGTAGTAGAGGCACTCACTCGATCAGTCTCCTTTATACATAGCACTTGGGCTCTCCCTAGAGACAGATATGCTCGCTTAGCCCTGGAGTCTTCACGACAGTTGGCATCACAGGGAGACGGATCATGTTGGTATGCACAGATGACAGCTTGGTTCCAACTGCATGGCTTTAGTATGGACAGGCTACCTCCATTTCAGTACTCCCTGGATGCACCCTCCCTCTCTCTCACACGGGCAGAGATTACCAGACTTATCAGGCAAGACTTGACTCAGCTGGACACTAGGAGGACATGGATACAGCCGACACACGAGCTTGGTACGAAGATGGCTTTCTATAGAGATCATCTTCTCCAGCTCACGGAGGATGGGTTTGTGATTAGACCCAGCTACATGGATACTCATCTTTCTCATGGGGTACGGTGTGCTATTGGTCAGATGCGCACATCCTCACACCAGCTAGAGATTGAGACTGGCAGATTCAGAGGAGTACCAGCTGAGGCCAGGATTTGTCAGCTGTGCCAGATGGAGCCAGAGACAGAGTTACATTACATATGTCACTGTCCAGTATATTATGAGATACGGGCCGTTTTCACTGCCTGTTCAGAGAGGGCTTTGGACCACTTTCTAGAGTCATGAGATACCAGGATCAGAGATGCCTCGGATTGTACTTGCTGGAGCTGCGTAGACATAGAGAGGGTCTCCTGAGAGGGAGGGGATCAGAGAGGGAGAGACACCTACAGAGGCAGATTACAGACTTCTTTCGACCAGAGATTGAGCAGTCAGGTCAGCAGGCATTGCAGCTAGCCCCAGAGTACAGCCACACCAGAGGTACACTGATTGATCGGGCTATAGAGCTGGGGCGGTCCAGGCGCCCCAAGATGAGAGGCCCATCTCGACACCGGCGAAGACTACAACAGAGGATCAGGACCATACTAGCACGGCATGGGAGACGTCCAGTCAGAGTACTCACCATGGAGGACATTGAGGATATCCGCCATCGACCGATGAGAGACATCTTTGGATAGTGATGTGTATGATGCTTACCTTTGTTGCTGGAGTTTTCCTCCCAGATGTTATCCATTAGGAGTTCCTGGTACCGTATTTTTCCTCATAGTTGTTTCAGTTTCAGTTAGTTGTTTAGTTGTTTTTAGCTTTCCTTACACAGACATTGTATCAGATCCACCAATTGTTGTAACCTTTTTGGTCTCATAGGTCATTTTGGCCTTTTGAAGACGTTAATATATCATTTCATTTCATTTTCTCTCTCTCTCTCAGCAGGAGCTGTACCAGCTATTTCTTGGAAGGGACTGTAAGGAGGCCTGGAGGATCTTCTAGGATCATCGCCTTCCAACTCCGATTACTTCACCCAGCACCTGGCACACCTATGCCACCTCTCTCTACCATGTCCCCGAGCAGCCACCTCTCCCCCATCCACCCGAACCTCGTCCCCCACACTCTTCCTTCTTTCACCTCAGCATGGTGAGAGATGGATGCTATTGACAGGATGCAGACTGGGAGAGCACAGGATCATGATGGACTCCTCACCGAGCATTTCTCCCATGCTAGGGACACGCTAGCCCCTTTACTGGTTCACATGTTTAACAGGGCTTTATGTGAGGGCTTCCCCGTCAGCTGGTCATCGAATACTATTGTACCTATCTTGAAAGCAGGTGACCCCATGGACCCCAACAACTATAGGACTATCATGATTGGTCACACCTTGGCCAAGATTTATGGTTCGATTTTGGAGCATGAGCTTAGTAGATGGTCCGAGGAGCAGTGACTCAAAGCACCGGGGCAGGCCAGCTTCAGGAGAGGGCACTCCACAGTAGATCATATCTTTACACTACGGGGGATCATTGAGGAGGGGAGAGCTCACGGGCAATGGATATACTGCTGCTTTGTGGATTTCCGCAAAGCTTTTGATACTGTCCCACGGGCCAGACTAATGAGGAGACTTCTGGATATGGGAGTGCCAGCAGAGATGCTGTGGGGGATCATTACACTCTATGAGTCAGTCACTGGCAGAGTACGGGCTCTAGGAGGTGACTCAGAGATCATACACAACACTATCGGGGTGAAGCAGGGCTGCCCCTTGTCTCCTACTCTATTTGGTCTATACATTGACGAGATCTTGGATTACATAGACAGACAGGGAGGACCAGGAGCACATTTGGCAAGAGTCCTGATACAGATCCTCTTGTATGCAGATGAGATTGTTCTTATTTCTTATTCACCAGAGGGGCTGCAGAGGCATTTGGATGCATTACGGGCCTTTTGCCGGGACCTTACTGTGAACCTTGGAAAGACCAAGGTCATGACTCATGATCTTTAACACCTCCTCACAGTCGATAAGTAAATCTGCAGTACAGTTTACATACAGTGGAGAGCCTGTGGAGTATGTTACCTCATATGTATACCTTGGGATCACTTTTGCTGGACCTCAGTTCTCGATGCGGAAGGCGGCCGACACTAGATTGATGAGGGGATATGCAGCCCTTGGCTCGCTAGAGAGGCAATGCTCACAGATACAGTTTCAGGAGCCGAGGACGAAGCTTTGGCTATTTGATACTCTAGTTACACCTGCACTACTGTATGGTGCCCCCATCTGGGGTCCTAGCTTATACCACAGGAGGAGACACAGGAGAGAGCCGGCCGAGACAGATACAGAGGAGGTATATGATGGGTGGAAGCCGATGGAGAGGCCCCTAGTGGCGATGATCTCACGCATGATTAGGAGTAAACCATCAATGCCACATGAGATTGTGCACGCAAAGATGGGGGCTGCACCGATAGTGACAAGCTCTATTCCAGACAGTGACATACTGGCATAGGCTATGGGAGCTTCCACTTGATAGATACCCCCGGCTAGCCCTGGAGTCCTCGAGACAGTTGACACTTGAGGGAGATACAGAGTGCTGGTATGCACAGGTAGGCACTTGGTTTGGCATGCACGGTATGCAGATGGAGGCACTCCCCCCCTTCCAGTCCAGCATAGAGGCCCCGTCATTTGCTCTCAGCCGCACAGAGCGGAGGGTTATCAGGAAGGACATTGTCAGACTCGATACTCAGAGGACATGAAGTTCACCTAGTCGCCCACTCGGGATGAAGATGACCTTTTGCAGAGATCACCTCCTATGCCTGACAGAGGATGGGTTCATCATCCGTCCACGCTACATGGACATAAACCTATCCTTTGGGGTAAGATGTGCGATCGGCCAGATCAACACCTCATCCCACCAGCTGAGAGTGGAGACTACCAGATATGGGCCTAGGGCGGCCACATCAGAGGACAGGATATGCCAGCTTTGTCACACAGAGCCCGAGACAGAGGACCATTACATATGCCGATGCCCTGTATACTATGAGATTCGGGGGAGGTTCCACTGCCTCTTCCGAGCTGGGTTCAGACCACTTTCCAGGATCATGGACTTCCCGGATCAAAGATGCCTGGGACATTTTCTTCTAGAGCTCCGTAGACACAAGGAGTCCTTAGTGAGATCCAGATCAGCTGTACTTGCTCGAGGACCAGCACAGAGAGCTCTCACCAACTTCTTACATACCAGCACTCGAAGGGCCGATCCACCCATCATACCCAGACCACAGGCTAGTGTAGGAGTTCGGCCGAGAGGTGTGACACTCGACGAGCCACTGAGTTATGCAGAGCTCGACACCCCAGACATCATCTCCCATCATCGCAGGACCTCGCGCCAGCTCAGTTTTAACACCTTGAGCACCATGTCACAGCGGCCCATGAGGGATATATTAGGGTGATATGAGAGCTCTCTGCTCATGTACCTAGATCAGATTTTAAAGTTCTAGATTTTCGTTATCTTTCTTTATTACTATTTTGTACCCAGGATAATGTACCTCATGGATATGATGTAACCTTTTAGTCTCATAGGTCATTTTGGCCTTTTGAAGGCATTCATACAACTCTCTCTCTCTCTCTCTCAGCCGCCCAGCCCTGCTTCGCCACTGCGCCGCCCTGCCCTGCTCTGCCCATCGCTTCACCCTGTTCGCCGTCCGCCGCCCAGCCCTGCTTCGCCACTGCGCTGCCCTGCCCCCCTTCGCTGTTCGCTGTCCGCCGCCCTGCCCTGCTCCGCCTGTCGCTTCACCCTGTTCGCTTTCCGCCGCCCAGCCCTGCTTCGCCACTGCGCTGCCCTGCCCTGCTCTGCCCGTCGCTTCACCCTTGCTCGCCACTGCGCTGGCTGGCGCCCTTTCTGTTCGCTGTCCGCCGCCCAGCCCTGCTTCGCCACTGCGCCGCCCTGCCCTGCTCTGCCCGTCGCTTCACCCTGTTCGTTGTCCGCCGCCCAGCCCTGCTTTGCCACTGCGCTGCCCTGCCCTGCCCTGCCCTGCCCGTGCTTCACCCTTGCTCGCTGAGCCTTCTGTTTGCTGTTAGCTGCGCTGGCTGGCGCCCTTTCCCCCACTCACCCTTGCTCAGGCCCCCAAGGCAGCAACATAACTCTCTCTCTCCTCCCTGCCTGTGGGAAGGACTGCAGAGTGATCTGGAGGAATGTCCCCGAGTCTCCAAAAGAAACTCGAGGCCCTCGAGACGGCAATGAAGGCACTAATCAAGGAGAACAAGAAGACAACCGATTCCAACCTCAATGAGGTGGAGAACAAACTACACTGGCACATCATGGCTCTCGAAGAGCGGGTCACGAACCTCGAACAAGAGAACACGACACTCAAGGAGGAGGTGAGTACATTGAAAGTGGAAATGGTAGCCATCAAGAATACTGAGAAGGAAGAAGGGGAGATCAATGACAACACTCTCACGGCCATCAAAGAAGAGATCTCCAAGGAGATCACAAAGGACATGGAGGGAAAACTCGAAGCCAAGCAGTCAGGATGGGTTGAGGTGGTGAAGAAGAACATCCGTAAAGAAGTGAGGGAGGAGATTCAAAGGGAAGAACACCAAATCATTCACACCACCATTGAGGAGAAGAAGATGCTATGCATGAAGCTCGGCTACAAGGAAGAGCACCCTCTCCCCTTCACCAAAGCATGGAGAGCCGGGAAAGACTCAACACGCAAGCGAGCCCTCATCCTACAATTTGCAGGAGAGACGGAGAGACTCACCTTCATGAGGAAGAGGAAGAGGGTCATACTACAAGGTTTAGAGGGAGCTCCTATTTTCTTGGATGATGATCTCACGAGGATGCAGCTTGAGCATAGGAAGGCTTGCATGCCACGAATCTTACACGCGAGGAGAGAAGGCAAGAAGGCCTTCTACCGAGATGGTCGGGTCATCATTGATGGCCGACCCATGGATTAGCGGTTTGGGGTCTATGGGACACAGACCAGGCCACTGACAGAGATAAACATGGCAGTATGGAACTGTAATGGTTCACTATGCGTGCAGCCTGGATGACTGGAGCATTTATGGTGAGGAGAGACATCATACTTTTGACAAAGACACATCAGAGCCCAGACAGAGGGCTACCTCGAGTAGAGGGATTCCAGTGGGAGTCAGCATACAGGAGGACCACACGCCAGGGTACCTCGAGAGGGTCGGGGGGAGTAGCAGTTCTATTCAGACGGGAGCTCCAGGGGAGACTGAGAGTGGTAGCACAGGATCCAGAGGCCAGATACATGTGGATCAGCTTACAGCTCTCAATCACAGGACAGGGTTATATACATAGCTCTATGTTACTTTTCTCCATCAAGATCCTCCTATGTCATTACAGAGGACATGCCACAGGAAGAGGAGACGGGAGCCTCGCCATACACTTGTCTGTCAGAGGAGATTATGCATTATTCTACACTAGGGGAAGTATTTCTTACGGGCGACTTCAATGCCCACACACAGAGCAGACAGTGTGAGGTGTATGACTATGATGACATGGAGATCCTCCACCCTGTGGATCCAGAGGAGATAGGGGCTAGTCAGGCATCAGAGGACACTGGACCAGACAGAGGACATTATGGGGACCACTTACTAGAGTTGGGAGCCAGGCATCGTCTCGTTATTTATAACGGGATGCTACAGTGGCCGGGATCAGGAGGGCTGGCATGCTTCCCACATGGGGGTCATACACGGACCGGAGGCACGGTGGTAGACTACATTATGGGGTCTTTGGAGGCATCACAGCTTGTCACCTCATTCTCCATTCCACCTCGTCCTACTGGGGCAGATCATACATACTTGGCATTTTCACTAGCCGGATCACCAGTATCACCAGCCCCCCACATACCGACGCCACACACTACCATCTACTTCACACATGACATGGCAGACATATACACTGGCAGAGTAGAGGATGGGCTCCTACTCATGGATCCCCTGGCACCTATGGATACCATTACAGCCCAGCTGGCATCACTCCTACACACGGCTGCATTACAGAGCTTCCCACATCGTGTACACTCAGGAGAGCCTGCGAGACCTGGGACTATGCCCCAGAACAGATGGTATGATGACGAGTGCAGAGCCCTCTACTCACGGCTCCGTATACAGAGAGCCTTGGGAGCCATCACAGAGCAGGAGTCGAGGAGAGAGATGAGGAGACTTACTCGCCGCAAAAGGCGGGCCTTCGCAGAGATACAGGAGCTAGAGATCTTTCATGTCTTCATGAGTAGAGATAGCCCTGTCTCATGGCGGCACTTCAGAGAGCCCCGGACACCGACACCTATTGCAGACCCACAGACATGGCACACATATGCAGAGGGCCTATACCACGCCCCACAGCACCACCTATACCTCAACCACAAGAGCCTCGACCTACCACAGCTAGCTTCTTTACCCACTCGATGGTACAGGAAGCTATTCGCCGCCTACAGCATGGACGGGCCACCGACCATATGGGCCTGCAGGGTGAGCATCTCATATATGCAGTAGATTCTTTGGCTCCTTTTCTTGCACACCTGTTTAACAGGGCACTAGCAGATGGTTTGCCTGTGGAGTGGACGATGCACACCATTGTGCCGATTCACAAAACAGGGGATATGCTCGATCCGAGCAACTACAGGACGGTTATGGTTGGCCACGTGCTGGCCAAACTCTATGGTGCAGTGTTGGAGCAAGAGCTTAGCTTATAGGCTGAGCGAGCAGGTTTACGCTCATCAGGGCAGGCAGGCTTCAGGAGAGCTTTCTCTACCACTGACCATGTATTCACTTTGAGATGTATGATTGATCAGGCCAGAGTGAGGAAGAGAAAGCTCTATTGCTGCTTTGTGGATTTCCGCAAGGCATTTGACACAGTACCACGAGAGAGGCTCTTTCAGCGCCTGCAGTCTCTTGGCATACCAGCAGATACATGGGGCATCTATGCATTATATGAGCAGGTTTTTGGGCGAGTCAGATGTCCAGGAGGTATGTCCGAGACTATTGCTAGCACCATTGGTGTGAAGCAAGGATGCCCACTTTCCCCCACGCTATTTGGGTTATACATTGATGAGGTGGCTGACTTCATTACACGGGGAGGCGGAGATGGAGTTGATTTAGCAGGTACCTCAGTACATATTATGCTTTATGCTGATGATATTGTATTAGTGTCTGAGTCTCCAGGTGGTCTACAGCAGCATCTACATGCACTCCATGATTTCTGCACACAGAGGGGTCTTACTGTGAACCTTGGGAAAACCAAGGTTATGGTCTTTCATACATCGAGACAGGGCAGGAGTCAACTGACATTCACTCTCGCAGGACGCCAGGTGGAGGTGGTGACATCATACGTGTACCTTGGGGTTACCTTCTGTGCAGCAGCCACCCGCTTCACCATGGGTTCAGCAGCCAGAGCTAGATTGGCACGGGGATATGCAGCATTGGCTATGTTAGAGAGACAGTGCCACCAGGCGCATTTTCAGGAGCCCCGGACGAAGGGCTGGCTATTTGACACATTAGTCACACCGGCATTGATGTATGGAGCAGCGGTATGGGCGCCAGGCCTTGCTACCCATTGGCGGACACAGATAGAGAGACCACAGGCCCTCATGATGGCACGCATAATACGCAGCAAACCGTCAGTACCTCATGACATTATCCGAGCAGAGTTTGCTGCGCCTCCTATGATGGTAGAGACCATATTTCAGACTATATGCCTGCTAGACAGATTCAGAGAGATGCCACAAGACAGATTGTCATACAGAGCTTTTGAGGCATCGAGATAGCTGGCTGAGGCAGGAGACAGAGGATCATGGTATGCACAGGTCACACATTGGTTCTCACAGCATGGCCTAGACATGGATCATCTACCACCATTCCAGTATGACAGGGATGCACCACATATCCGTCTCTCTCATAGTGAGAGGAACAGAGTATTGAGACAGGACCTATGGCAGCTCTATACACGAGAGACATGGATATCGCCTACACAGCCTCTTCCACCGAAGAAGCTATACTACAGAGATCACTTCATGAGTATCACTAATGATGGATTTATAGAGAGGCCTAGATACATGGAGGGCTTTTTACCACACGGCTCCCGAGTGGCTATTGGTCAGCTTAGAGTTTCATCACACCGATTGGAGATTGAGACTGGCAGAGCAGCACGGGCCCCCCGAGAGGAGAGGGTATGCAGATTGTGCAGAGAGGAGGTGGAGAGTGAGGAGCATTATGTATGCAAATGCAGAGCATATACAGCCATCAGAGAGAGATATCCCATTTTATTCAGAGAGCCATATTCCCTACGCCAGATCTTTGAGGCAGCAGACCAGCGCATACTGGGGAGATTCATTCTAGACATACAGCGCCACAGAGAGACATCATTACAGGCTCAGACAGCTCCAGAGGGGGGACGACAGACAGATTACTACATTTTTTCAGAGATCCATCTCGCTCCCAGTCCCTACACGGCAGGGAATTACTCTCCAGAGAGCACAGACACTCAGAGCCCACAGGAGACAGAGGACACCTGGCTTTCGGACACCACGCCTATACCAGAGAGAGATGACAGAGATCAGAGCTCAGTTTCACAGGGAGGGTGCGGAGCGACTGGCTTGCTTCAGAGCACACCCAGGCATGTTCGTCAGGGAGCTGTGGACACCCCCTTCATTGATGTATACCATTTTATACCCCCAGTATGGTACAGGATGGAGCTAGCTAGGTTGCATATCATGATTGTATACTCCATGCATATAGCTTGGCATTCTCCTAGTAGTAAAGCTCCATCCCCTCCCCCACTCATTGTACTTATTGCACAGCCAGATTCAGCTTTTTAGTTCATTACTTTTTCATTTTGTTGGGATGACAGAGGATACCCCATACAGGTACACCGATTTGTCTCATAGGCCGACTTTGGCCTCTCGTAGACATTAATATATCTTTCTTTCTTTCTTTCTTTCTCTCTCTCGAGTCGTCTCTTCAAGAACTCCTTCTTCGCCTCAATAGAGGGGAAGCGAAGTATGAGAGCTCTTTCCTTTGATGTTTCCCCGTTGCCTCCGCTTTTTTTGCCCACTCTCCAGGCTTTTGCGTGTGCCAGATTGTCAATCCCCATCAACACCATAAGCTCTTTCACCTCCTCTTCAACTTTATCCCCGTCTTTAAGACCGGTAATCCTCACATGCAAAGCACGTGTACGTCTTCGTTGTTCCTCTTCCAAAGTCATGTTAATGATTGTAGGTGTAGGGGTTGTTATCTCCTTACCTTTACCCTTCTTGGCGACCTCTATCCACTTCTCCGCTTCATCCATCTTCTTTTGAGTTTTGGTGATGACTTCCACCCATGAGGAAGTCTTTGCTTCGTGTTGCTTCTCTTCTTCCTTAATTGCCCGTACTTATTCCTTGATAACCTTGAGCTCTTCTATCATGGATGGCTGAATTTCACCTTCTTCAAGTCCACCATTTGCCTTGGCCTCTGCAAGCTCCCTCTGAAGAGCTGAAATTTCTTGGTGATGATCTTACTCTTTCACAGCTTGCACTGAGATTCCCCCGGTCGGGGTTGAGCACAATCTTGGCAAACACTTAAGCTATTAACATAATTAAACAATTTTAAATGGCGCAACACAATAGAGTAAGAAGCTGAATTTTATTTTTGCACACTGCACTAGGGCCGGAAAGGGCCGACCCCCCTTGTAATAGGTTTTATTATCAAGGAAAACTGTTACAAGCCTCACGGGCATTCACATGCCAAACTGTTCAAGTGCATCCATGATCATGAAAACAGCATTGCAAACAAATTTGTCGTAGACGATGGAATCCATAGCTTCACTTGAGAGTAGCTTCGTTCCTTGATTCCTTGAAGCTTGTCAAACGCAGCTATGCTCCACTGGCATCCATACACATACACATGTGTGTGCCAGGACCGAGACATAGGAGACCATATTGACAAAGCATTCGAATCTCAAATTGAAAATTGCTTGCAAAATGCTCTTACCAAGTATTGGACGATCAATGTCGAGCTCCACCTCCGTGCGGACGAACTACAGCTTGAATGTGACCGTTTTCCACTTCCGACTGAAATTAGGGTTTCTGATTTTTAGGGTTTTAAGCAGGTTATATGAGTCCAAAATTGGGCATTTTGGGCTCTTTAGATGCCTATGAGTAAGGGGCACAGCTTGGTATGGTTTCCTCCAAAATTAGGGTTTTTGAATTTAGGGTTTCTGCAGAATTAGGGTTTCTGAAAATTAGGGTTTCAGCAGAATTTGGGGGCGGTAGAATGGTTAGGAGACTCCATATTCATTTAGAAAAGAGAGATAGAGTGAAAAGGTGAGCAACTGGAGGCTTAACTGTGAAAGGAAGAATCCTCAAGCTTTCCATTGGAGTTGGGAGCAAGAGGGAATGAAAATCAGCACTCTCACCAAGCAAAAAGTTAGAGAGAATAACAAAAATAGGCTCTCTTGAAGGGGGGCGCCTATTTCTAGAGAGAGAGTGTAGAGAGAGGTAATTTTCAAAATGAGTAATAGCATGGTGGCAGGTCCTCATACTGCCACCCAGTCCATAACCATCCCTTTTCCACACAAATTTAGTGGGAAGGGTGCCTGGACACTCGCCTAGCCGACCGGAAGGGAATTCTAGTCTATTCTTACTTATAGTTTGTCCGCCCGAGCTTTAATGAAGTGTGGACGCCCAATCTCACTTATAACTTGGGCGGACACACTTATTAAAGTGTGGACCTGCAAAACAAAGAATACATTGCTTTAACTCATAAAAGAGTAAAGTGGTGTACTTACCACCTGTCTACAGCCCACAAACGAGGTCAGAATACAGTTTCACTCGCACGGTTCACAAGAGGGCGTCCCCTACATGTGAACTACACAAACAAATCTTGCATGCAATCAAATAGTTCATGCAAAGACAGGATTTTTTTAACTTGCAAACATGTTATGCAAGGATGCATTGAACAGTCTCCCTATTCATTTAGCTTGTAGTCCGTGGTACCACACTCTGGATTTGGGCGCAGATACACAATCCCAACCCATATATCCAGCCTACTGGCTCTCGGTGTAGACATAAGTCCCCCACCATAAGATGCCAGTCCATCCTACAGAACTCGTCCATAGGCCTGAAGCGCAGAGAATGCCCAAATAGTGACATCCTCCCCTGCTTCTAAACAGTTGACCGCAACTGAAATGCTTCCAAATATGCTTGGAGGAGCTGCGGATACTCCTGGAAGTATGTTTCATCCATCCATTTTGCATCCATAGGAGAATAGTTCTTGAATTTCACCAGGTAGCGCCTCTGGAGTTTGCCACCTGCAAACTTTCGCTCCTTATGAAACACAATTTGCTCTGGCTGCAATACCTCTTCCAGCTCTTCCACCTCTGGTGGATCTTCCATAACCGGTTCCAAAGGTTCCGGTCCCAAATATTTGCGCAAGAGGCTCACATGGAATGCATTATGAATCTTCCAATGATCCGGTAAAGCAAGTCGAAAAGCCACATCATTGATCTTCTTGATCACCTTGAAGGGTCCATAATACCTGGTAGAGAGTTTTGGGCATGCTCTCTCCTTGCCAGACCTCTTCCTGAGTCTAGCTTTCTCAAATTTTAGCAATACCAAGTCATTCTCTTTAATGTCCAATTGCCTTCTATGCTTGTCGGCAGCTTTCTTATGCTTTGCTTGAGAGCGTGCAATGGCTGTCCGAACTTGTGAAAAGGCAATATCAAGGTCCCTGACAAAGTCATCAGCAGCAAATATCTCATCTTTTGTGCGTAAGATAGGTGGTAATACCACTTTGCCATAAATGATCTCAAATGGGGCCTTGCCTGTAGAAGCATGTACCGTATTATTGTATGCAAATTCTACAAGCGGTAGATACTTTTCCCAAGAAGATTTCTGATCTGTCACATAGCATTTAAGCAAATCCAACACAGCTGAATTTGCAGCTTCACTTTGTCCATCCGTTTGAGGATGATAAGCTGAAGAAAAATTCAGCTTTGTGCCCATGTTATCAAAAAGAGCTCTCCAAAAGAGGCTTGTTGTTCGGGGATCCCTGTCTCCCACAATTGATTTGGGCATACCATGGTGTTTAAATACCTGTGACACAAAAATTTTGACCATATGTTCTGGTTTTATGGTCTTTTTGACAGGTAGAAAATGTGCTTGTTTACTAAACCTGTCCACAATTGTCCATATTGCATCATTGCCATTTTGGGGTGCGGGGCAAATCCATAATAAAATCCATTGCAATGCTTTCCCATGGCTGGTCCGGAATAGGCAAAGGCTGAAGCAAACCAAGAGTCTTTTGCCTATCAAATTTTACCTTTTGGCAGGTGACACATGCACGTACATAGGCTTCTATATCTTTCCTCATACCTGGCCAAAAGAAGTATCTCTCAATCATTTGAGTAGTAGGGAGTATCCCTCTATGCCCTGCATAAGGTGGTGCATGACATTCATCCAAAACTTTTTGTCTCATGTTTGAAACCACACATAAGCAGTTATCCTTCATGATATAACCATCTTTGACCACATAAGAAGCATGTGTATGACCAGTCATTAAATCAGCCCATAAATCTGAAAAATCAGCATCCAAATGGTACATTTCTCGCATAGTAGACAAGTCTTGATGAGAAGCAACCGAAATTGCAGCCACATATGGTTTTCTGGACAATGCATCTGCTACCACATTTTTCTTGCCAGGAGTATGCAAAATCTGAAAATGAAACATTGAGAGAAAATTGGCCATTCTCATTTGTTTCTCAGAGAGTTTAGTTTGCGTAAGAAAGTACCGCAAACTTTGGTGATCAGTTTTGACAACAAATTCAGCTCCCAATAAGTAATGTTTCCATACTGTGAGAGCATGAATGACGGCCAATAATTCCTTCTGATAAACATCAAGAGTAAGTTCAGCATTTTGCAATCTCCTGCTTTCAAATGCAATGGCATGTCCTTCTTGATTTAAGACGGCTCCAATGCAATTGCCACAAGCATCACATTCTACCACAAATGGCTTTTGCAAGTCTGGAATGATTAAGACTGGCCCTGTGATAATGGCATTTTTGAGCTTATTGAAAGCATTAATCTCAACCTCTGTCCATTTAAACATAGGACGTTTCTTGGTGAGTTCATGCAATGGCGAAGCAATCATTGCAAAGTGAAAGATAAATCTCCTGTAATATGAACATAGACCAAGAAAGCTTCGGACTTCATGAATAGATTTAAGTTCTGGCCAATCTTTGATGGTTTGGATCTTTGCAGGATCCATTCGTACACCATCCTTTGATACTATGTGTCCCAAGTAGTGAATCTCTGAAAGGAAAAATTCACTCTTTTTGGCGTTGATCATAAGCTTATGCTGCCTTAGTTCTTCAAAGACCACTCTTAAGTGCTTTTTGTGATCCTCCTCATTCTTGGAGAATACAAGAATGTCATCAAAGAACACACCTGTAAAAGTTCTATGATTTCTGAAAATTCGGTCCATCATGCGATTGAAAGTAGCCGGGGCATTTGTAAGACCGAATGGCATGACCAAATACTCATAGAGACCAAAAGAAGTGCGAAATGCTGTCTTATGTACATCCTGTGGCATCACTCGCACTTGATGATAGCCGCTTTTAAGATCAATGCGACTAAAACAAGATGATCCATCCAGCTTGTCCAAGATATCATCAATCCTCGGTATGGGAAACCGATTCTTGATGGTAATCTTATTTAATGCCCTGTAATCCACACACATACGGAATGAACCGTCTTTCTTTTGTACAAGAAGAACGGGTGAACAAAATGGCGAAGAACTAGGCCGCACCAAGCCTTTCTCAAGTAGTTCACCCACTTGTTTCATAATCTCTTCTTGTTGGCAAGCACTAACACGATATGCTGGCCTATTTGGAGGTGAATTCCCTGGAACTAATTCAATGCGGTGATCTTCTGGCCGTGAAGGAGGCATTACATTAGGTAAAGAGTCAGCAAAACAATCCCCGAATTCGCTTAAAAATTTCAGCCTCTCTTTAGTAAGAGTGTCCACATGTACATTACAGTGTTCCACATTATCACGTACAAAAACCAAGTACGAAGAAACACTCTTTTTCATTGCTTTATTGATTTGTATATGAGATACAACGGGGATAGTATCACCCGACACACCTGCATCTAAATGATGCTCTCTACCTTTATACATAAAAGTGATTTTGTTGGTCTTGTAATTCTTGGTAGGCTCAAGGCGTGCATGCCAAGGTTTTCCCAGTAATACATCACATCCACTAAGAGGGGCAACGAGAAAGTTCTCGTGGTCGAGGTATCCTTGGATATGCATTCGCAGCTTTCCAATAAGGGGTGTAACCTTCACATCTTTTTCCAGAAAAGCTAAACATGCATGAATTTCGGGTCCCATGTCACCTACTTCAATCCCCAAGGCAGCAGCCATATCAGTGGAGATGAAGTTGTCAGTGGAGCAGTCATCAAACATGAATAAAGCTGGCTGGTCTTTTAGTTGTCCCCATGCTTTGCATACCATTCTATGCATGTTTGCATGTCCCGTGTTGCCCTGTACATCATATACCATGTTGACATGCACTTTAGGCTCTTCTGGCTTCTTATTCTTGTTAGGGCATTGTGGAGAGATGTGATCTTTACTACCACATCTAAAGCATTTGCCTTCACGAATGTATTGTACCCTTTGTTGAGGAGTCAAGCCATAAACACCCTTTTTCTGCCACGGTTTCTTTTCTTTTGCATTTTCAGCTCTTTGAGGGGGCTTTACATCCTTCAAATCTGAATTTTCAGCTTTGTGCATGGCTTTGAAATCTCTTCTAAAGGGCTGTCCACCCTTTTGCACATTAAAACCAGCTTTCTCCTTACCCTTGCCCAAGCTTTGGTCAATTCTAGATTGCACCCATTTGACATTAAGCTCTTCGGAAGCCAAGACCGAGTTTATGAGTTGACGAAGAGTTTGGTATGGATAGATTTGTAGTCCTCTTTGGAAGATGGGTTGCAATCCTGACTCAAATTTCCTCTTCTTTTCTTCTTCAGTAACGGTCATGAAGGGTAACACTTCCATTAATACCTCCCAAAATTTGGAGACGTAAGAGGTAATGGACTGCCCTTCTTTTTGCTCCAACCTGTCCCACTTCCTGCATATATCCTGAGTAAAATTTGGAGGCAAAAATTGATCATAAAACTTTTGTTTGAATTCAGCCCATGTAGAAATGGTGTTGCCGGAAAGCTTCTCGGCCAACCACCAATGAGCAGCAGTGCCTTTCATGTACATGCCCACATGTCTGAGTTTTGATGATTCTGAAAATTCTCCCTCATGAAAAGCAATTTCAAATTAGGAGATAAAAGATAGAGCTTTGGTAGAATCATATTCTCCATGAAAATACTCAAACTTAACTGTTTTGTCACCTGCAGTAAACTCTTTAGTCTTCTTCTTCTTATGTTGATGCGTTTCCTCTTCATCTCTCTCGAGTGGTTGCTTATTTGCTTCATTAGTAGGAACATATCGCTCAATTCCATTATGAGGAGGGGCTGATTTATGAGTCGGTTCCTTGAGAAGGCTTTCATGAGCTTTAATAGATGACCTGTGGGGAGGAGAAACATGTGCGGTAGAGGCATGATGAGAGGTAGCAGACGCCTCTTCTCTTTCCTGTCGCACAATAGATTTAAGCTTTGATGTTTCAGCTGCATGTTGATTCATAAGAGGAGGCTTTTTAAACCTAAGCCCTCCTTCCTTTCGAGTAACTACATCACCTTGTCCCATGAGGTAAGAGACAGCCATATCTCTTGGTTGAACCCCCAATTCCATGGCAACATTTTCCAATGCATCATTCACAAAAGGAGAATGCTTTGACACACGAGATACATGCCTTGACTGTGAGTCTTCATGCATATCCTTGAGTTGTTTTTGCATCATACATAATTGCCTTTTGAGGTCTGCAATTTCAGCCTGCATAGCATCATGTGCATCACTCTGTATAGCCTTCTCCTTACCTCGGGATGGCTGTCCCATATATACATGAGTTGCATTTCCTTCCCTTCTAACATAAGATGGCTGTCCGGCATGTGCAATACCATCATGTGACCCAAGAAAAACATTTTCAGCAGTGTATTGTTCATGCATTTGAGTATCATCATGCACATTGTCTCCTCTTGGCTTCACATATGTACTCTTCCTTGGATTTACATCCCGTGAAGTACCTGTTTGGCTCGCCATAATGCTTAAGAATGCTAACAGCTAGTGTAAGCTAGATTAGGACCGCCTTCCACACAGAAAGGAGGAAGATCCTAGGCTCTGATACCAATGAGATTCCCCCGGTCGGGGTTGAGCACAATCTTGGCAAACACTTAAGCTATTAACATAATTAAACAATTTTAAATGGCGCAACACAATAGAGTAAGAAGCTGAATTTTATTTTTGCACACTGCACTAGGGCCGGAAAGGGCCGACCCCCCTTGTAATAGGTTTTATTATCAAGGAAAACTGTTACAAGCCTCACGGGCATTCACATGCCAAACTGTTCAAGTGCATCCATGATCATGAAAACAGCATTGCAAACAAATTTGTCGTAGACGATGGAATCCATAGCTTCACTTGAGAGTAGCTTCGTTCCTTGATTCCTTGAAGCTTGTCAAACGCAGCTATGCTCCACTGGCATCCATACACATACACATGTGTGTGCCAGGACCGAGACATAGGAGACCATATTGACAAAGCATTCGAATCTCAAATTGAAAATTGCTTGCAAAATGCTCTTACCAAGTATTGGACGATCAATGTCGAGCTCCACCTCCGTGCGGACGAACTACAGCTTGAATGTGACCGTTTTCCACTTCCGGCTGAAATTAGGGTTTCTGATTTTTAGGGTTTTAAGCAGGTTATATGAGTCCAAAATTGGGCATTTTGGGCTCTTTAGATGCCTATGAGTAAGGGGCACAGCTTGGTATGGTTTCCTCCAAAATTAGGGTTTCTGAATTTAGGGTTTCTGCAGAATTAGGGTTTCTGAAAATTAGGGTTTCAGCAGAATTTGGGGGCGGTAGAATGGTTAGGAGACTCCATATTCATTTAGAAAAGAGAGATAGAGTGAAAAGGTGAGCAACTGGAGGCTTAACTGTGAAAGGAAGAATCCTCAAGCTTTCCATTGGAGTTGGGAGCAAGAGGGAATGAAAATCAGCACTCTCACCAAGCAAAAAGTTAGAGAGAATAACAAAAATAGGCTCTCTTGAAGGGGGGCGCCTATTTCTAGAGAGAGAGTGTAGAGAGAGATAATTTTCAAAATGAGTAATAGCATGGTGGCAGGTCCTCATACTGCCACCCAGTCCATAACCATCCCTTTTCCACACAAATTTAGTGGGAAGGGTGCCTGGACACTCGCCTAGCCGACCGGAAGGGAATTCTAGTCTATTCTTACTTATAGTTTGTCCGCCCGAGCTTTAATGAAGTGTGGACGCCCAATCTCACTTATAACTTGGGCGGACACACTTATTAAAGTGTGGACCTGCAAAACAAAGAATACATTGCTTTAACTCATAAAAGAGTAAAGTGGTGTACTTACCACCTGTCTACAGCCCACAAACGAGGTCAGAATACAGTTTCACTCGCACGGTTCACAAGAGGGCGTCCCCTACATGTGAACTACACAAACAAATCTTGCATGCAATCAAATAGTTCATGCAAAGACAGGATTTTTTTAACTTGCAAACATGTTATGCAAGGATGCATTGAACAGTCTCCCTATTCATTTAGCTTGTAGTCCGTGGTACCACACTCTGGATTTGGGCGCAGATACACAATCCCAACCCATATATCCAACCTACTGGCTCTCGGTGTAGACATAAGTCCCCCACCATAAGATGCCAGTCCATCCTACAGAACTCGTCCATAGGCCTGAAGCGCAGAGAATGCCCAAATAGTGACATGCACATATGAAGGAAGTCATGCCAGAGATTAGGGCGGCAAGAGAAAAGGGAAAGATAGCATTTTATAGAGAAGGGAGGGTGGTCATCGTGGAGCGACGCTCTACATGACGGTGCGAGACCTATGGGACCAAATTAAAGCTGGCAGCCTGGAACTGCAATGGATCCCTCAGACTTGATGTAGGTGCCTTTGAGGACAGCTTTAGAGATAGAGATATCGTCTTCTACTCGGAGACTCACCAGGCCCCTGGTCAGATGATGCCACAGGTGACAGGATACAGATGGGAGACAGCTTGCAGAGTAGGGACGAGATCGGTACACAGTAGTAGAGGATCAGGGGGGGTGGCAGTTCTTTTCAGGGAGGAGCTGCAACCGCTTCTACACATCGTTCGGAGAGATGATCAGGCCAGATATATGTGGGTGAGACTGAGGGCCGACACAGGCAGATTCTTGTATATTGCCATATGCTATTTTGCTCCTAGTACATCGACATATGCAGCACCTAGAGGGCAGTCTCCTTTCTCTGTGCTAGATGATGACATATGGGAGTTCTCTAGGGATGGAGACATCATCCTGTTAGGGGACTTTAATGCCCGGACGGGCAACCGCCAGACAGCCTTTTATGATACCTCGGAGGAGATGCTGAGAGAGCTGGACACTCTGGATATGGGATTAGACAGACGCTCACAGGATGTGGAGTGCACAGAGTATGGGAGATATTTGGTAGATATGGGGACTGCACATGGGTTGGCCATACTTAATGGCTTGCAGAGGTTTCCGTCAGCAGCTGGATTTACTTGCTTTCCACATAGACATGGTGCTAGCACAGTGGATTATGTTATGGCTATGCCGAGCTTTGTTTCATGCATTGAGGACTTCACAGTTGGATCTCGGCCCATTGGGGTAGTAGTGGATCATGCATTGTTGACATTGACTATCTCTTTTCACTTTACCACATCTCAGAGGACACGAGTGGCAGATCACACTCGATATACTTTTACCTCAGAGACTGATGCTGTCTACACAGATGGGATTTATAGACGTCTGTACACAGAGGAGCCAGGAAGACCTTTGGAGGAGTTGACCCATATACTGACAGAGACTTTACAGGATGCAGCGAGAGAGGCATATCCACATACTCAGCCTGGACAGAGACAGCGTTCTGGATGTATGCCCCAGAACAGCTGGTATGATGAGGAGTGCAGAGAGACCAGAGCCCGACTGCAGCGGGAGGTTGCTTTGGGAGTCACTACTCACCGACAGTCACGTATTGCCTTCCGACGCCTTGTGCGAAGGAAGAAGCGGGCCTTCCTTGCTCAGCTAGAGCAGGAATTATACCAGCTGTTCTTGAGCCAGGATTCAAGGGAGGCTTGGCGTATGTTTCATGAGTCCTCCCCTGCTTTGGCCATCACTTCTACAGAGGTCTGGGGTAGTTATGCAGCATCTCTATATACAGTTCCTGGACAGACACCTTTTCCTAACCCGCCAGCACCATGCCCACAAACATGTACTTTCTTTACCGCAGAGATGGTAAGGAAGGCCATTGATAGGATGAAGACTAGGAGAGCATATGATCATGATGGATTGGTCGCTGAGCACTTTATTCATGCGAGAGACATGCTGGCAGAGCTTCTAGCAGTGATGTTCAATCGTGCTATGTGCGAAGGCTTACCCGAGACTTGGAGTAGGTCCACCATCGTGCCTATCTTCAAGTCAGGGGACCCTATGGAGCCAGGGAATTATCGCACTATTATGATTGGTCACACACTAGCACGATTGTATGCATCCATTCTTGAGCAGCAGTTGAGTAGATGGGCAGAGAGAGAGGGCATTCGAGCAGAGGGACAGGCAGGGTTCAGGAGAGGTTTCTCTACTCTTGACCACATATTGACTCTGCGGGCCATTATTGAGGAGGGCAGGTCGCATGGGCGACGGATTTATTGTAGCTTTGTGGACTTCCGCAAAGCATTTGATACAGTGCCCAGAGCCAGATTGATGAGGCGATTACAGGAGATGGGGGTACCCACAGAGCTCATATGGGGGATTATGGCTTTATATAGATCAGATGCAAGACAGGTACGCACCCCAGAGGGGGTCTCTACTTTGGTTCACTCCACTATAGGAGTGAAGCAAGGTTGCCCGTTATCTCCTTCATTGTTTGGTATGTATGTGGATGAGGCTTCTGACTACATTGAGAGATTGGGGGACAGAGGAGCCCAGCTAGCAGGTACATGGATCCCACTATTGTTATATGCTGATGATATTGTGTTGATCTCTGACTCCCCTGAGGGTATGCAGCGTCATCTGGATGCTTTACATGAGTTTGCACATGATAGTGGATTGTATGTCAACCTTGGCAAAACCAAGGTTATGGTGATTAACACCACGTCACAGTGGGTTAGGCGATCAGCTCCCACATTTACATATGGGCAGGAGATTGTGGAGTATACAGATGCATATACATATCTTGGGGTAGTATTCAGTGGGTCAGTGTTTTCGATGAGGAGAGCAACAGAGACTAGATTGACTAGAGCACATGCAGCCCTGGGTGGTTTGGAGAGGATGTGTTCGCAGGTTCAGTTTCAGGAACCTCGAACGAAACTTTGGCTTTTTGACACTCTAGTGACATCAGCTATGCTTTATGGAGTGCAGATATGGGGACCTTCAGTGGGCCATCACAGCGCAGGCGGGTGGAGAGGTATGGAGAGGCCTTTGGTATCTATGATTGCTAGGATTATTAGAGCCAAGGCCGTGGTACCTCATGAGATTATTCGAGCAGAGCTGGCGGCTGCCCCTCTGGTGATTGAGGCTCTTACGAGATCAGTCTCCTACATACATGGCTTGTGGGATCTCCCCCGAGACAGATGCACGCCTCGCCCTGGAGTCCTCCCGACAGTTAGCTTTACAGGGAGACACGGCTTGTTGGTATGGACAGATGACATCTTGGTTCCAGGCACATGGTTTTAACTTTTAGCATGGACAGATTGCCTCCCTTCCAGTATTCTCTGGAGGCACCGTCTCTCACTCTCACACGGACAGAGATTACCAGACTCATCCGTCAGGATTTAGTTCAGCTGGACATTAGGAGGACATGGATACAGCCGACTGAGGAGCTGGGCACGAAGATGGCTTTCTACAGAGAGCGTTTTCTTCAGCTCACAGCAGATGGTTTTGTGATCAGACCCAGTTACATGGATGTACACTTGTCTCATGCAGTACGATGTGCTATTGGTCAGATTCGCACATCCTCACACCAGCTTGAGATTGAGATTGGCCGATATAGAGGTATACCAGCTGAGGCCAGGATATGCCGAGTATGCCATGGGGAGCCAGAGACAGAGCTGCATTATATATGCCATTGTACTGCATACTATGAGATACGTGGTCGTTTCCACTGTTTATTCAGAGAGGGTTTTGGACCACTTTCCAGAGTCATGGGGTACCAGGACCAGAGGTGTTTGGGATTGTTCTTGCTTGAGCTGCGGAGACATAGAGATAGCCTGCTTAGGCGCACAGAGAGCCAGACTCAAAGGCACATTACAGACTTCTTTAGTCCAGCCATCGCTGCGCCAGATGGACCACAGCAGCAGCAGGACTGGATACCGCCCACACCAGAGGTACACTGATTGATCGTGCGATTGAGCTTGGGTGGTCCAGACGCCCACAACTACGGAGGAGGGCATCCCAGCATAGACGGAGGTTGCAGTGGCGGATTCAGATTATTCTTGCGAGGCATGCGAGACACCCAGTCAGGGTGCTGACCACAGAGGATATTGAGGAGATCCGCCAGTGTCCGATGCGGCACATATTATGAGATGGAGGCACCTCCATAGTGTAACCCTCCGTCCCACATGATATTGTATCCCCTCACTATATTCCACTCACCTCCATAGCATACCCCCCCCCTCACTATATTCACACCCTATAAGGGTTTCTGTTTACCTTCCATTTCCAGTTTCATTTTCTAGGTGCCAGTAGTATCATCTTTATTTTTCATTTTTTGGGTTTTTTTATCCAGACATTGTATCAGATCCACCATGATGTAACTTTTGGTCTCATAGGTCATTATGGCCTTTTGAAGACGTTAATATAACATTTCATCTCTCTCTCTCTCTCTCTCTCTCTCTCTCTCTCTCTCTCTCTCTCTCTCCCCCCCCCCCCCCCCCCCGTTCGCCCCTGCTCGCCATCGCTTCACCTGGTCGCCTCTGAGAAAGATAAATCTCTCTCACCCTCGCCTCGGTCCCCCGCTTCAGCACCGTTCCCACCCACGCACCCACCCACCGACCCACCCAGCCACCCACTCACCCACCCTTGCTCAGGCCCCCAAGGCAGCAACATAACTCTCTCCGTTTTTTGTGCTGTCGTTGCGTATCCCATACCTGCACCGTACTACTACTGCCGTAGTACCCGTACCTGCCGCCTGCCCATTTCGCCTCTGGCCTGCCTTTCGCACTGTTCGCCTTTGCTCATCTGGCCCTCGCCTGCCCATTTCGCCTCTAGCCCCCTTTCGCATTTCCCCTTTCCCCACCCACTCTTGCTCAGGCCCCCAAGGCAGCAACATAACTCTCTCTCTCTCTCTCTCCTTCCTGCCTGTGGGAAGGACTGCAGAGTGATCTGGAGGAATGGCCCCGAGTCTCCAAGAGAAACTCGAGGCCCTCGAGATGGCAATGAAGGCACTAATCAAGGAGAACAAGAAGACATGCGATTCCAACCTCAATGAGGTGGAAAACAAACTACACCGGCACATCATAGCTCTCGAAGCACGGGTCACGAACCTCGAACAAGAGAACACGGCACTCAAGGAGGAGGTGAGTGCATTGAAAGTGGAAATGGTAGCCATCAAGAATACTGAGAAGGAAGAAGGAGAGATCAATGACAACACTCTCACGGCCATCAAAGAAGAGATCTCCAAGGAGATCACAAAGGACATGGAGGGAAAGCTCGAAGCCAAGCAATCAGGATGGGTCGAGGTGGTGAAGAAGAACATCCGTAAAGAAGTGAGGGAGGAGACTCAAAGGGAAGAACACCAAATCATTCACACCACCATTGAGGAGGAGAAGATGAGGCATGCCCGCCGCCTCAACATTCGAGTCACAGGTATAGCCGAGACACCCGACTCCACTCCCGAGAAAGATGGACAGCTTCTATGCATGAAGCTCGGGTACAAGGAAGAGCACCCTCTCCCCTTCACCAAAGCATGGAGAGCCGGGAAAGACTCAACACGCAAGCGAGCCCTCATCCTACAATTTGCAGGAGAGACGGAGAGACTCACCTTCATGAGGAAGAGGGTCATACTACGGGGTTTAGAGGGAGCTCCTATTTTCTTGGATGATGATCTCACGAGGATGCAGCTTGAGCATAGGAGAACTTGCATGCCACGAGTCTTACACGCGAGGAGAGAAGGCAAGAAGGCCTTCTATCGAGATGGTCGGGTCATCATTGATGGCCGGCCCATGGATTAGCGGTTTGGGGTCTATGGGACACAGACCAGGCCACTGACAGAGATACACATGGCAGTATGGAACTGTAATGGTTCACTATGGGTGCAGCCTGGACGACTGGAGCATGTTATGGTGGGGAGAGACATCATACTTCTGACAGAGACACATCAGAGCCCAGAGAGAGGGCTACCTCGAGTAGAGGGATTCCAGTGGGAGTCAGCATACAGGAGGACCACACGTCAGGGTACCTCGAGAGGGTCGGGGGGAGTAGCAGTCTTATTCAGACGGGAGCTACAAGGGAGACTGAGAGTGGTAGCACAGGATCCAGAGGCCAGATACATGTGGATCAGCTTACAACTCTCACAGGACAGGGTTATATACATAGCTCTATGTTACTTTTCTCCATCAAGATCCTCCTATGTCATTACAGAGGACATGCCACAGGAGGAGGAGACAGGAGCCTCGCCATACACTTGTCTATCAGAGGAGATTATGCATTATTCTACACTAGGGGAAGTATTTCTTAGGGGCGACTTCAATGCCCACACACAGAGCAGACAGTGTGAGGTGTATGACTATGATGACATGGAGATCCTCCACCCTGTGGATCCAGAGGAGGTAGGGGCTAGTCAGGCATCAGAGGACACTGGACCAGACAGAGGACATTATGGGGACCACTTACTAGAGTTGGGAGCCCAGCATCGTCTCATTATTTATAACGGGATGCTACAGTGGCCGGGATCAGGAGGGCTGACATGCTTCCCACATGGGGGTCATACACGGACCGGAGGCACGGTGGTAGACTACATTATGGGGTCTTTGGAGGCATCACAGCTTGTCACCTCATTCTCCATTCCACCTCGTCCTATTGGGGCAAATCATACATACTTGGCATTTTCACTAGCCGGATCACCAGTATCACCAGCCCCCCACATACCGACGCCACACACTACCATCTACTTCACACATGACATGGCAGACATATACACTGGCAGAGTAGAGGATGGGCTCCTACTCATGGATCCCCTGGCACCTATGGATACCATTACAGCCCAGCTGGCATCACTCCTACACACGGCTGCATTACAGAGCTTCCCACATCGTGTACACTCAGGAGAGCCTGCGAGACCTGGGACTATGCCCCAGAACAGATGGTATGATGACGAGTGCAGAGCCCTATACTCACGACTCCGCATACAGAAAGCCTTGGGAGCCATCACAGAGCAGGAGTCGAGGAGAGAGATGAGGAGACTTACTCGCCGCAAAAGGCGGGCCTTCGCAGAGATACAGGAGCTAGAGATCTTTCATTTCTTCATGAGTAAAGATAGCCCTGTCTCATGGCGGCACTTCAGAGAGCCCCGGACCCCGACACCTATTGCAGACCCACAGACATGGCACACATATGCAGAGGGCCTATACCATGCCCCACAGCAGCCACCTATACCTCAGCCACAGGTGCCCCGACCTACCACAGCTAGCTTCTTTACCCACTCGATGGTATAGGAAGCTATCCGCCGCCTACAGCATGGACGGGCCGCCGACCATATGGGCCTGCAGGGTGAGCATCTCATATATGCAGTAGATTCTTTAGCTCCTTTTCTTGCACACCTGTTTAACAGGGCACTAGCAGAGGGTTTGCCTGCGGAGTGGACGATGCACACCATTGTGCCGATTCACAAAACAGGGGATATGCTCGATCCGAGCAACTACAGGACGGTTATGGTTGGCCACGTGCTGGCCAAACTCTATGGTGCAGTGCTGGAGCAAGAGCTTAGCTTATATGCGGAGCGAGCAAGTTTACGCTCATCAGGGCAGGCAGGCTTCAGAAGAGCTTTCTCTACCACTGACCATGTATTCACTTTGAGATGTATGATTGATCAGGCCAGAGTGAGGAAGAGAAAGCTCTATTGCTGCTTTGTGGATTTCCGCAAGGCATTTGACACAGTACCACGAGAGAGGCTCTTTCAGCGCCTGCAGTCTCTTGGCATACCAGCAGATATGACATGGGAGGTGGAGAGTGAGGAGCATTATGTATGCAAATGCAGAGCATATACAGCCATCAGAGAGAGATATCCCATTTTATTCAGAGAGCCACATTCCCTACGCCAGATCTTTGAGGCAGCAGACCAGCGCATACTGGGTAGATACATTCTAGACATACAGCGCCACAGAGAGACATTATTACAGGCCTAGACAGCTCCAGAGGGGGGGCGACAGACACAGATTACTACATTTTTTCAGAGATCCATCCCCCTCCCAGCCCCTACACGGCAGGGAATTACTCTCCAGAGAGCAGAGACACTTAGAGCCCGCAGGAGACAGAGGACACCTGGCTTTCGGACACCACGCCTATACCAGAGAGAGATGACCGAGATCAGAGCTCAGTTTCACAAAGAGGGTGCGCAGCGACTGGCTCGCTTCAGAGCACACCCAGGCATGTTCTTCAGGGAGCTGTGGACACCCCCTTCACTGATGTATACCATTTTATACCCCCAGTATGGTACAGGATGGAGCTAGCTAGGTTGCATATCATGATTGTATACTCCATGCATATAGCTTTGCATTCTCCTAGTAGTAGAGCTCCATCCCCTCCACACCCAGATTCAGCTTTTTTTTGTTCAGTACTTTTTCATTTTGTTGGGATGACAGAGGATACCCCATACAGGTACTCCGATTTGTCTCATAGCCCGAGTTCGGTCTTTTGGAAGACGTTAATGAAATCTTTCTCTCTCTCTCTCTCTCTCTCTGTTCGCCCCTGCTCGCCATCGCTTCACCTAGTCGCACCTGGTCGCCTCTGTTTGGTGCTCGTTTCCCACCCGCCCTTGCTCATGCCCCCAAGGCAGCAACATAACTCTCCCTCTCTCTCTGTCTCTCTCCCGTTGCCCATCTCTCTTGCTACTCACATTAAAGACAAAATTAAAGTCATGAAGCAAACAAGGTCACTTAAGGGAACGAAGGTGTGGATGGCGGATGAACTCACAGCCACACAACTAAAAAACAGGAAACAAGAACTCAATAAAGTATACGAAGCAAGGAAACAAGGAAAATGGGTAGTCTACCGTAGAGGTAGAGCTATTATTGCAGATTTCAAGACAACCAAACATGGTAGTAATGAAGAGTAGCTGCTAGAGAAATCCTTCATGTTATCTAGGATTCTCCTACGGTCATGTAGGGAATTTGAACTATTTTTAGTTTTATCTCTATTTTCATTTTGTTGCCCCCGAAGTGGAATGTAATCACATGGATGTATCTGATTAGTCCTATAGGTCAGATGTGGCCTCTAAAGGACGTTAATATAGTTTTCTTTCTTTCTCTCTCTCTCTCTCTCAGGCATATTAATCCCCATACTACTTTATGCAGATGACATCATCGTCCTCTCAGACTCAGACATCGTCCTCCTCTCAGACTCAGCCGAAGGGCTTCAGAGACGGTTGGATGCCTTACATGACTTTTGCACTCAGTGGGACCTCTCTGTTAACCTTGGTAAAACCAAGGTAATGGTCTTCAATACCTCTCGCCCCGTCACATCCAGATTGAGCTTCACATATAGAGGGGATCCTGTGGAGATTGTCTCATCCTATGTCTACCTTGGTGTCACTTTCAGTGGCCCACGCTTTACCATGCTTCCCGCAGCACATGCCAGAGTGACGCGGGGATATGCAGCCTTGAGCTTACTTGAGCGGCACTGCTTACTTGAGCTTACTTGAGCGGCACTGCTTCCAGGCACATTTCCAGGAGCCCAGGACGAAGGGCTGGCTTTTTGACACCCTCGTCACACCAGCCTTGATGTATGGAGCAGCTTTCTAGGGGCCAGATTTATCCGATGAGGATTGGCAACAAGTTGAGAGGCCCCATGTTCTCCCGTATGATCCGCAGCAAACCATCAGTCCCACACCAAATTATCCAGGCAGAGTTTGCTGCAGCCCCGATGGTAGTGGAGGCACACTTCCAAACAGTCACATACCTTCATCGCATCAGTCACATGGATCCCCACAGGTACCCGAGGCTTGCCCTGGAGTCCTCCAGACAGCTAGCACTTGAGGGGCACTCTGGAGTATGGTATGGACTAGTTTCCACTTGGTTCTCAGTATATGGGCTCTGCATGGACCGCCTACCCCCCCCTTCGGTACAGTTTGGACTCCCCTTTTTTCCGGCTGTCTCACGAGGATACCAACCGGGTTATCCGGTCCAATCTTCTTAGCCTCTACACACATTGCACATGGATCACACCCCCGGAGCTCCCCACGAAGATGCATTTTTACAGAGACCACTTCCTCACACTCACTGAGGATGGATTCATCCAGCAGCTGGGCTACTTGAGTGTTCACATGTCCCATGCCATGCGGATTGCGATTGGCCAGATACGAGTTTCTTCCCACCGCCTCAGAGTGGAGACAGGTAGAGCTGAGCGCAGCTTCAAAGCCGGGAAGCTCGTACGGACACCCAAAGAGGAGAGGATATGCCGACTATGCCACACAAAGGTTGAGACGGAGGAGCATTACATATGCCGCTGCCCAGTATACTATGAGATCCACGGGAAGTTTCACTGTCTATTTCGTGAGGGATTCAGTCCACTCTCCAGGATCATTGACTTCCACGACCAACGTTGCCCAGGCCTCTTCCTGCTTGAGCTCCGCAGACATAGGGACACCTTCTTGAGACACAGGCCCCAGCCACCCTGCCCCCTCCCTCGGTAGCCAACCATCACCAGTTTCTTCCGGACCCAAGAGGTGGACAACACCGACATAGTGGATCTTGTGGATCCTCCACGAGCTGCTCTGGACCTACCTCGCCCGAGAGGAGTTACCTCGGACCGAGCCTCTGCACTCCAGCGTGCCCGACGCCCTCGACCCCCCCGTCGGCCACGATCACCTCATCAGCTCCAAATCCAGGACATGCTCCACCGCCATCAAGCTACCTTTCCACGTGACATAGTTGAGGGAGACCTCTCGGCCATACTCGTCAACCCCATGCTTGACATTTTGGAGAGTGGTATACCATCTACTCGGAGCTGATGTTGCTCCCATGTTTTTATGTTTTTAGTATTCCATGACGAGGTTCCATGGACAGTTTTGTATCACTCCAGTAAGATAGCTATATTTATGTTTTCATTCTGTTTTATTTTCCATTCCATGATGAGATATAGGCCCATTGGGTCTTTAGTAGACAGGCCGGTTTCAGGAGGGGATTCTCTACTTTGGATCATATCTTTACCCTCAGGGCTATCATTGAGGAGGGCAGAGCACATGGGAGGAGGATCTACTGTGGCTTTGTGGATTTCCGCAAGGCCTTTGACACAGTGCCCAGAGCTAGACTGATGCGCAGGCTGCAAGACTTGGGGGTTCCATGTGAGCTCATTTGGGGTATTATGGCACTTTATGAGACAGTAGTTGGGCAGGTGCAGACTTCAGAGGGTCTCTCCCAGCCAGTACACTCCACTATAGGGGTGAAAGAGGGCTGCCCGCTCTCTCCGACTCTATTTGGACTATACATTGATGAGATCTCTGATTATATTGGGACACTAGGGGACAGAGGAGCCCAGTTGGCTGGCACTTGGATACCTCTGCTCTTATATGCTCATGATATTGTGCTTATAGCAGACTCGCCAAAGGGTATGCAGAGGCACTTGGATACTTTACATGCTTCTGCACAGGACAGTGGGCTCTCAGTTAACCTTGGTAAGACCAAGGTTATGGTGTTTAATACTACAGCTCAGTGGGTCTGGAGATCAGCGCCTATTTTCACATATGGGCAGGAGACAGTGGTGTCACGTGCATGCCACGTGGACATGCTTCCGCCCTGATCTGGACAGGCAGTAGGACAGAGTCAGACACCTTTTTAGGGCTGAGTAGGACCAAGAGGGCTGTAGCCAGTGACCAGCAACAGAGGATGAGAAGGCGTGGACTAGGCAGCAGCCTCACAAGGCTGTGAAGGGCAGCGTGGAGCTTTCATTAGTGCAGCCAGCAGTCAATAGGCAGCCAGCAGCAGCCCGACAGGAGGAAAACGCCAGAATTGTGCTGGTCGGCAGCATTAAATGCTGGTCGGCCAGATTTGGTCCAGTTGGCCCAGTTTGGGTCCAGTCGGCCAGTTTTGCAAGGGCCTATATAAAGAGGGCCAGGTCTCTTAGTCATTCATTCAAGTTCCCACTTGGGACTTGGGTCATTAGTTAGAAGTGCAAGAACCTTTTCAAGGGAAGCTCAGCTTCCAACATGGCATTGTAACAGACAAGTATATGAATAAGCTTTTGAGTAGGTTAGGTTACTGCTTCCTCTCTTGTGTTTTTTATCCAGTTGTTTGTGCATCAAGCATCCAGTGGGAGTGCTGCGTTTTCTTATGAGTGATGATCTGGCCACAGAGGCTTCCGCATGTGACAAGTGGAGTATGTTGACTCATACACATATCTTGGAGTGGTGTTCACTGGGCCCACATTTTCCATGGGGGGGGCAGCAGAGGCCAGACTGACTAGAGGATATGAGGAGGTCTAGAGAGGATGTGCTCACAGGTACAGTTTCAGGAGCCAAGCACTAAGCTGTGGCTTTTTGACACGCTGGTCACATCGGCGATGCTATATGGAGTACAGATCTGGGGGCCTAGCCTAGATCGTCACAGTCGATCAAGACGCACATACGATAGATGGAGATCGATGGAGAGACCACTTGTGTCCATGATCTCCAGGATGATTCGGGCTAACGCCTTGGTACCCCATGAGATTATCAGAGCCGAGATGGGAGCACCACCGATCGTAGTCGAGGCTCTTGCCAGATCAGTGTCCTTCATTCATAGCACCTGGGAGCTTCCCCGACACCGGTATGCACAACTTGCTTTAGAGTCCTCTCGTCAGCTAGCCATGGAGGGAGACACTTCATGTTGGTATGCGCAGATAGCATCCTGGTTTGAGCTCCATGGGTTCAGTTTAGACAGACTTCTACCCTTCCAGTACTCTCTGGAGGCACCCTCTCTCACCTTGACACATTCTGAGATTAGTAGTCATCAGACAGGACCTCATTCAGTTGGACACTAGGAGGACATGGCTAGAGCCCTCACAGGAGTTGGGGACGAAGACGGCTTTCTATAGAGACCATCTTCTCCGCACCACTGAGGATGGCTTTATACTTAGACCGAGCTACATGGATACCCATCTATCTCATGGATTGAGGTGCGCCATTGGGCAGATCCGCACCTCTTCACATCAGTTAGAGATAGAGACAGGCAGATTTAGAGGCATACCTCCAGGGGACAGGATTTGTCAGATTTGTTGGATAGAGCCAGAGACGGAGGAGCACTACATCTGTCGCTGCACAGCATATTATAAGATTCGAGGGCGCTATCATTGCCTTTTCAAAGAGGGATTTGGACCACTAGCTAGAGTCATGGACTATTGTGATCAGAGATGCTTGGGTTTTTATCTCTTGGAGATCCGCAAGCTCAAAGAGTCCATTATCAGGAGTAGACGCCCGATTGGCAGGGAGTCCACACAGAGACAGATTACTGACTTCTTTAGAAGGACTACCCGGGAGGACACACAGCCGGGCACCCCGTGGGACTCCAGCTGAGAGAGCTATCCGGTTGGGCGGATCCAGACACCCGAGGGTTCGCGGATCCTCACATCGAAGACGGTGCCTACACCGGAGGATTCAGAACATGATTGCGAGGCATCGGGCTCGTCCGACCAGGCATCTCACTATGGCAGATATCCAAGCCATCCGGTAGAGACCCATGCTAGAGCTCCTAGGATGATTACCACTCCAGCCCTATACTGTTGTACTCACTGTCACTTTTTACTCCCCCATATTCATGTACTCATGTACCCCATTTTGACTAGTAGCATTAGCTTCCCACTCTCCCTAGTTGCTGCTTCCAGATGCTCCCTACTAATGTCTTGTGGGGCTAGATACTTACCTTCAGTTCTTTCTTTTCTTTTCCAGACAGTGTATCAGATGTCACATAATGGAACTTTGGTCTCATAGGTCACTTTGGCCTTTTGAAGACGTTAATATAACATTTCATTTCATTTCTCTCTCTCTAGAATATGGTATGCATTAGTTTCCACTTGGTTCAGTATATGGGCTCCGCATGGACCAGCTACCACCCCTTCAATACAGTTTGGACTCCCCTTTTCTCCAGCACTCTCACGAGGATACCAACTGGATTATCCAACTAGATCTTCTCAGCCTCTACACCATTGCACATGGATCACACCTCCGGAGCTCCCAACGAAGATGCACTTCTACAGAGATCACTTCCTCACGCTCATTGAGGATGGATTCAAGCAGCAACCGGGCTGCCTGAGTGTTCACAATGCAGATTGCGATTGGTCAGATACGGGTTTCATCCCACCACCTCAGAGTGGAGACAGGTAGAGCTGCGCGCGTCTTCAAAGCTGCGACGCTCATACGGAGAGCCAGTGAGGAGAGGATCTTCCGATTCTGCCACACAAAGGTTGAGACGGATGAGCATTACATATGCCACTTCCCACTATACTACAAGATCCGCATGAGGTTTCAATGTCTGTTTCATGAGGGATTTGGTCCACTCTCCAAGATCATTGACTTCCCGAACCAACGTTGCCTAGGCCTCTTCCTGCTTGAGCTCTGCAAACACAGGGACACTTTCTTGAGAGAGCTTTGGCCCCAGCCACCTCGCCCCCTCCCTCTGTTAGAAGTCATCTCCTGTCCAGTTTTATACACCAGGGCCTTTGTTGTGGGTGTGCCCGCCCTTATGAGGTGTTTTATCATTTTTCCCCACTCCCCGCATTTTTCCCTTATTTTTCCTATTTTTTCTGTGGCTTGGGAGGCAGCCCATGTGCTGGCCGACTGCTGAACTGGTCCACGACTCCATCAATGAGGTGGCCGACTGCTGATGATCTGGCCGACTGGAGATGTGAGCTGGTCGTGGAGTTTCAGGGCCAGTCGGCTGCCTACAGCAGCAGGCCGACTGCTGATGTGGGGGCATATAAATAGGCCCCCAGCCCCCTTGCCACTTGTGTATCATACCCGGGATTTTCTTGTGTATATAGAGCAAAGTTACACACCTATTTCTCTCTCTCTCTTGTGCTGTATTTTTCTGCATGCGTTTTTTGCTCGTGTTCCCAGATCTGGTCATCATCTCCGCTGCATATTCTGACATGGTATCAGAGCCCTAGGCTCTAGATAGTTCTTGGGATTTGTGTGAGCAAGAGGGGGACTGTTGTGTGGCTGATTGGTGGACTGTTTTGGACTGTTCGGGAAGAGGAGAAGCAAGAGGACGGCGGGCTGATTTGCTGGACAGCCACTTGCAGGTATTAGTTCTTCTTTGTTCCCACCCACCCACCCTTTTCAGAGTACATCCCCGCAATGGTCTTTCTTTCTCTCTCTCTCTCTTATCTCCGTGACATTGTGCAATCGTCAAGAACCAAGGTGTTGAATATTCCTTATCAAAGTATAATCATGTCTGTAAGCTTCCGCATGTTACAGCCTCCCACGGCCATCGAGGCTCATCTTGGGCACCGTTCGAGCCCCGCAATTTTAGGATAGGGTGTCCAAGAGTAAACAAGAGTAAAGTCTACCTACTCCATGTGTGAACCGTTCTAAGATAACCATCCAGTGTGGATTTGGGTTGCCGGATAGTGTGCAATTGGGTGCCCATGGTGAAACTGACTAGTGGGGAACTCACCTGGTGAACTAGGGCCTTTGACACACTTTTCGAAACCATCAATGCAAACTTACACATTTAGACATTGGCTTAACCATATCCTCAAAATTGTAAATAAAGAAATGCACAAGGACACCACACTAGGGCTGAACCCTCCTTTGGAGTATTCATATTTATCCAAGGAGAATGTTCCCAAGTACAAACTTTGGGGGCTTCCAATCGTGGAAAACCACTTTTGGTGGTCATGAAATCGGCACAATGTCATTTGATGTCCATGGCAATCAAGCCAGAGCCAACATATGATTTATTCTATAAAGACCAACATGCCCAAAGTATAGAGGTAAGGTCACCATGGCAGCGGTTTTCGAACTAGTTTCTCCGAATCGTGTGTGGAGGAGGGTAAGACTTTGAGTGATGCAGCCATTCTCGTGGCAGTTACTTTGGAAGGGAGTCTATTGCCAATTGCACGAGTGGATATGGAACCATATCCCCGACAATTGAGCCAGTGGATATGGAGCAAAGCCTACAAATAGACTAGATGAGTAATGGAGCCAAGGTGCTTGCTATTCCAAGTTTAATTGGAGGGTATGTCATGTGCACACATTGAAATGAAGCCACATGGACATGTCTTCTAGTTGCAACCAATATTTGGGTAGGAACAAAGGCCTTGTGTGGGCTGATGGGCCATGCATGTAACCTATTCGCCAGTGTACCAAATCTAATCCAATAGGTTGCAAAAATAACACAATGGACTTGAGGAATTCAATAAAACAAAAGGATTGAACAGAAACCCCAATAGAACCAAAGTGACAACAATATTTCACACCGTGAGGACGAAAGTGAGCATACCCTCACCTCTAGATGAAAATAGACTCAATCAGAAAGAAATGTGGTGTTTCAGGCCCACACTTCTGTGAAGCAGTAGAGACATCTCAAGAGGCAATGTTTTGAAGCTCATTTTCAAAATCCTCAAACAAAGCACCTACTTTTTACTCTATTGCCTTTAAAAGGCTCTTGCGGTAGAAATTGCCTTAAGTATTTCTTGTCAGGTCTGCCACCTATATGAATTAAATTATTAATACCCTTTTGGTCATGTTTGCTAGAAGGATTGTTATACTGAAGCATGCTTGACTAGCCTGTGCTCAAGCAATGTAACACACGGAAGCTCTGGGAGTCTTCTTTCGGCCCTAAACACTACTAGAAACATGCTGATGTAAAACGCAGACATGAAGACAGAGTAGAGAGAGAGATATGCTGGAAATTCAATATATTCCTATGGTACAAAAAGGTACCTAATTCTGCAGCCCTAGGCTGCCTTCATACAAAAGGTGGTATACACCCAAAATCTGTCCTAGACTAAGGACCCTAAGGACCCAACTCTTATGGAGTTGAATGAATAATACAATGAGCATCCTTGCCTATTTATAGGCTCTTGAACAAATAGAAGAGCTGGCCGACTGTTGGTCGGCCAGCCGACTGCTGGCAGTATATTCCCATAAATGTGATGCGCCCAACAACCGCCTCAATCTGGTCCACTCTAGCCAAATCAGCACTTGATGCTCCAACTTCTGGTTCTTATCATTCTTTTTCTGGCTGCCCCTTCTGGACTAGCTGAGGAACATGTCCATAAGCATACTTGCACATGACATCCCCCTCTGCTAAACTTGATGACGGGATTCCAACTTTTTCCTTGGATGACTGTCATCATCCCATTCTGTTCCGGGAGTCCCTCTATCATCCATCCATCTCTGGCAACCCTTTTCACTGGAAACCCGGCCCGGTCTCCAAAACCACTCTGACTCTGAATAAAATCTATACATCTGTTCCCTCCAGTCCCCAATCCATTCCTGCCCTGACTCTGAACACTGTCTTGGTCTTCATTCCTGAGAAATGAGTCTGGCACTCTCACATCACCCCTTGGAGGATAATCCTCCCTTAGGACCGTTGCCCAAGAACCTATCTGGCTCACAGGACTGCCATCCCCTCTGGCTTTGTGGAACACCACCAACAAACCTCCTGGGAGCTCTACCCGTTCCTATGTTCCTTGTCTTGGGCTTCATATCCGTGTACTTTCCTGTACCTTGGACCTGTTCACCATCATATGGGAGTGATTCAGTGTTTAGCTTTGCTAAGCCTGATGCTCTGATACCAATGTAACACGCGGAAGCTCTGGGAGTCTTCTTTCAGCCCTAAACACTACTAGAAACATGCTGATGCAAAACGCAGACATGAAGAGAGAGTAGAGAGAGAGATATGCTGGAAATTCAGTATATTCCTATGGTACAAAAAGGTACCTAATTCTGCAGTCCTAGGCTGCCTTCATACAAAAGGTGGTATACACCCAAAATCTATCCTAGACTAAGGACCCTAAGGACCCAACTCTTATGGAGTTGAATGAATAATACAATGACCATCCTTGCCTATTTATAGGCTCTTGAACAAATAGAAGAGCTGGCCGACTGCTGATCGGCCAGCCGACTCGCAGTATATTCCCATAAATGTGATGCGCCCTACAGCCGCCTCAATCTGGTCCACTATAGCCAAATCCGCACTTGATGCTCCAACTTCTGGTTCTTATCATTCTTTTTCTGGCTGCCCCTTCTGGACTAGCTGAGGAACATGTCCATGAGCATACTTGCACATGACAAGCAAGTTCGGAAGTTCCCTATTTTGAAATAACAACTTGACCTCCAGCTGCATGTGTAATTTTCACCACAAAATCATCAATACTAAGTGACCTACGCCAGATGTTTTGCCCGGTATGAGAAGCTATAGCAAATTTTCTTGTTCAAATAATAAGTGACATTATTTTCACCTTCATGCTGACAAGGAAAATGACCACCTAGAGGAGAGGTGCAGCCCAAATGAACCTTCCCTCTTACAAAGAAACCAACATATTGCTAGGCTTGTGCTGCTATGAAAACTTCAATAGTTTAACTATAAAGTTCGTATCATAGTTGTCAAAACTTGCCATTGGCAAAGTCCCAACCCTATACTCGAGTTTTTGCCTAGGAGAAACCGGTGCCAACCCCGCCGAGAAGTTTCCTTCCCAACTTACCAACCAACCTTTTCTAACCATGTTGATAGCAACATTGGAAGTGTTGGTTGGCAAGTTGGGAAAGGCTACGTTATTAAGCTTACACTTATCCTCTACCTAGTTGTCAATGGAAAGATCGTAAGCACCATCCCAAGTGCAGTTGCGTGGTTGCCATTGTGGTGCACCTTCAAAAAAAAAAACTCATGTTGTAATCTTCTACAAAATCCTACTGGTGCGTGTTAGCATGTTTATGGAATACAACTAACCCTATGGCATGGCATAATGACATGTCGTTGGGATCCGTTTCCATTGTCATTTTTTGTTGTGTTCAAAATACTTTGAGGGTTGCCATTTCCATTTTGTTGGGATGTTTGACAACTATGCTTCGTATGTATGGATCTAGGTCCCGAGGTGCACCATCCTACTCCTAGAGTGGCAGGAGAGAGGGAGGGGCGAAGGGGGGGGGCGCGGGTGCCGGTGCGGAGGTGCTAAAAAGGACATATAGCTCTCTATAAGCAAAGAATGTACATGTAGCTTTCTAACAACTGTGCCATGCATGGAATGACACTATGGAAATCGATGGTCACAAATCATAGAGATGATGATCATGATGGTGCTTTTATTATCATAGCCAAGGAGGCAGTAACACCAAAGTGCGCAGTAACACCAAAGTGCAAGAATGAGAGGGTTGTTGGGATATTCGAAGCTTCCTCCATGTGATACAGCCCTTATTATAAGTGTTATTGTGAGTGTATGCGTGTGAACCACCTCTTATTTGAGGAGATAAGTGTGCCATGTGGCAACACACATATGTGTGTTTTATTGTGTTGAGTCATAAGATAAGGTTTTATACCTACAAAAAGGCATTGTACTCATTAATCAAATCTGTTGTCACGTGCATCCTGTTGGAATATATGATCAATGTCATGGTCTAAGGTTAAGGCACACAATAAAATGTAAAAGGACCATGTAATATGAAGAGAATCCAAGTGAATGAAAGGATCAAACCCCACTTGAAGTAGGCGAGTTTCAGAAGATTCCCTGGAGGCTATATTCTAGGGAGCCATGTGGGGGGAGATGGTCTTGGATGCTCTTGATGAGATGTAAGCAATGATGTCATTCAATCATGTACACTTTGGCTATAAAATGGTGGCCCTCCTAATGAGAAAAACATGAATTTATATGCTATGTGATGCTCCTTATTGTGCTGTCATTATGTTCTCTTAATCTTTGATTAAGTACTAGTTAATTACACTATTGCTCATGTGACCATCATGGCTTATCTTGAACCACCATAGCTCTTTCATCACTCCATGCTCTCATTAAGCTTGCATTATCACTTATTATACTTTTCCCAACATGGTATCAGAGCCATGATTATCCCTAGGCATAGTAATTAACCACATTGATTAGTTTTTTATTTTTTCAAGCTTTCCATTAAAGCTTCAATGCACCCCCTGCTGTTTGAACTAATTTATCAGTGACAGTACATGCTGTGTTGCAGAGAAGATTTACAGAGATTGAAGCAACATCTTGACATGTTTGAGTGCTGAGCCTAAAGCCAATACCTTGGTTTTCACTTGGTTTAAAGCATTTTATGTTTCTCATTTGGGAAGAGCTTCATTCAATTGCTCAAAGCTCACTCTATTTTTGGGGCAGTTTTTTCTCTTTGAATTAATCATCTCCACTAATCATCATATAATTAATAGTAATTATCTATTGAGATGACATTCTAATATGCATATTGAGTTGAATATCTCTTTGTAGTCATGCATTCGGATGCTGAATCATCTAATGAAGATTATATCAAGAAATCATTGAAACCCAAAAGCAAAACTAGAAAACCTAGGATGAAAATCAAGTCTAGGCCCAGTTATTATCACTATGCAAAGGCTTATGGGTTTGGGGAATTCTTGAGTACTTTCATGCATCTATATGGTGATGGGGGATTCTAGCTTTTAATATTTTGCATTGTTCAGTTCCAATCATGGAGTCAACTTACATATCATCCTCTTTCATCAAGAAATTCAACGGTCATGACTTCCATACTTGGCAAGTCAAAATGAGGTTTTTACTAATGAAAGAAGGAGTTTGGGGCATAGTCAATGGTACTATACCTAAACCTGCCACACGAGAAGGAGAAATCTCTTGGCAAACCAAGGATGAGAAAGCATTAGCTCTCATTGCCCTTGGAGTTGAAGATAGCTATATACATTACATTGGTAATGGAACATCTTCACAAATTGCTTGAAATTCACTGGATAAATCCTTTGGTGCTCAAGGCCTCCACAGCAAAATCAGTCTCAAAGTAGACTTTTACAGTCTAGAGTACAAGATTGATGAGACACTTGCATCTCACATCAACACCATAAAGAGCTTGATGGCCCAGCTCGAAGCCATCAATGAACCAGTCAAAGAGAGTGATGCCATAGCCATCCTCCTAAAGTCAATGCCATCCGAGTATGATACACTCATGCCGACCTTAAAGTACATGCAGGATCCCACTTTGGAGGGAATAGAGAGTGTTCTCTTGGAAGAAGAGAAGAAGTTGAAAGGTATAGCCATTGATCTTGTCTCAAACCAGGCATACCTTGTTCAAAAGCAAACCGGCAAACCACTCCAATGTACACATTGTGGAAGGACAGGACATCTTGCCAAGAATTGCTACCACAAAGACAAGCCAAAGCGAATATGCACCAAATGTGGAAAGCCAGGTCACCTCGCCGACAAATGTTACACCAACCAGGCAAATATGGCAAGCATTTCGAATGATTCCGAAGAAGCAATTCAAGCATGCAACAATGTTACTACCTCTTTTGATGAAGCGGTAGATGCAGAATGGGCTTTCTAAAGCCAACAATGTTTATGCCCTCTCTTACCCAAATGTTTATGTATGGACACCTCTAACCACCGATGATGTAGGTTATGTGTTATTATGATGCCCACAATATCTCTCAGTAGGCCATGTAGCCCTCAAGGGGGGATTGATGGGGAGTTGGGTCTCCATGACCAACAAATGATGATGATGATGCCCATGGATATGATGATGATGATGCTATGATGATGATGGGATATGGGAGAGGAATGTTTTCATGTAGGAATGTTTTCATGACATGCTATTTTCTTTTCGCAATGTAGAATCTATGCTCCCTATGAGCAATGCTAATTTCCTTTATGTACTGTAGAGCTATACTCCTTATGAGTTAAGCTTTTTCTTTCATGTAATGTTTGGATCATGGGAGGGTGTTGGAATATATGATCAATGTCATGGTCTAAGGTTAAGGCACACAATAAAATGTAAAAGGACCATGTAATATGAAGAGAATCCAGGTGAATGAAAGGGTCAAACCCCACTTGAAGTAGGCGAGTTTCAAAAGATTCCCTGGAGGCTATATTCTAGGGAGCCATGTGGGAGGAGATGGCCTTGGATGCTCTTGATGAGATGTAAGCAATGATGTCATTCAATCATGTACACTTTGGCTATAAAATGGTGGCCCTCCTAATGAGAAAAACACGAATTTATATGCTATGTGATGCTCCTTATTGTGCTGTCATTATGTTCTCTTAATCTTTGATTAAGTACTAGTTAATTACACTATTGCTCATGTGACCATCATGGCTTATCTTGAACCACCATAGCTCTTTCATCACTCCATGCTCTCATTAAGCTTGCATTATCACTTATTATACTTTTCCCAACACATCCCACACTTGGATGACATGTAGACATATCTGTAGAGAAGGTGCAGGACCTGGGATGGAAAACTGGTCCCATGTGAGCCTAGCCCGGGATGAGTCAACCAAGGTTCCATTCCAGTCGTCCGGGATCAGGTGTGCATTGTCCTGCACATGAAACAGTGCAGTCCACGCTGTGAGTCTCCTTTTGGAATGATGTCAGTGATTCTGTGTATCTGGTATGATACTGGATGCCAGATCACTGTGTAGACAATTAGGGTTTGCATATAGGAAAAGCCCATAAGGCTACCCCAAGGAACTCTTGTCGGCATGGGGAAAGTATAAGACAATCCCCATGAGGGCCAGGAAGGCCCTGGATGTACCCACCAGCCATGGGTAGGTCATGGGAGGGCTGTAGGACAGCCCTAGGGGATTTGCAAGGGTAGCCGACTGGTTATCCAGCCCTAGGAGTGCTGTAGGGCAAGTGTGGGGCAGCCCATACAGGCTGCCCAGCCTCCAGGATATCAGGCGCACAATGCCCAGCCTCCTTTTCCCATGCACCTAAGTGCCCAGCCCTATTTTCAGTCATGCACAGCATTTATTAGGCTGCTAGCCTTGCTACCTTGTTGAAGGCAATGTCTTTCTTTCATGTTGGGTCTCATTATCTTCACTCCGAAGGGGGGTTTGTTGGGATATTCATAGCTTCATCCATGTGATACATGCCATATGGCAACACATATGTGTGTGTGTATGTGTAATTGTGTTGAGTCATAAGATAAGGTTTTATACCTACAAAAACACATTGTACTCATCAATCAAACATATCAATCAAATCTGCTTTGAGTCGTGCAACACTCTTCTCTCTACTGTCGTTCTCTCTAGCAGTTGTGGCCAAGACGGGCATGCTTGAACCTCTTAACATTTACTTCTAGCTTAAACCCCCATCATTTATTAACGTCTTTGGAAGGTCAAAAAAGGCTATAGCACCTCAAAAGGTACACTAAGTATGCAAACTGACACACGATCTGTAATAAAGGAAGCTTTAAAAGCTATAAATGTGCGTGTGGTGTGTGTGTGTGTGTGTGTGTGTGTGTGTGAGAGAGAGAGAGAGAGAGAGAGAGAGAGAGAAACTTACAGCAACGAGCTGCGAAGCCGACAGGGAAGCTGAGAGCATTAAAGCTTCGGGCATCCACAAGGTGGTGCTAAAGTCCCCATCTCTAGGGTCCACCTCCACGACGCTGCACACTAGGGCGACGCCACTCTGTACAGAGGTGAGCATGGCCGTATTGTTGTTCCCGCCGCCACCACCACCATCATGAGGAGGGGTAGGAGGGGGCTGGCGTGTGTGTTGAGTTGGAGCCCCCCCTCCTCCACTTACCCGGCCCTTGGACATGGAACCACTGCTTGGAGTCGGCATCATAAATCTGATTGCAAATGAACATCATAGTCTAGACACATTATACATGGAAGTCATGGACTCACGTGCAAATAACGTCATGTAATTCTTAAAATTTAAGAATTTGTTTTGTGTAGAGAAGTGCGGTACAGCAATTGGTGAGGCGTGTGTGTTTGGGGTAAGGTCTCTTAATCAAGTCTTACTTCCAGCTCGCATCGACAAGGACACTGCTTAGCTCTCATCGGTAAGGACACTGCTTGGTAGTAATAAAAATCTCGCATTACAATTTGTTTTGTGTAGTTTATAACAATTTCAACCTACATATTGGTGGAAGATCAAAACCTTAGAGCGCAACCAGCTAAGATCTTAAAGGCCATAATCAAAGTTTCAATTAACCTACACCTCCGAGTTTGAGTGATTGCAACACACAACTTACTTAGTTGTTCAACAAGAAGAGACTAACTATAATGATGAATGAAATGAAGACATCACATCTAACTCTCTAGTACATAACAATAAATTCATCAAATTTCAGCCAGGCTTTTCCAACAGGCAGCATTGCAATGATTAATATGTTCAATCAAAGTTCCTATTACTCTTCATGAAAAGTGGTAAAATTCTGACAATTACCTTGGTCACAAACTAGCCTACTATTGGTCCAAACTTAGCATGCACACGTGGCTTCACAATTGCAACATTGACCACAAACATTTTATTCACAATGCATACACCTAGGTAAGGCTTCTCATGTGTATCATACTCTTCGCAAACTTGCAACAATACAAATCTTTGAAACATATTGCCAAGGAGCACCTAAACAAATGGAACAAAATGTGGTGTGAGTTTAAAGACAGAAGGGATTATTCTCCCTTTACATAAATTTGCATGTCTAAAATCCATTTAACACTTAGCCTTGCAATCTTGGTCTCATAAACCCCTATGTGTAGAGGTGTCTTTGCTCTACTTTTTGGTCACAAAACAGACACTAAACAATTCCTAATCGTGGTCTTTCACCTCCAAAAGATTAATCTTCAAGAACTATCAGCACTCAAGCCCATCCCACTAGTAAATTAGCTTTAGGTTTTTACTCAAATTTACCATAATTTACCTAGCTTCTTGAGTATCTTTCTTAGTCCAATTCCTTGATATTTAACTCCTTATTTACAAGCCTTGATGATGGTCTTGAACCCCTTAAAGAAAACCCATGTGTAAATTAGAAATTATGATCTCTCTATCAAGCCTTCAACTTGACTAAAAAATCACTTTTCTAGTGTTTGAGGTTTCCTTCCAAAAGTGAGTGAAGGACGAGGCTTCAAGGGGGTAGATGAAGGATGCTCAGATTTTTTCACTTGGACGCCCTCAAAATAAATTTAAAAATGCCTTTCTTCACCTTTAATGTCCGATCCCCCTTCGCTACAAAAGGAATTTCATTACAAGATCTTCTAATGAAATGTCATACATGAAGTCAAGCACCTATTGATGTAATCTGATCGAGAATTGAATATTTGTAAGTACACATTTCCTTCTACGCACTCTTAGTAGGTACCTCATGCCATATATTTGGACTATAGGATAGTATGTCTTTAAAATGCTTATAACTTTTGCATCTTAGCTCCAATCAACAAGCCACTTTGAACATAATAAATTCACACAACATAGAGCTTAACTTGTTTATTGCTATTTTTTGAGTTTTGTTTCTATTTTTTAAAATTATTTTAAGAACTTACTAGTGCTAAAATATACACTACTTTTTGTGCACATAAGATTGACAACTTACAATGTTGAATTTTAGAGATCCAACGATTAGAAAATAGACGAAGTTTGATAGAATGTGAGGCTAAAGTGAAATTCTAAATTTAAGAGTTAGATTTTTTTTAGATCTCATTTAGAAAATTATGGCAATATGTTAAAAGGCTTGTTAAAGTTTTATAGTATAATAATTATTATTGTAATATTTATGCAAATTACTCCAAACTCATGTGGGTAAAGGTAGTTGTAATCATCAATTTGTATATATAAAAATTAGGTTAATTTGAGATTGGGAAGCCCATTTTTCACCCGTACAAGTAAAAATCCTCATTTTCTGTCCATACAACGTGTAAGCCTAATTTAGATTTCGTATCTTAGCCTTGATGGGTACACCTCCCACATGTCTATGCGGCTTGTGTTCATCTCAGCTTGCGAAGACTCCACATAAGATTCATGTCACCTTAACTATCCATGTCAACATGGTCAACCTCATTGCATTGCTAAGTCATCAATATCATCATTGTCATGTGCATCCCCCACTTGGATGCCACGTGAACATATCTGTATAGCAGGTGCAAGACATGGAGTGGAAACTCGTCCCATGTGAGCCCAAGTCCGGGACGAGTCAGTGAGGGTTCCACTCTAAGTGTCCAAGGTCAAGTGTACAAGTCCCGTATACATGGTCTTGGTCAAGTGTGTATTTTCCTACACATGAAGCAGTGCCAGTGAGTCTTCCTTTGGAATGATGCCAAGTGTTCTGGGTGTTTGGTTTGCAACCAGATGCTAGGCATCTGTGTAGAAGCATGTAGTTACATGTAGAAGGGGGGCAGGCCTTTTCGCTACTCAAGAAAGGGTTGTTGTATCCCTTGATTGGGCACAGGGTCAGCCTTTGGCCACCCCAAGGGCGCGGCCCAAGAGGCCCATAGGCCTTATTGGCCAACCTTAGAAGGCTTGGGTAGCATGGAAACCAGACCAACCTTAGGAGGCTTGGGTAGCATGGCAACCAGGCCAACCTTAGGAGGCTTGGGTAGCATGGCAACCAAGCAAGGGGATTGTGGCCCAGTCGGCTAGCCCGAGGAAGTGCTTGGCACCCTATCAGCCAGCCCAAGGAAGGGCTTGGCCAGCCAGCCAACTAGCCTTGGGAGGCCAGCCCAGTGAGGCGGCCAGGGCACATTGGCTGCCCAACAACGAACACAGTCCTAGGCAGTAGCCTAGACAGCATGCACAAGGCAGCCACGAGTATTGTGTGAAAGTGCATGATTAAAAGAGCCAATCAATTAGGTCGTGAGGTATTTTCTAGTAGGCCGACCCTGTTATACCAGCCGACGAGCATAACATAGGGCCTATAAATAGCTTAGGTAAGTTTTTAGTCATTTCATGTGAGACCCCTGCCCCCTCCGGGAGTCCTCCCGGAGGCGGCAGAAGCGACGTCAGCCTCCCGCGCGGGGCGGGGATCCACACTCGAGGCCTCGCCCGCCGTGGATGTTCAGACGAGAGACTAGCCCGGGCGGTTCCGCCGAAACCGAGCCCGGAAAGACTCCCCTCACCCGGAAGGCACAGGCGATTCCTCCATGGGAAAAATCTTCTAACGGGGGAATTACTCTAACGAGTCAAAGTCTTAACTAGTTAAACTTATCTGACCGAATCTGAAGTCACATGGTCAGATCAAGAAGAGACTTGCACTTGGTCCATGGAATCATCGCTTTTTTCCTCATTTACGAGGCACAGCCCGCTGATCCCCTCCCACAGAACAAGGTCTTCTCAGGATTTATTTTAATTAACGTAACTAATCGTATCTAGTTGTTTCACAAGAACCCTCCGATCCAGCCGGCCCATGGGTTAGCCAACCACCCGACCACTATATCGGCGGGATTCCTTTATAAAGATTTGGTTGTGTTTTTGCCCGAGTACCGAGGAAAAGAGTTCTCAGCCCTAATCGACGATTCATGCAAAAAATTAAGGTAGGCATACCACGTACACACCCAATATGAAATTACCATTTATAATAGATTCGGCTGGCTTTAAAACAATCCTTCAATAGAAATTACCATTTATAATAGATTCGGCTGGCTTTAAAACAATCCTTCTCAATAGAAATCATAATATTTCTGATCATAATTTTCCAAAATTCCGAGTCCATTGGATTACAAAGTGTGTCCTCTGGACTCTCCGTTGAAGACCAGCTAGCCAACCAACGAGATCCAGTATCAAAATTTGGTTCCCAAAAATCTTTCCTTTTAGTCCATCCGATCTTCCTCGACGTACGCATGGGTGTCCTAGCAACCGCGAGCCCGTGCATCGCCTGGTCAGAACCCTCTAGGATCCTCCTTAGGTGTCCTAGCACTTCACTCAGCGACCGCTTCGTCGGTCCTTGCCCATTGTACCGAAAGCGCACCATTTTAACCATACCGAGGCTGGTCAAGACCTCAGCAGGCTTTGTCACGAGTGACGTCCCTTGATGACTCCCCGCCAGCTGTTCCAACGAACCTCCTCTTAGTAAAACATATGCCAAATGCTTCCTCCAACATTCTGGCATAAAACAGTCCTTTGAATGAAAAACAGAGGTTCTATAGCAAGTAAAATTCCTGTTTGAGATTGGTTCCAAAAACCCCTTTTTCCATAATTCCCAGTTTCATAATGGGGATCCTTGATCTCTCATGAGGGTAATCTACCCATCATTTTGTATGTTTGTCCAACTAGATTCTTGGTGAGTTCGGTCAAAGGAAAAACTAGTTTAGTTCCGGTAGTATATTCTTTGTGTTTAGGAACTAGAATTGGTTGCGAAGTTTTTGCTTGATTCAGATTGAGAGATGGACAAGTAGGTTTACTGTCCGTCCCTCTCGCAATCTAACCAAATTCATTCGGTTTAGATTTAACAAGGATTCCCTTTAGATAAACCCAATTAAAATATCCAAAGATATCTCGACCTTAATTCATTAGGTAGATTTATGGTGGAAATTCATCTTTTGACACTAAGATTTAATTCAAATCCATCTTTTCTTAAATATCATAAAAATTCTTCTTTTAACTAAATACCAATTACCTATTTTTTGAATAAACTTAAAATCCCTCTTTTTCTCATTTAATGAGTGCAATCCAATTATCATGGGAATTCCTCTTTTACTATAAATTAAATCTATCTAAATTTTTTCTTAAAATTACATAAAAACATCCATTAATTCCATTAAGCTAGAAATTTCACTTTTCTCATTCGAATGATTGAATTCCAAATATGGTGGAAATTCCTCTTTCATCATTTAAATTTATCTATGCAAAAAGATAAATTTAACTAAATTTTCTCTTAAAAATTAAATAAAAATCTCCGTTAATTCCTTTACACTAGAAATTTCACTTTTCTCATTTAAATGGTTGAATTCCAATTATGGTGGGAATTCCTCTTTCATCATTTAAATTTATCTATGCAAAAAGATAAATTTAACTAAATTTCCTTTTAAAAATTAAATAAAAATCTCCATTAATTCCTTTACACTAGAAATTCTACTTTTCTCATTTAAATGGTTGAATTCCAATTATGGTGGGAATTTCTCTTTCATCATTTAAATTTATCTATACAAAAAGATAAATTTAACTAAATTTTCTCTTAAAAATTAAATAAAAATCTCCATTAATTCCTTTACACTAGAAATTCCTTTTTTCTCATTTAAATGGTTGAATTCCAATTATGGTGGAAATTTCTCTTTCATCATTTAAATTTATCTATGTAAAAAGATAAATTTAACTAATTTTTTTTAATTTTTAAATTATATATCCATTATTTTGGTATTCCAAATTTTTCTCTTTCCTCATTGGAATACATGGATTTCTATTGTCATGGGAATTTCTCTTTTAACATAAAAATAAATTACTAGAAATTTCTCTTTTTTCTAATTAACTATTTATGCATAAACATTAAAATCAAATTTTCCATGGTTATGATGAGAATTATTCAATTAATCTAGGATGATTAATCCTAGAATATGGTAGGAAGTCCTCTTTTCATATTATGAATGAAAATGATTTATGTGTTAATTTTTTTAAAAATTTTGCCATAGCTCCGCCGCTATTATTGATTATTTTCAATAATTTTGAAAGCATAAAGTTTTAGTAATACAATATGATAGAATAACTATTATTTGGATCAATATCCAATTATGGACTTGATTCCTAAGTTTTTCATAAATTAAATAGCATAAAAGCATTAAAAAGCCACTTCTTTAGCCTCTAATTTGACAAGCATAGAAATTACTTTTAGATTTGAGAATTGCTTCATGTGAGAAGCATCATTTGAATATAGAATAGGTCATAGGAATGATCATTCTTTGGAGGACAGAGAGATATGCTTAAAAAACATTCTAATTTAAGCATAAATGTAAAATTTATAAGATTTATCACTAAAATTCATTAGAGAGTTCCAATTGCATTAAAGAGCCATTTAATTGAATGCTTCTCAAGCTTGAGAGGGGTTGAGAAGTGAGAAACATTTTGAGATTTAAGAAAAAAGACCATAAACCACACTTTACCTCTTAATTTGCCTGATTCTTTAGTCAATGGAGAGGCCCCCAACCAATCAATTGGTTTGGTATGTTGATGAAGACTCCAAGGAACGTTGAAGAGAGAGAGAGAGAGAGAGAAGCTCCAATCTCTTCAATTTGTTGAGGATTTTTAGAGCATAATAGAAAATAAGCTTATCTTAGAGTAATACCGGCATAGTTTAGTTCACAGATGAGAATACAAAAGAATGAGGGTCTATTTATAGGTGAGGGAGGCCACTAACTGAGTCCAACTAAGTTCTAGAATTTTTCAGCTTCAGTTTGGCTGAATTTGGACAAGATTTGGACAAGATTTGGACCAGTTTGGCTGAATTTGGTCAAGATTTGGACCAGTTTGGCTGAATTTGGACAAGATGTGGACCAGTTTAGCTCCCTTTTTGATTTGGTTTGATCCAGGAGAGAGGAGAGATAAAAATATCCTATTATTTTTTAGTTTAAAACTCCTCCACACGTGTGAAATAGGTGCCTCCTTGAAGGCTCCCCCTATCCTTACCAAGGTGTCAAAAATGAATGATTACTCTAAAATATCTCATTTTTTTAGTAATATTTCATAATTTTTAACTAATAAATCTTGTACTCAGTCAACTCTTCATCTTATGTGGGCATTTACTCATTTTTGGGTATTTTCTTTTATTCATTAGATTTATCTCATCCCAACACTTGGATTAATCTTATTAGTCCATAAGAACCTTAATTAGACCATAATCCAAAACTGTCCATCTCAACATGGTCAGCCTAGTTAAGTTACTTCATCCTAGTCATCAATAATGCCACATCGTTCCTACCACCTTTGCGTGCCACTTCCCATATGTTAACATGGCATGCCACCTCACGTGATGCCATGTCATGCATGCAATATACACATGGATATACCACATATCTCGCCACATGGCAGTCGCCATGCCACATTATCATCCATCCCACCCATGACTCCACGCATGCATACATCTAAACTTTAAATGATTTTTTAGTCTATAATTTAATTTATATTATTTAACATAAAATATATTTTGAAATAAAATATATTTCCAATCAACTCCAAATAAAATTAGCTATAACATTCTATATTAAAAAGAAAAAAATAATATATTAATACTTATAAAATATATTTAAAATAAAATATATTAATTATAAAAATAATTATATATTATTATTAAGAATATGTTAAAATAATAAATATATATATATTAAAATATTAGATATTAAAATATTAGATATTAAAACTATATGATAATGATTTTTTAATAATATTTATTAAAATAAAAAAAATTAAGGATAAAATAATTTTATTTTATACAAATAATAAATATTAGAAAACAGTAATCTCGAATCTTCTATCTAGCTCCACTCCCTACTATATATTGGCACACAACTCTAAGCTTATTTGAGTAAACTTGTGGATGAGTTTTCTTTAAACCACTTAGCTCTCAACATTAATTTCATCTTAATCTTTATCTTAGCTCTTATAAACTCTTCTTATCTTTGTCTTAGGGTACTCTAATACCCTTAGCTTTTTTAATCCTCGTCTTAGCTGTTCTAATCATTGTCTTAGCTCTTCGAATGGGTTCCCAAAGTTGTCGGATCTGAAAAAGTGATAGGTCTAGAAACCACCCCACCCATCTTGTTTATGAGAAGGAAAGGAAAATGATAGCTCGTGAGCGAAAGAGAGAGTGGAGATCATGCCAACGAGTGGCAGCAATTTCGTTATGTGAGTCAAACCCTCCTCCTCCTCTTTCTTGTGAGAGGGCAATATGAAGATTTAGATGAATAACAAAAACGTTGAAGCTCTAAGAGAGAGATGAGAGAAAATAGCAAAACGCTGATGCACAAATCCTCAAGGAAAGAGTGGATACAACTAGCCCGTAGGTGAGGAGTGGACTCCGTAGGCAAAGGGCTGAAGGTGCTCACCAAAGTGATCAAGAATGATCAATGAATAATGGAAAATAAATAAGAGGGCAGCACATATATATACTCCAATATGTGCTAGCCAACTACTCCCTAGTCTCCTACACAACCTGAAAATAGGTTTAAAAACTCCAAAAAAGGGTGGGCAACCCACATCAAAGACTCATAAAAATATGGGAAAAGTGGGGGAAAATATGGGGAATGCCAAAGCATATCAATGGCCCCCGTGAACACCAGAAAAGCCACCAATAGGAGATGATATATGCTAACACCCCCTCTCAGGTCCTAGGGGGTGGCCCAAGACCCAAGGAGCTGCCATGAATGCCAATAGCTAACTAAGATAATCCTTTGGTGAATAAGTTTGCAGCATTGTCCTGGGTAGGATAATATTCACGGATAATGTCTCCCTCCAAAATCTGTTCTCGCACAAAGTCGTACTAGATTGCTATATGGTTGGTCCGCACATGAAATATTAGATTCTTAGCAATAGCCAAGCAAATCTGAGCAGTTGGTGCGAAGGTATCATCTTGTGCTTATCCTGAGTCTCCAATTTGTACTTGGTCTTATACACCCATTTGTACTTGGTCTTATACACCCATTTGACATCAATCACCCTCCACTTTGTCGGTCGAGGACCAGCTCCCAAGTCTGATTCCGCTCAATAGAGCCAAGCTCTACGTCCATGGTTGAAGATGCTCACCAAAGTGATCAAGAATGATCAAGGAATGATGGAAAATGAGGAAGAGGGCAGTGCATATATATACTCCAATATGAGCTAGCCGACTGCTCCCTAGTCTCCTACATAACCTGAAAATAGGTTTAAAAAACTCCATAAAGGGTGGGCAACCCACATCAAAGGCCCATAAAATAGGGGAAAATATGGGAAAAATGGGGGAAAAGTTGGGGAATGCCAAAGCATAGAAACGGCCCTTGTAAACAGCATAAAAGCTACCAATATGAGATGATATATGCTAATATTTACCTCCCTCCGAATATTGAGCACACTCTACCTCCTCCTCCCTTGTCCCCTCATCCTCCATAAGAACCCACCCCCCCTCACCTCCTCCACCCCCTCCTCCTCCACAAGAACCCATCTCTCCTCTATAGAGAACTATCCAAGGGTGGGGTACATTTCTGTGCCAAAGCACTCTTCAAGGATCTCACACTTTCATCACAAGGGGTTGTGCTCACTTCACTGATCGAGCATCCTGCCATGGTGGAGTGTAGGGTGTATTCCTACATTGGATATGTCAAAAAGAGAGGATAGCTAGCATGACATTATTGAGCAGTGTGCAAAGTTCCTATGCATCAATCTCAATACTATGAATGCATTGGCAACTCGAGGGGACATTTTGGCAACCATAACTACCTCACAAATGGCGGGTAAGGTGAGTGACACATCTCGCATATGGATGCTAATAATCTTAGGGCAATATGGGCGACTAGTGGTCGTGCACCTAGATGTGATCGTAGGTTAGACCAATCCCTTAGAGACTTGATAAAAATCTTTTGTCAAGTGCATCTTGCACTTGGATGCCACATGGACATATTTGTATAGCATGCGCAGGATCTGGAGTGGAAACTAGTCCCTTGTGAGCCCCAACTCGGGACAAGTCAGCTAAGGTTCCACTCTAAGCATCTAAGGTCAAGTGTACAAGTCCCATACATGGTCTTGGTCAAGTGTGCAAGTCCCGCACATGAAGCAGTGCCAGTCTGTACTATGAGTCATCCTCTAGAATGATGACATGTGTTTCGAGTATTTGGCTTGTAGAGCCAGATACCAGGCATCTAAGTAGGAACCATGTAGTTGCATGTAGAAGAAGGGGGCAACCTTGAGGACCACCCCCAGAACGGGGTGTGATACCCTTGCCTAACAACAGGTAGGGCCTTAGGCCACCCTTAAGGTCTAAGAGGCCCATGGCCATTGGCCATTAGCCCAAGAAAGGGGCTAGGCTTTGGTTGGCAAGTCCTTGGGGACCTGGGCAACTTGTCAACCAGCCCATATGGGCTTGGCTAGCCAGTCAGCCAACCCTATGGACTAGGCAGGCGGCTAGGACATAGTGGCTACCAGGTAGGCCAGATCATAGAGTAAAGAGGCGAGTGTGAAAAGCACATGTTCAGGTTGTGGAAGATTATAAACAGGGCACTATAAAAGCATAGGCTAGGATCTCATTTTTTATGTTACAATTCACAAGGGGCTGAAGAATTCCAAGGGCCAAGACATCTAAAGATAATCCTAAAGCCAAGGTGAAGATTGAAGGTCAAGAGTCAGATCAGAAGATCTATAGATTTGTGTTATTTTCTCATCATTCTAATAAATCAAATACACCATCCGTGGTGGGGGCCCTACATAGAGTATTTAAGACCCAATACTGTGTCCAAATCTCTCTCGCTTTGTGTGTGTATACATATCTGTCTATCTTGTTCGGTATCTTCATCATGAAAGATTGTTGAATTCTGTCCATTGAAGAACTGATTCTATTCATCAAGCTTCCACATGTTACATCTTTTGGGAGGAAAATTCCCATGCCTTACTAGTTTTCAAGAAAGCTTTATGCAAGAGAGTCAGTACATTGAGCATGGCGCTCGTGACACCCAATGTTGAGGAATGAGAAGAAGTTGAAGGGGTGGGAGTTAGGCTTGTGCTCCTCGTAGGGTTCTCGGTTAGTTTGATGGTAGCGCTATGAGTATGTTGTCCATCAGTTGTAGGTGGTAGGTGATAACTCTCGGAGGGGGCCCGGGGGTTTCACAAAACACTTGACCACTAATGCAATTAAACATTGGAATTGGCAATAGCCTTAAACATATGTCACTTAATCCACATAACTGTAAAAGATGACAGATGTGCACAATTGACACTGCATAGAGGTTGGAATGGGCCAACCCCCTCCCTCTTAGAGTATTTTATTACCCAAGGACAATAATATTATGTCAAGCTTTGAGGGCCTTACTCTCCCCATGGGAGATGCCGAATTATCTATATACAACCATCATTGGACCATGCACATGAGCTATCATCAAAAGAGGCCCCTAAATACCATGAATGTGTGTAAAGTACCAGCTACACAATTTGAAACAGTAGGTATAGCCCTCCACTCAGCCGGTACAACATGTACATTGGCTGGTACAGCGTACAAAATCTGAAAACAGCAGCAGGTATAGTCCTCCACTCAACTGGTACAGCAAGTAATAATAGATATAGGGACTGGTGCAGCCAGTGTACAAAGGCTGGTATAGCAGGTACAGAGGGTTGTGCAGCTAGTACAAAAGCTGGTGCAACCGGTACATTGGTTGGTACAGCAGGTATAAGGACTGGTGTAGCTGGTACAAGGGCTGGTACAATGGCTGGAAATCATAATACAATGATCAAATACCCTTGCCTTTGTTATTTCTTTGCGATGGAATCCTTCAAAATAGTCCCCAACATTCGGTATACTTCATGGGCAGCCTGAGAGAGAGAGAGAGAGAGAGAGAGAGAGAGAGAGAGAGAGAGAGAGAGAGAGAGAGAGAGAGAGAGAGTAGCCATCATTAGGGCAGCCTGCAATGGTGGTAGAGACTAGTGTGCAGCAAGGGAGCCTCTCCAAATGAAGAGAGAGGGCTCCAATTTGTAGATTTGGGGCTCCCATGATTGAAAATGGAAAGAGAAGGCTATGATGACAAGTGGAGAGTCACACAATTGCTGAAGTTACAAGTGTGAGGCTACTTGTCTCACTTTGATGCACTTTCTAATAAGTGTCTGTTATGGCTCACCCTAACCCCCTTGAAACCAACAAGAGATTACCTGGTGAACCGCAACTATCGTGAGGATCTTTCCAATGGCCGAGCTCGTAACCCTTGAGGTCTCCAAGCTTTACAATTCCTTGAGAAGCAATTTCTTGAGAAGCAATTCCACTGTGCCTCCCGCGGCTCCCGCGGGGAGTGTTGTCACATCGCCGTACTACGGGTACTCGTCTCTCCTCTCACCTCACTTCACTCACACACTCACTAGTATGCATTAGGGAGAGACATTAGCAAGAGCAAGACTCAATTGCACAATGGGAGAGTATATTGCATTATGAGAGATATTCACTTATATACATGGCCATAAGTGTTCACACTCACTTAAATTGTGGCCGGTCGGGCACTTTAGGTTCATAAGAGGCCTAATGCTATTACAATGACTACACTCATAATATATCCATGAAGTATATCACTTATAGGACTTCATCCTAACTTGTTACCACATGCTTTTGAAGCGGGAATCGCCAACATAAATACTCCGTCACACCATTACGGGCGCCCGTCCAAGTTGTAGCTTTGGACACTATTGCGTCATACAAGGATGACATCATACTTAAGGGAATCTAGGGTAACATGGAATGTAAATTTCACATCTTCTTTGATTGTTTGAGTAGCATAGCTAAAGTAACTAGGAACTTCAATGTTTTGTCCATTGGCTCCTCTTGCAAGTCCATTGTCTATAGGGATGAGTTTAGGTTGTTCCAACAATGACACCCAAGTGTCTATTGTCATGATGTTATGACTAACTTGAGGAGAAATCAACGTGCTTTTGTGCTTAATATCATTTCATGTAGGGAAATCTAACCATACCATGATAGAATCTTCTAGAGGAACCATGGATGTTTTAGTTTTTGTTTCAGCTTCAGATCTCGTATCGGTTTCATATTCCCATTCACTTTCATCCTCTTTTTGGCTCTCAGCTTTTTCAAGAGTACACTAGCACACTTGGCCCTTTGACAATTCTAAATGAGGTCTTTTTGGAACCTTGCGAATCCTCATAGTCCTTTTCTATGGAGCTCTTTATGTCTTGGTATGATTCCTATTGAGCTCTTAAAGGTGCAAGTGCTGATGTTATGTTGGCTTCACCATGAGAGAAGAGAATTTCTCCAAATGAGGTTTTGAGAGACTGCTTTAATTTTGTAATGGAATTATCGAATTCCTCACGTGCTTTCTCAACCGCATAATTCATGCAATTTGTCTCAAATGACTCTTCTGTAGAGAGTATGTCTTCCTTTTGAAAGGGGAAGCGGTACTCCTCTTGGTTTTGTATTTTGGTTGCTTTTTTAGGTTTGGCATTATTAGGCTCAATCACAACTGGTGATCCTGTAAGACATTCAACCAAGCTAAGCATGCTCTCCTGCTTTTTGCGTTCCACATATGTCATATGATCATTGTTTGGGACATCATAGCATAGCGGAGGCTACACTCCAACCCACACACTTGTCAATCCGTGAATGCAACCCGGTTAGAGCATAGAGGCTATCCCGAATGGGAGAAGAAGAGTTAACCACACACTAATGACCTCTAGTCCTACTCAATCCTTCTCAACACTCAAGCAATCAATCTTACATAATCAAAGCATTAAGATTAGGCTACACTTAAGCACACAAATGCAACTTATGCAAGGAACCTAATATGCAAAGAGCTATCACACAAGCCTCAACTACACATTATTTCAAGCACAAGCTTCATCACAAGCACTCTATAACTCACAAATCAAAACATCATTAAGAAATCTAGATTAGCAAGAGTGTAGACCAAAACCTCATATCATTGAAAATGTAAAGAATAGAAAGTACATGATTGAAACAAGAATGGAGATGGAGAGCCTTGGGAGAGCACTTGAGAAGGAGCTATGGAGCAAGCTCTCTCTTTGAGCCTCTCAACCAAATGACCAAAGAGTTCCCTCTAACTCTCAAATGGGCCACCTTTTATACAAAAATTCTAGAACTCCCAAAAGTTCCCATGTGGGATTATTGTCAAGCCCTCTCCCACATTCATCTACAACTTTGAACTCTTTTCAAGAGCCCTAAGTGTCTTTTTTGTTGCATCCTTGTATTGATCTTCATTCGTCATGCAACACTCCCCCCTTCCTATTTTGCGCACGTCCTCGAGCGCGGTAGTAGCAAGAGCTGCAACAAAAAAGACAATGGATACAAGTAAAGTCTTTTATTGAAGAAAAGAAAAGAAAAGAAAAAACCAGCAATGATAATTTCACACTTGAGCATACAAGTGCAAGGCTGATTAAAGTTTTAATGAGTCCTAAAATAGGTGAGTAAAGTCTAGTCAAAGTGAGACTTAAGTGGTAGATAGTGCTATGCAAAGGTAAGTGTGCTTTGTACACCGCTGGTTATGACCGCAGTCTCAATGTCCTACAAGTTTGTAAGTTATTTCTAAGTGGCAAACCTACTCCTAAATATGAGCAAAGGTGATTGGAACTCATTTTTTTTCTTTTTTTTTTTGATATGTGTGTAGAAGGTGATAAAGATTAAGGTTCTATCCCAAAGAGACCCAAGCAATGGCCAAGAGACCTCCGCCAAGAGAATCTAAAGACCGCTAAGTATCTCAAGGGCGACAGACCCTTTTTCTATCTTTTATGACCTAAGGAGTACCCCATGAAGATGAGGGCATCGGTCTCGAGGGCCCATAGTATACCCCCGAGTCCTACCAACATCTATCAAGGCGATAGATTCCTCGAAGTTCTTCTTCTGAAGTTTTTAGACATCAGTGTTCACCCCATGGAAACCAAGGCATCGGCCCCAAGGTGCTAAGACAACCTCAGGTCCTACCAAGCATTTCACATGGCGGTAGACACTTCATGTCTCAATTCACTTTGTATATATATATATATTTTTAGGGTATATTTTCATAAATTTTTATGACTCCTAGCACCTAGCTCATATCTAAGAGGTAACTACCACTAGGGATAACTAATATACCTTGAAAACATAAGTACTTGGCATACTCCATTGGTATATATCCTACACTGTCTTTAGATAGAAATATCTTTTACTAAGTCTTCTAAGACTCTAGAATTCACTCACCATATTTTAATAACTAATCAAAAACTTAAACCAGCCAACATTGTGTGAACATGCAAACCATATATTCGAAATGTAAGAGCACATAAAGAAATAAAGATTAAGATTTGAATACACCTGTTGTAGTGCCCTGTTGATGTTTGCATTGATGCATTACTGATTTTGTGCAGATTACTCCTCCTTGATCTTTGTAAGCGTAGCATGTCTCCCCCCTTCCTAATTTGTTTTCACGATAGGTGGACTATTGGGGCGTGTTTGATGCTCTTGTTTTTTACGGAGACTTCTGCAAAATTTTTATTAACAAACACGAAAAGAAAAGAAAAAAAATAAAATTTGCCATTGGTGCCAAACACCGAATATAGCCGAGGGGAAAAACCCAGTGGGATAAAAGTGCCCTGGCTTGTCAATCTTATTATGGAGTCGTTGAAGTTACCCTTGCGCTGGTGGTGGATCCGTGTCCTCGTCTGCTGTAAAGGTGGTATCAATTTCCTCAGGATGCAGAGACAACCCCTCACAAAAACCGGCCGCTGGAGAAGGTGGTAGAGGAAGGAGTGCTTCCTCACTAAAGTATGGCATTGGTTCTATGGGAAGGTTAATCAGACAGTTTTGATTTTGGAACTGCGCAATGTAGGTACTCATATTGATCCAATATTGACATGTGGAGGCTTGGGGAAGGAGGGCTTGCAAGATCGGTGGTTGCAAGTCATTTAAGCTTGTATCCCTCCATTGTTGTGCTTGAACCTCCTCAGGTAATCTACGTTGATTTGGTCCTCTCTCTGGTATTCTCACATTAAGAAGATTATGGCGTTGGGGTGTAACTCCCACAATTTGCTTCATTAAGCCCGTGCCATATCGTCTAAAGTAAGAGCGGCATATCCAACAAATATGTGAAGCTTCTTCTAATACAAGCCGTGCACACTCTTGACAATGTGGAAATGGGTGATAGAATAATGTGACAAAGTGATGCCCACAGCAATTTTCACCTAAGGGAGCATAGAAGTACCTAGAATGTGTTTGAAATGGAGGAGCACTATAACCCCCGCGATGATCTGGTCGAGTACTATCAGGGTCAATGCATGGTGGACATGTATCTCGCCAAATATCCATCAGGAGTTATCTGGACGTAGAACAATGAAATTTAGAACACTCATATCCATCATGACAATTCCAATCAAAAACAAGATTATCTCAAAGAAAACACATCTTCTAAAGGCATAAGGAACTACATTATTCAAACATTGATTTACCAAAGAGCTTTAATTGTAGTGTTAATGCCTTATCTTTAGTTTTTGGTATATCCTTTTTAAGAGGTGGAGACTTTAGCAATTGTCTTGGAATTTGAGCAAGATAATTTTAGGCATTGAAGTACCAGAATCTATCCAACAAAATGTTGGGTTAGGGTTGCACAAAAAACAAAGACACACACAAAGTACACAGTAGCAAGTACTCTCAAGAGAGTGAGAGATAGGGAAGAAAGATGGATACAATGTGTGGAGCAAGGGAGTTGACTCCACAATATCAAAATACATAATAAGTCTGGTGTCCTTTCACACCTAATATCCAAGGGGAACAACCCAAAGGGAAAAAAGTGCCCTTGGTTAGCCCATGTTCACATGTGGCACTACTCATATCATATGTGGCATAACTCATAACCATTGTTGGGTTAGGGTTGCACAAAAAATAGAGACACATAGAGAAGTACACAAGCAAGCACTCGCAAGAGAGTGAGAGATAGTGATTGATTCTCAAAGAAAAATGGATACAATGTGTGGAGCAAGAGAGTTGACTCCACAATATCAAAATACATAATAAGTGTGGTGTCCTTTCACACCTAATATCCAAGGGGAAAAACCCAAAGGGCCCAAAGGGAGAAAAGTACCCTTGGTTAGCCCATGTTCACATGTAGCCCTACTCATATCATATGTGGCATAACTCATAGCATATATGCCAATACAAAATCCATCGAAATGTCATGAAATGAACCCTCAAGAACGAGCAATGGCTGAAGAAATCCTACTTGTTTAGTATGAGGTACTTTCACTTTTTGACATATGGAACATTGCGAAACATGATTGTACACATCCTTGCGTGTCTTCGGCCAATAAAATGATCTTTCTAACTTCTCCAAGGTACTGTTGATCCCACAATGCCCACCAACAAGTGAAACATGGGCATCATGGAGGAGTGTCGATCTTTTCTCCATAAGA